>NW_020172145.1:216181-274264 GCF_003031525.2 Neophocaena asiaeorientalis asiaeorientalis
TTTTTTTGCATTACGCGGGCCTCTCACTGTTGTGGCCTCTCGCGTTGTGGAGCACAGGCTCTGGACGCGCAGTCTCAGCGGCCATGGCTCACGGGCCCAGCCACTCCGCAGAATGTGGGATCCTCGCGGACCGGGGCACGAACCTGTGTCCCCTGCATCGGCAGGCGGACTCCCAACCACTGCGCCACCAGGGAAGCCCAAAGAAGTTGTATTTTAAACAAACTTTCTAGATGATTCTGCTGTGCACTGAAGTTTGAGAACCACTGCCTTGGTGAATGAGTTGTAAAGCTCTTGTGAGAATAGGCATTGGGGAAAAGAAGGGAACTGAATTTAACGGATGACTCATATCCATCAGGAACCAGGCTAGGCAATAAATACATGCTATTTCATTTCATCTTCACCTCCTCTGTGAAAAGACTTTTATTATTCCAATTTTACAGATGAGAAAACTTAACCTCAGAAAAATTTAATACCCAGCCAATGATTACATGGCTAAGAAAACTAGCATTAGAATCCATACCTCTAGTAATAGAAGCAGTGGTTATATAATATTCATAGGCTTTCAGAGATGAAGGAAATGGTGACGATGCCATCTTACTGAACATATGTTCTGAGTTTGGCAGCTTATTAGGCATTTTCCATATATGGCCTTACTATTCTTACAACTACCCTTTGAGATAATTAGTATTAATTTCATTTTATATGTGAGGAAACTAAATCTTAGAGAAGTCATATAACTTGTCCAAGTACACATACCTGTACTATGTAAGTAGAGAAGCTAAAATTCAAACCCAGATGCTGTGCTCATTCCCATAGACACTGCTGTGAGAGTCCTTAGTATCTGAAGGGTGAAAATAGTCACTGTGGTAGGCAGAATAATTGCCCTTCAAAGATACCTACGTACCTAGTGTTCAGAACCTGTGAATATGTTAGGTTTCGTGTCAAGGAGAATTAAGATTGCAGGTAGAATTAAGGTTGCTAGTTAGCTGACCTTGTGACAGAGGATTATTCTGGATCATCCAAGTGGGCCCAATGTATCACAAAGTTCCTTAGTAGGAAAGGGAAGCAGAAGAAAGACAGCCAGAGGAATGGCAGCAAGAGAAGAACTCTACCCAAGCATGTTGGCTTTGAAGATGACCAGAAGCCAAGGAATACAGCCTCTAGAAGCTGTGAAAGACAGGGAAATCCATTCTCCCTTAGAGCCTCCAGAAGGAATGCAGCCCTGCCATCACCTTGAATTTTAGCCCAGTGAGACTCATCTCAGATTTCTGACTTCCAGAACTATAAAATAATAAATGTGCATTATTTTAAGCTACTAAGTTTGTGATAATTTGTTATATATTTGTTATATCAATAGGAAACCAATACAGAATCTCTCCAAGTTAGAAAGAGAGTGGAGACTTGCTCCACAATTGTGTTAGAGTTAGCCCTACCAAATTTAACTGAGTGACTGATACACATATCATAGTCGACCATGATTTGTGGCAGACACACTCAGTTACCCACTGAACGGCCATTCCTTTCCTTCTCTCTTGCTTTACAGGACCTCAGTTCAGGTTGGATCTCAGGCAGCCAGGTACTTCAGGAGAGATGGCCACTCCCAAGGCTCAGAGGATGCCTGGATTAATCTTAGTCAGTTGTGTTAGTTCTAGTCCTCTTAGAGTCAGTGGTTTAGAAGAAGAACTACAACATAATCCTGGACATGAGGAAGGAGGGAAAGTCTGAAGAGGGGCTTCTGGAAAAGTTTTCCTATTCTTCAAAAGGTCCATGAGAAAAGACTCCTTTCTCTTTCTGGCCTTTGGTTGCTGTTCTGTGCTTGAAGCTGCTGTAGAAAGCTGGCACAGATTAGGAGACAAGCCTGGCAACTAAAGTCAACACGTTGTGGGTTCAGCTCATGATGGCAGAGTAGAAGGACGTGCACTCACCTCTTCTTACGAGAACACCGGAATCACAACTAACTGCTGAACAACCATCAACACCAAAAAAGACACCCTACTTCCAAAGACAAAGGAGAAACCGCAACGAGATGGTAGGAGGGGCGTAATCGTGATAAAATCAAATACCATACCTGCTGGGTGGGCGACCCACAAACTGGAAAACAATTATACCGCAGAAACTCTCCACTGGAGTGAAAGTTCTGAGCACCACATCAGGCTTCCCAGCCCGGGGGTCTGGCAACAGGAGGAGGAGTACCCAGAGAATCCAGCTTTGAAAGCCAGCAGGATTTGACTGCAGGACTTCCACAGGACTGGAGGAAACAGAAATTCCACTCTTCGAGGCTACACAAATAAGTATTATGTGCACCAGTAACCAGGGGAAGAAAGCAGTGACCCCATAAAGACTGGGCCAGACCTACGTGCTAGTATTGGAGGGTCTCCTACAGAGGTGGAGGACAGCTGTGGCTCATTGTGGGGACAATGACACTGGAAGAAGCAGTTCTGGGAAGTACTCATTAGTGTGAACCCTCCTGGAGGTCACTATTAGCCCCACCAAACAGCCTGTAGGCTCCAGTACTGGGTCACCTCAGGCCAAACAACCAACAGGGAGGGGACAGGGCCCCATTCATCAGCAGACAAGCAGATTATAGTTTTACTGAGGAGGTCCTGCCCACCAGAGGGACAAGACCCAGCCCTACCCACCACCAGTCCCTCCCATCAGGAAGCTTGCACGAGTTTCTTGGATAGTTTCTTGCCCTCATCCACCAGAGGGCAGACAGCAGAAGCAAGAAGAACTACAATCCAGCAGCCTGTGGAACAAAACCACAATCACAGAAAGTTACACAAAACGAAACGGCAGAGGATTATGTCCCAGGTGAAGGAACAAGATAACACCCCAGAAAAACGACTAACTGAAGTGGAGAGGCAATCTTCCAGAAAAAGAATTCAGAATAATAATCACGAAGATGATTCAGGATCTCGGAAAAAGAATGGAGGCAAGGATCAACAAGATGCAAGAAATGTTTAACAAAGACCTAGAAAAACTAAAGAACAAACAAACAGAGATGAACAATATAATAACTGAAATGAAAAATACACTAGAAGGGATCAAGAGCAGAATAACTGAGGCAGAAGAACAGATAAGTGACCTGGAAGACAGAATGTTGGAAATCACTGCTGTAGAACAGAATAAAGAAAAAAGAATGAAAAGAAATGAAGACAGCCTAAGAGCCCTCTGGGACAACATTAAATGCACCAAGATTCGCATTATAGGGGTCCCAGAAGATGAGAGAGAGAAAAGACCTGAGAAAATATTTGAAGAGATATTAGCTGAAAACTTCCCTTACATGGGAAAGGAAACAGTCACTCAAGTCCAGGAAGCGCAGAGTCCCAGGCAGGATAAACCCAAGGAGGCACATGCTGAGACACACAGTAATCAAACTGACAAAAATTAAAGATAAAGAAAAAATATTAAAAGCAAAAAGGGAAAAATGATAAATAACATACAAGGGAACTCCCATAAGGTTATCAGCTGATTTTCAGCAGAAACTCTGCAGGCCAGAACGGAGTGGCACAAAATATTTTAAATGATGAAAGAAAAGAACCTACAACTGAAAATATTCTACCCAGCAAGGCTCTCATTCAGATTTGATGGAAAAATCAAAAGCTTTACAGACAAGCAAAAGCCAAGTGAATTCAGTACCACCAGACCAGCTTTGCAACAAATGCTAAAGGAATTCCTCTGGGTGGGAAAGGAACCAGAAACTTAAAACAACCTTGTACATATATAGACTGCTGTATCAAAACCTCATGGGAACAGCAAACCCAAAAACACACAAAAAAGAAAAAGCAACCCAAACACAACACTAAAGAGGGTCATTAAACCACAAGAGAAGAGAACAAGAGAGGAAGAGAAGAAAAAAGACCTACAAAAACAAATCCAAATCAATTAAGAAAATGGCAATAGGAACATACATATCCATAATTACCTTAAATGTAAATGGATTAAATGCTCCAACCAGACACAGACTGGCTGAATGGATACAAAAACAAGATCCATATATATGTTGTCTACAAGAGACCCACTTCAGACCTAGGGACATATACAGACTGAAAGTGTGGGGATGGAAAAAGATATTCCATGCAAATGGAAATCAAAAAAAAAGCTGGAGTAGCAATACTCATATCAGACAAAATAGACTTTAAAATAAAGCCTGCTATAAGAAACAAAGGACACTACATAATGATCAAAGGATGAATCCAAGAAGAAGATATAACAATTGTAAATATATATACACCCAACATAGGAGCAACGCAATACACAAGGTAAATACTAACAGTCATAAAGAGAGAAATCAACAGTAACACAATAATAGTGGGGGACTTTAACACCCCACTTTCATCAATGGACAGATCATCCAGACAGAAAATCAAAAAGGAAACACAGGCCTTAAACGACACATTAGACCAGATGGACTTAATTGATATTTATAGAGCATTCCATCCAAAAGCAGCAGAAAACACATTCTTCACAAGTTCACATGAAACATTCTCCAGGATTGACCACGTGCTGGGCCACAAAGCGAGCCTCGGTAAATTTAAAGAAAACTGAACTCATATCAAGCATCTTTTCCGACCACAACACTACGAGATTAGAATCAACTACCAGAAAAAAAACTGTAAAAAACACAAACACCCATGGAGGCTAAACAATATGCTACTAAACAACCAGTGGATCACTGAAGAAATCACAGAGGAAATCAAAAAATACCTAGAGACAAATGAAAATGAAAGCACAATGATCCAAAACCTATGGGATGCAGCAAAAGCAGTTCTAAGTGGGAAGTTTATAGCAATACAATCTTACCTCAGGAAACAAGAAAAATCTCAAATAAACAATCTAACCTAAAGCAATTAGAGAAAGAAGAACAAACAAAACCTGAAGTTAGTAGATGGAAAGAAATCATAAAGATAGAAATAAATGAAACAAAGAAAACAATAGCAAAGATCAATGAAACTAAAATCTGGTCTTGGAAAAGATAGACAAAATTGATAAACCTTTAGCCAGATTCATCAAGAAAAAAAGGGAGAGAGCCCAAATCAATAAAATTAGAAGTGAAACAGAAGAAGTTACAACTGACACCACAGAAATACAAAGGATCATAGGAGACTACTACAAGCAACTGTATGCCAATAAAATGGACAACCTGGAATAAATGCACTAATTCTTAGAAAGGTACAATCTCCCAAGACTGAACCAAGAAGAAATAGAGAATACGAACAGACCAATCAAAAGCACTGAAATTGAAAGTGTGATTTAAAAACTCCCAACAAACAAAGGTCCAGGACCTGATGGCTTCACAGGAGGATTCTATCAAACATTTGGAGAAGAGTTAACACCTATCCTTCTGAAACTGTTCCCAAAAATTGCAGAGGAAGGAAAACTCCCAAACTCATTCTATGAGGCCATCATCACCTGGATACCAAAACCAGACAAAGATACCACAGAAAAAGAATATTACAGGACAATATCACTGATAATGAACATAGATGCAAAAATCCTCAACAAAATACTAGCAATCTGAATCCGATACATTAAAAGGATCATACACCATGATCATATCCCAGGAATGCAAGGACTTTTCAATATCCTCAGATCAATCAGTGTGATACACCACATCAACAAAATGAAGAATAAAAACCAAATTATCATCTCAGTAGATGCAGAAAAAGCTTCTGACACACTTCAGCACCATTTATGGTAAAATGTCTCCAGAAAGTGGGCATAGAGGGAATGTACCTCAACAAAATAAAGGCCATATACAACAAACCTACAGCTAACATCATACTCAACAGTGAAAAGCTGAAAGCATTTCCTGTAAGATCAGGAACGACAAGGATGTTCACTCTCTCCACTTTTATTCAACATAGCATTAGAAGTCATAGCCAAGGCAATCAGAGAAGAAAAAGAAATAAAAGGAATCCAACTTGGAAAAGAAGTTAAACTGCCCCTGTTTGCAGATGACATGACACTATACATAGAAGATCCTAAGGACGCTATCCGAAAACTACTAGAGCTCATCAATGAATATGATGAAGTTGCAGGTTACAAAATTAATACACAGAAATCTGTTGCATTTCTATACACTAACAACAAAAGATCAGAAAGAGAAATTCAAGAAACAATCCCATTTAACAATCACGTCAAAAAGAATAAAATACCTAGGAATAAACCTACCTAAGAAGACAAAAGACCTGTGCTCTGAAAACTATAAGTTGCTGATGAAAGGAATCGCAGATGACACAAACATGGAAAGATATATACCCTGTTCTTGGACTGGAAGAATCAATATTTTCAAAATGACTATACTACCCAAGGCAATCTACAGATTCAATGCAACCTCTATCAAATTACCAATGGCATTTTTCAAAGAACTAGAACAAAAAGTCTTAAAAATTTGAATGGACACACAAAAGAGCCTGAATAGCCAAAGCAATCTTGAGAAAGAAAAACGGAGCTGGAGGAATCAGGCTCCCTGACTTCAGACTATACTACAAAACTATAGTCATCAAAACAGTATGGTACTGGCACAAAAACAGAAATGTAGATCAATGAAACAGGACAGAAAGCCCAGAAATAAACCCACACACCTATAGTCAATTAATCTACGACAAAGGAGGCAAGACTATCCAGTGGGGGCAAGACTATACAATAGGGGAAAGACAGTCTCTTCAATAAATGGTACTGGGAAAACCGGACAGCTACATGTAAAACAATGAATTTTTTTCTTTAACACCATACACAAAAATGAGCTCAAAATGGATTAAAGACCAGACACTATAAAACTCTTAGAGGAAAACATAAGCAGAGCACTCTCTGACGTAAATTGCATACCTTTTTCTATCCGCCTCCCAGAGTAATGCAAATTAACAAAAATAAACAAATGGGGCCTAATTAAACTCAAAAGCTTTTGCACAGCAAAGGAAACCATAAACAAAATGAAAAGACAACACACAGATTGGGAGAAAATATTTGCAAATGATGTAACCAACAAGGGATCAGTCTCCAAAATTTACAAATAGCTCATGCAGCTTAGTATCATCAAAACAAACCCAATGCAAAAATGGGCAGAAGACCTAAATAGACATTTCTCCAAAGAAGACACACAGATGGCCAAGGCACATGAAAAGATGTTAACATAGTTAATTATTAGAGAAATGCAAATCAAAGCTACAATGAGATATCACCTCAAAACAGTCAAAATGGGCATCATCAAAAACTCCACAAACGATAACTCTAGAGAGGGTGTGGAGAGAAGGGAACCCTCCTACTCTGTTGGTGGGAATGTAAATTGGTACAGCCACTAGAGAGGACAGTATGGAGGCTCCTTTAAAAACTAAAAGTAGAACTACCATATGATCCTGTAATCCCACTCTAGGGCATACATCCAGAGAAAATCATGGTCCGAAAGGATACGCGAACCCAGGGGCTTCCCTAGTGGCGCAGTGGTTGGGAATCTGCCTGCCAATGCAGGGGACACGGGTTTAATCCCTACTCCGGGAAGATCCCACATGCCACGGAGCAACTAAGCCCATGCGCCACAACTACTGAGCCTCCACTCTAGAGCCCGTGAGCCACAACTACTGAGCCCTCATGCCAAAACTACTGAAGCCTGCGCACCTAGAGACTGTGCTCTGCAGCAAGAGAAACCACCGCAATGAGAAGCCCGTGCACTGCAATGAACAGTAGCCCCCATTTGCCACAATTAGAGAAAGCCCATGCACAGCAACGAAGAACCAACACAGCCAAAAAAATAAATTTTAAAATAAATAAATAAGCTTATTTTTAAAAAAAAGGATACGTGCACCCCAATATTCACTTCAGCACTGTGCACAATAACCAAGACATGGAAGCAACCTAAACATCCATCAACAGAGGAATGGGTAAAGAAGACGTGGTACGTACGGACAATGGAATATTACTCAACCGTTAAAAAGAATGCAATAATGTCATTTTCAGCAACAAGGATGGACCTAGACATTGTCATACTGAGTGAAGTAAGTCAGACAGAGAAAGAGAAATATCACATGATATTGCTTGTATGTGGAATCTAAAAAGAAACCATAAAAGTGAACTTATTTACGAAACAGAAACAGACTCACAGACTCAGAGAACAATCTTATGGTTACCAGGGGGGAAAGGAAGGGGGAAGGGATAGTTAGGGAGTTTGGGATTGACATGTGCACACTGCTATATTTAAAATGGATAACCAACAAGGACCTACTGTACAGCACAGGGAACTCTGCTCAATATTATGTAACAACCTAAATGGGGAAAGAATTTGGAAAAGAACAGATACATATATTTGTATAACTGAATCACTCCACCGTACACCTGAAACTATCACAACATTGTTAATCAACTATACTCCAATATAAAATAAAAAGTTTAAAAAAATTAAAAATAAAGTCAACACATTATGAGTGGAGAGTAGAAAAATGGAAGGAATCTGGGCCTTTGATGATGTCTTTGAGCCACTGCATTAGTCAACACTGGACTTTGCCTAATTTTTTTTTTTTTTGCGGTACGCGGGCTTCTCACCATTGTGGCCTCTCCCGTTGCGGAGCACAGGCTCCAGACGCGCAGGCTCAGCGGCCATGGCTCACAGGCCCAGCCGCTCCGCGGCATGTGGGATCTTCCCGGACCGGGGCACGAACCCGTGTCCCCTGCATCGGCAAGCAGACTCTCAATCACTGCGCCACCAGGGAAGCCCAATTGCCTAATTTTAAACTTCTTTTTTGTGAGATAATAAACAGCTTATTGCTCAAGTCAGTTGATTTGGGATTCTCTGTTACTTACAACCAGAAGCATCCCAAAAGGTACAATGGGAAGTATATTAGTCATTAGTCTTTGTGCAACATTTATGGTGTGTGGTTTGGTCCCCTTTCCTGTCCCGACCAACTGTGACTTCAAGCTACTCCCAGTGGACAGGAACATTATACCTGACCTCCTCAAAAGATGATGCATCAGTGGTGTTAGGACTATTCAATTCTTGGGTTAAAGCTTCCTCCCTAAGATTTCACACCCTTGAGGGTGTGGATTCATTTAGTAATTGTGGAAGCAAAACTTCATTATAGTTGATACCTATTAGAGGTAAGACAGGCAAGGCACCAAGAACAGTCAACTCTTACCCACCTTTACTATGTTCTGAGGTTACATGCACTCAAGTATCAATGGCAAAGAGACAAAGTCATATTTCTTTATTCACTGGGCTTGGGCCCTAACCCCCACTATGAAATTCTTTGGTAAACTCCACGGGAAACCTTTGGCTCGGGTACAGGGGCCTTAAAGGAATCTCCAGGGTTGAATCCCACCTCCAGTCTTCCCACATGGGAAAAAAGAGTTCAGTGTTCCCAGGTACACCCAGGTGGGAGAAAAGAGGTGAATACTGGGTAGCTTGGGCTTCTGCCAGTGGGAGGTGGCCTTGCCATCTTGCCACATAGGAGATGAGAACAGGAGAGAGTCACAGCTATGTGGATAATTTTTTAAGGTAGAGGGACCCCCTGGCCTAATTAGCGTCATGAAGTCTGAACAGTAGGATCAGCAACTCCTCTGCCAAAGGAAGGGACAAGCAATGCAGACTGAGAACTGGGAGAGGAGTATTTTTAAAAGTTCCTCGTCAGAAGGCCTCAGTGTCTAGTTTTTGACCATCTAAGGCTTTCCTTTTGTAAGGTGCTCAATATTGTACTACTCTTAAAACTTAATGCAAGCTTCATTCATAACTGATTTTTACTTTCCCCTGTGGCTTGGGTCTTCTCTTACGAACTACTGTATTTATAAGCATCTACTTCCCACGGCTCTGCTAAAAAGTGAAAAATCATAATCACGACCAAGTCCAGACAACATGCAGAATAATCATGCAGCTTAAAACCCTTACTAGAGGGCTACCTCACTATACACAGATGGTGTCTATGTGGTGGTTAGCATGCTCATGGGAAGAGACAGCAGATCTTACTGGTTTCTTGGAGAACTTCACTTTGGGAGATTTGGTGAGAACTTTTTATCCTCCACAAATTCAGGGACCCCAGAGTTCACCAGTGTGCAGTTTGAGCCCTATAAACCACAAGAGAGGCCAAAAAGATTTTATGCTTCAACAGATAACCAGGCTCCTCCCTTAGGTCTCATCAGCCGTGTTTGGCTCCTTTATCAATGTCCGTGAAAGCTCATTTTCTCATTTCCACTTTTCTTTTCATTACAGTCTTTCCATAGGTGAACAGCGAACATGAATAGTCACCACGTTGGCATGCAAGTTCTTCCTCAATCTTTATCTAACTTACCTTTGTAGAGTTAGTTCATATTCCTGAAGACTCTGCTTTAGTTAAGTCAGTTTTCTCACCTCTATGCTTTTCTCACCCTATCCTTTGTAATGCCTAGCATATGACTAATGAAAACATCCTTGCAGATGATCCAGTCCAAAAAAAAAAGACTCATTTTCACCTGAGGAAACTTAGTCCCTGAATTACTGGAACCAGAGAACACAGTATGTCCATTAGCCATCACCATATAATAAACTACCCCAAAACTTAGTGACTTTGTATTTTTTACGATTTTGTGCATTGATGGGACAACTCATCTGATTTTTGCCTCAGTCCCTCATTCAGCCACACAGTCAACTGAACCAGAAGGTCTAAGAGGACCTCATACACATATGGAAGTTGCTACTATTATGGGCAGGGGTGTCTTGGTCTCCTCCAGTGGTTCAACCTCCAGCAGCCTTCCTTATATGGTGGCCTCAGGGGTGCGGTCCATGAAGATGAAAAGTGGAAGCTATAAGGCCTCTTATGGCCTAGACTCTGGAAGTCACACATTATCACTCCCACTGCATTCTACTAGTTAAAGCAAGTAAACAAAGCCAGCCCAGGTTCAAGGGTGTAGAGAAATAGACTCCAACTCTGGGTGTGTGGAGTGGCAAAGCCAAACTGCAAAGTGGAATGTATACCAGGATGGGAGGAATTATGGCCATTAAACAATCTTTCACACAAGATAAGACTGAGACCAGTTATCAGGTTGCACTGATATGGAATCCATGGAATTCTGGCCAAAGTCTCCTTAGAATGCTTCTGCCTAGGGACAGGATGGGATCCAGGGTCCACTGTAGATGCATATGTCAAGAGGCAGCCAAGCAGATCATTACAAAGCTGCCTTACCATTGCTGAGTATGGTTCTAGCGCACTTTGAAAGGACGAAATCACATGATACGCTACTCTCGATGGAAAGGCAGGGAGATGGCTACACAGACAGCTCCACCATGTTGGCAGTAAGTAAGGGCAGTCTCCACATTCCTGAGTCTGGTCATCTGCTTTTTACACCATCAAAATCAACTGTCAATATGCTAAGACATGATTAGTATCCTGGAGCCTGGACCAAGCTAATCATACCCATGCAAATCAGACCATGCTAATCAGAGGAACAGCCCTTGTATAAAGAAGACTGCCCTAATTTGCAAAGATAACGAGCCCATTAGAGGGTTTGGCTGCTTGATTTCCTACTGTAAAGCAACAAGAAGATCCAACATGTATTCAAAAAATAACTCAGTAAGAGTAGGATCCTAGTCAGGGAGCCCTGGGGTAGAATGAAAAGATGCTGGGTTTAAATTGTCCTTGCCAACTAGTAGCTCAGGGACCCCTGGTAACCTCTCTCTTTAGAGCTGTTACTCTCTCTCCCATTCTCAGTTTCTTCATCTGTAAAATGAGCATAATTATGTTTACCTGGGAGAGTTGCTATAAGAATTAGGAAAGGTCCTAGAACATAACAGTGTACAATAAACAGTAATTATTAAAAATAACTATAAAGTGCTTAATACTGTTGTGAGACAGTGTTAAATACACACTTTATTTCAGATAACACCAAGACCTAACTGCTGGGTCAGACAGTGAAGACACCCTGTCCCCTGAACTCATAGGACACTGTTAACATGTGTAGTGAAATACAGATCAACATTTAGAACTTTGCACGAGTGCCACCTCCTCTATCAAACATTCCTGGACACCTCCTATGTTTCCATTATCATATTACTATACATTTGTTTGTAAAGGACTTGGAAGCAGAGGGAGAAATGCACTAGAAGTACAAATCAGTCTCATAATGTCCCACGACCTGCATGGAATGTATCCACCGAAGTGTGAGAAACAATTCAGCTGATCTCCCAAGGATGAAGACGTCACTAATGAGGTGTTATTGTATAAAGCTATAATGACAGTCTTAATAACAACCACATTGGAGGCAATTTGCCCATCTTAACACTAACACGTTGCAATTAAACATTTAGATTAATTTCCCACAATGATTCCAGAGGAGGATCCATGCTCTACTGAATACAACGGCAACATAAAGCTACAGTGAGGTGGGAAAATGCATAATTTTCTTAAAAATTAAAAAAAAATCTGTATAAAAAATGGTGTTTCAAATATAGTTCCTTAATTCTCCCCATTTTCCCAAAATAATTAGATAATGTATTATTACTTCTTTTATTCTGTTTCAATAGTTCCTCTCACTCATAATCTTGCTGAAATAACAGATCATGCCAATCATTTTGATGATCACTTCAGCTGTTATTCTTCCCACTAGCGAGCAGAAAAATTGCCTTTTTTTCTTTTTTTTTTTTTTGCAGTTTAGATTTATCCACTCAAACAGATACCTTCAACAAAGAGAGAGTGTCCACATCTTCACATGCCACTTCCAGGAAAACTTCCCATAATACTCAAAACATGGATCATAAATGAGCCCTGCTCTGAGACATACTGGAAATTCCCCTGGGCAAAGATTAACCAAGATCAGGTGACACTGAGACTGAGGGAAAATTCTCCAGCCAGCAATCCAGATCACAGAATCAAAAATGAAGGCATTTTCACTCTTCAAACGAACGTCCCTAATAGTAGATACAGTTGAAGCTTGAACAGTGTGAGGGATAGGGACACCGACCATCCATAGTCAAAGATTGGTGTATAATTTATATTTGACCGTCTGTATCCTTGGTTCCTCTGTATCTGTGGTTCCTCTGCATTTTCAGGTTCAACCAAACGATGGCAGATTGTGTAGTACCATTGAAAATCCACGTGTACTTTGTAGTCCCGCCCTCCATAACTGAGGTTCCTCCGTATCTATGGGTCTGCATCACCCAACCTCGGACGGTACAGTAACGTAGTATTTACTATTGAAAAAAAAATCCACGTATAAGTGGACCTGCGCAGTTCAAGCCCATGTTGTTCAAGGGTCCCCTGTACTTACCTTAGTTTGCTCAGGCTGCCGTAACAAAATACGATAGAGTAGGTGACTTAAACAACAAAAATTATATTTTCTCACAGTTCTGGAAGCTGGAAGTCCAAGATCAGGATACCACAAGGGTCAGGTTCTGGTGAGAGCTCTCTTCCTGGTGAGCAGACAACCATCTTCTTGCTGCGTCCTCACATGGTGGAGAGAGAAAGAGAAAATTCTCTTCCTTTCCTCATAAGGGCACCAGCCCTCTCAGAATTACCTCGTTAAAGTGCCTATTTCCAAATACAGTCACATTGCAGGTTAGAGCGTCAACATGAATTTGGGGGAGATGCCATTCAGTCCACAGCAATAATCAAAAATATTTAAGTAAGTAACTGACAAGTAATTCAAGGCATGAACAAAGGCATGAAGGCAAGGCATAACAGAAGGACAAACAACTCTGTTTAAGTGGCATATAGGTTCTTTAAAGGGGAATGTGAAAGGTATGACTGGAAGGCTAAGCTGGAACCAGGTGGAAAAGGACTTTGAATATCAACTTAAGCACTTTAACTTTACCCCACAGGTAATGGTTAGATAAAGAAGGTTTCTGAGCAGACAAGAGCCACGGTTAATGCTGCGCTTTAGAAAACATATCACGGCATAAGTATGGAAAATGGCTTTGTGAGGTGGAAATCAGAGGAAGGGAAATTGACTAGGACATCATTGCAGTTACTTAGAGTGTTCAGTCTCTATAGAGTTGTTATTATCTGAGTATGGCAGATTCTTTCTCTCTTTGGCAGATCAGGAAAAGGAGCCTCTGGTGTTCCAAGCCTCTGGGAATTAAGAAGCTAAATCATGATCTCATGGCTGGTAGATTGAAGAGTGAGTACTAACCTTCCATCTTTCTAACTCCAAGTCCAATCTCTTCACTTAAATAAACAGTTTCTAAGAGTAAAGTGGATAATTTCCATATGGTTTCCTTTCTCCTGGAGGGCAATCCTTGTCCTTCTCCAATAAACCCAGAGGATTTTAAAAGAATAAATCTACTTGGTTTTCCAAGTAGAAAAGGAAAAGTTGAACTAAATTCTATGTTGGCGGAAACCTATAGGAAGCATACCATAATGGTTAAGAGCATGGGTACGGGTAGGCAGCTGGGTCCAAATCCTGGCTAAGCCATGTACTAGTGTGACTCCCTAAGCCTTGCTCTTCTTATCCATAAAATGTGAAGGTATTAGAACATACCACAAGATAGTCATGAAAAGTGACAGCTGCATAGCAAACATTCAATAACTATAAACCATGGTTATTAAATGTGTTCTTCTCTGTACCTGATATTCTTAAATACCTCAAATAAGAAAACATTTTAATTGTTTAAGCAGCAAATTTGTTGAGCAGAGTTCATGCTGGTCTCTAGAGTCAAATGTGGTCTCACAGCTGGAAGAATAAGTCACCTGTTGCCAGGGAGAGGGAAGGAGGCTTACTTTAAACAGTGAAAAAGGAAAATTTACTATACACGGGCTTCCCTGGTGGCGCAGTGGTTGAGAGTCCGCCTGCCGATGCAGGGGACATAGGTTCGTGCCCCGGTCCGGGAGGATCCCACATGCCGCGGAGCGGCTGGGCCCATGAGCCATGGCCGCTGAGCCTGCGCATCCGGAGCCTGTGCTCCGCAACGGGAGAGGCCACAACAGTGAGAAGCCCGCGTACCGCAAAAAAAAAAAAATTTACTATACACATTTTTGTTTAATCTCAAACATACAGTCAGAGAGCCAAAGAAAATTCTGTCTATCCAAAAAATGATCATATATTATACCTACAAGAAGGTCAGGCTTGTAATTTCAGTCTTTCAATGGTATACGTGCATGCTAATTTATGAAGGTAAATTCTGTCGATTAAAATGAAATGATTTTGCTTGGCAGTCAAGTGCAGGAAGACAAATATCAAATCTCAGTAGCTACGCTTCCAGCTGTTTTGCAAACAGAGATAAAAGATCATCCCTGACTAAACAGCATCACTTTCAAGATAAAAATCAACTTTCAAGTGCATTGTATTGAATAGGGGAAGCCAGGTTTACTCTAAAAGTGTCCAATAATTGGGGTTGAATGATATTTATTAGAAGAACTTGTGCACTGTGTTGAAATTGACAAGAGTGCACTGTGTTTTGGGCACAGCGTGGTGTTAATATCTGTAATTAAGGAAAAACTTAAAGAACATCTGCAATGAGAATGCTTAGTTTGGCAAATCTCTCTGCAAGTAAATTTACTGGGCTTCATTATTTGTATCCAACAAAAGACACATAAAACAATTTTAAATGTCACGGCAGCATCACCTCAGTTCATAAAGCTTCAAGATTTCTAAGCTCTACCATCATTTTTGGAATTATCAGTATCATTACTACCACCTTCTCCATCCCCATTAACATCCTGACTTACAACACCAGCTCTGCTCCCAACTCACTATCTTCACCCCTTCAACTTTCATTACTACTTCCTATAGCACAAGCATCATCAGGTCTACCACCAGTGTTGCCAGCTCTACCACCATCATCATCACCCCCATATCCATCTCCACATTTCCTTTATCAATATCACCAGCTCTATCCACCAACCATCACCACCGTGTCCACCATCCCCTCATCATTACTGGCTCTAGCACACTTGCCATCACACACAGCACTTTCACGGTCATTACCATAGTTCTTCGCAGACCTCTAGTTTATCAAATGCTACAGACTCTTGTGTTTTCCCCTTCCTCAAGCCAAACTGTCAAACTGAGTGGCAATATTGCAATTTAGTCATATAGCAGTTAATCCATTTATATACCTACGACAAGCCCAAACTCAATTTCTGCTGAACTGCTCATAATTTAGGGTAGAGGACAGAGGTGCAAACCAGCGGACCATTTTTATTTTTATTTTTTACCTAGCCACTTTACCACTGCCATTTCGATGGCATGGATTTTTGCGGTATGTGGGCCTCTCACTGCCGTGGCCTCTCCCGTTGCGGAGCACAGGCTCCGGACGCGCAGGCTCAGCGGCCATGGCGCACGGGCCCAGCCGCTCCGCGGCATGTGGGATCTTCCCAGACCGGGGCACGAACCCGTGTCCCCTGCATCGGCAGGCGGACTCTCAACCACTGCGCCACCTTCCGGAAGCCCGGTTTTTTTTTAATATGTCTATCATTTATTGAAAACTCACCCATTCCTCCTCCCATCCCTCACCCTCACTTTACAACGTACCCCTGACGGTGGGATTCAGCAAGAGTATGTTACTCAGGTATAGGATAAAACAAAATAGTTTACACATTTGGTAATATTCTTAATAAAAGCAGGAAGTGTACTGATAAAGGCATACTTCATAAAAAGGAGCCACATCAAAATCACAATTCAAGAAATCTCTGGGATCAGAGATTACATTGAAATGCCCACTTTGAAAATCCTTCAATCACGTGTAGACAATTGACAATAAACTGTGTTAAACATTACGGTACCAATAATGCATTTTCCTGAAAAACATATTGCCTAAATTATTTTTTCTGATTACAAAGAACACAAACTCACATATAAAATGTTCTCATATTATTTAGAATTTCCCCAACTCCAATTTGCTCATGTGAAAAAAATTTGATCAACTATTTCTCAGGTCAACCCCCATACTCATAATTACAGCCAAAAATACTTTCCCTTAAAGAATCAATAATAACTCAAAGTATTGCATTGTAAAGATGGTATTACCTGATGAGAAGCAGATGGAAGACTTAAGAAAATGCGGGAAAATGTTTGTTTGATGCTAAGGAACAATTATACTGGGTGTCCTTCAGCTTTCCCTATCCCCAGTTTATTCTCTACCTTTTTTTGTGTTCTGTGTCCCAGGAGGTTGAACTTTGCTGACTGCATCATCTAGGCTTTCTTGCCACCTGGCTTCTCACTGGCTACAGTCAACCGGAGCCAGTGGAAAGAGAAGCTGAGGTCTCTTTCTGTTCCTTGACAGCTTCAGTCCCTGATTCCGAGTCCTTCTACTACCATAGCTTTAGTCAGGCAGCCTCTCCTTGTGGCTCTGGTTGTTACTAGACTCCCAGATACTTTTTCCTTCCCTTGTTCTTTTGGTCCTCTGGGTAGCAACAATTTTCCATGCATGTTAGCATCTAGGTGCCTCAGCTCTTCTAAACCTGCCCACACATCTGAAAGGAATCACTCTTGTCAGGGTTCCTGAATTCGAGCCATCTGGGATGAATTCCTTCTCCTGATAGTAGCCTGATTGAAACAGCAATGAAGAGGAGACATGATCCTTATGCTGCTCTTATAAACACCCTGAAAAGAGGTCATCGCCAAAATCTGGTAGATAGATAAAACAGCTCAGCAGTCTGCTTAAAACTAGCATTAAGGAAGAGTCAGGCAAGATGTTCTTTCCCAGATGTATCTATCTCTCCCCTTTTAGCTCCACCGCCTGACCCAAAATATACAGAAGACAGATAAAGGGAATCTTAACATTATATTCTAGTTTGCTCGCCTCAAGCTTACAGGGTAGGAGGCAGAGATTCTGGGTGGGGTCTACCTAGGCTCAGAACAGTGTATAATTAGAGTATCCTTCATGCCAAAACTCTGGAGAATCTCGGCATGGCACAGAAGAGGAAAGAGGCTCCATAACATTAATAGTCTCTTACATTTTTATAGTACTATCCTTTCCAAAATGCTTTTATATCCTTCATATTATTTGACTTAAATATTGCATAATAAGGAAATCAAACCCCAACAATCGGAATGGAGAAGGTAAACCTAAGAAGATAAAGAGGACACCGAAAATAGCTGTTTTGTAAAAAGTAAACGAGTAACATTTGGAGAGTAGGTATACTGGGCAATCTCATCTAATGCAATTGTTCCAATTCTTCTTTAAAAATTGACTATAGGGCTTACCTGGTGGCGAAGTGGTTGAGAGTTCGCCTGCCGAGGCAGGGGACACGGGTTCGTGCCCCGGCCCGGGAAGATCCCACATGCCATGCCGCGGAGCGGCTGGGCCCGTGCGCCATGGCCGCTGAGCCTGCGCGTCCGGAGCCTGTGCTCCACGACGGGAGAGGCCACAACAGTGAGAGGCCCGCGTACAGGAAAAAAAAAAAAAAAAAAACTATAAAGCAATTTTCGGGACTTCCCTGGTGGTGCAGTGGTTAAGAATCCGCCTGCCAATGCAGGGGATGCGGGTTCAACCCCTGCTCCGGGAAGACCCCACATGCCATGGAGCAACTAAGCCCGTGCGCCACAACTACTGAGCCTGCACTCTAAAGCCTGTGAGCCACAACTATTGAGCCTGCGTGCCACAACTACTGAGCCCGTGTGCTGCAACTACTGAAGCCCACACGCCTAGATCCCGTGCTCTGCAACGAGGAGCCACTGCAATGAGAAGCCCGCGCACCACAACGAAGAGTAGCCCCCGCTCGCCGCAACTACAGAAAGCCCGTGCACAGCAACGAAGACGCAACGCAGCCAAAATAAATACATAAATAAATTTTTAGAAAAAGAACCACATACTTTTTTTTAAAAAGAGCAATTTTCTTTTAATCAAAACGTATTTTTCCATTGACTTACATTACCAAACCAAAGATGTGTTCCCCACAGGAAATATTTTAGCCCTAAGTCTAAATAAAAATCACATTTAACAATGCAACAAACCCCTCTAAAGTCAATTATCTAAAGTAAAAGCTATAGCTTTCTGACAAAACAATAATTACACTCAAACTAATTCAGAAAATGCAAATCAAGTCTCCAGAACAACATTACCTTAAGGATAGATCCACGTAGAGGCAAAGTCACTAAGAGAGGCTTCAACTTAAGGCAGCCTGTGTTGTTGTGATTTAGAACAAGAAATATATATATACATATATATATGTGTGTACATACATATATATATATATATATATATATATATATATAAAACCCTTGAAATTTCTGTCGGAGGAGGTCACCGAGAGGACATGACCTCCGCTTGATCTGTGAGCTGGATTCCGGCAATCGGACGCTCCTCACCCCCCTCCCCTGTCCTTGCAATGTACATCCTGCTCACCATTCCCGTGGTTGGAACTGTTTTCAAGGATGCAGCCTTAAGAGAGCCCTGTGTTGTTGAGACCATCTGCACAGCATATACGAGTGAACCCTCTTAAGGCCTATATATAAGCTTTTAAGATTCCATTAGGCTGGTGCAGAGATCTACCCATCTTGCGGCCGGCCGCTCAAGACAAGCCTCATTTGTAAATTCCCTTGTTTATTAAAACCACCACCTACCAGGGCTTCCCTGGTGGTGCTGTGGTTGGGGGTCCGCCTGCCGATGCAGGGAACGCGGGTTCGTGACCCGGTCCGGGAGGATCCCGCATGCCGCGGAGCGGCTGGTCCCGTGAGCCATGGCCGCTGGGCCTGCGCGTCCGGAGCCTGTGCTCCGCAATGGGAGAGGCCACAGCAGTGAGAGGCCCACATAACTCAAAGACAAACAAACAAAAAAACCACCACCTACCAGTCTGGAGTTGTCTGCTTCTTTCCTCTCTCCTTCTGTACCAAGAATTTCCTAAGTGATAAGGGCAATAAAGCTGAAAGGATCTTTTTTTTTGGCATTCATAACAAGCCCCTTTCAACCACAACTGAGTTTACTGTAAAAAGACTACTTTTGGAAAGCACAGTTGCCAGGGGAAACAATCACGTGACTAGGGGGTTGGAACTTTCAGGTCCACCCCTCCACGCTCCCTCCACGCCTCACAGCGCTGCGGAGCACAGTAGGAAGGACCCTGGGGAGGTTCCACTCAAAACTTTCCTGCACTGCTGTCTGGCATTTCATTCCTGGTAACATTCCTAAGTTAAATAATACTTCTTGATCACAGAGTCGTCTTATTCTTTTATTTTTTTATTTTTTGCGGTACGCGGGCCTCTCACTGTTGTGGCCTCTCCCGTTGCAGAGCACAGGCTCCGGATGCGCAGGCTCAGCGGCCATTAGGGTAATGGTCCTACCCTGAAGCACCTGGAATACCTCTGAAGGGCCAATTCAATTAACAAGCACCCAGATGAATTCGATTATACAAATATAGTAAAGCCTCTGTGTGTCATCTCAAGTGGCCATAGGGCAGATAACAGTCGTCTTTTAAACTGGAAATAGGCTTTAAAAGGTTAATGTAAGGCCAACTGGCCCAAGGCAGGGGAACGCAATCAGACTCACAGGTTGAATCAGACCGAAACTCTCCGGACCACCCATTTCCAGAAACTGACCTGGATACTTTCCGGACCACCCAGTTCCAGGAACTGACCTGGGGACGTTCCACCCGGCCCAGGCTTCCCGCCTTTCGAGGGGCGGGACTAACGGTCCCCCAGGATACCCAAAAAGACCGCCAAATAAGGAATAACCTGCGCCCTCCCAGATTCACCACACCCCTTTCCCTTCTTCCCCTATAAAATCTTGCCCAACCCTCGCCCGGGTGCGACTTCTCTGGCCCCTTTCTCTCGGACCAGTGAACCTCGCCCGGGAGCACTCCCTAATAAAGCTCACTTGAAGCTTTCCTCTGTTTCGCGGTGCCGTTTGTTAAGATCCGACCTTACAGTTAACTTTTTTTGTTTAAAGGTTAACTTTTATACCTTAGAAGCCATGTAATCTTCAGACCATCTACATCAGAATCACCAAGGATGCTTATTTTAAAAATGTATGGTCTTATCCCCACCCTAGACCTTCTGAATCAGTATCCCAGAGATTGGTCTGGAAGTCTGAATCCTAATAAGCTCCAAGGGGCAGGTTAACACTTGAAAACCACTACTTGGTATGAATAAAGTTATCAAACCCTTTCCCTCAGCCGAGAAAGGTAAAGGGTGCTATCCTATCCTCACTCTCCTATCCTGTGTATATGTGCTCTGGGTTCCCAAGAGTTCTTTATTCTTTGAGATGATAGAGCCCTACAAGAATGCAATCACATTATTCTTAGGCTGTAGGGCTTTACAGTTTGTAAAGCATGTTTTTATTCACTTTCTTTTTAAATCTTCACAGCAGTCCTGTAAGGATTATTTTTATACCAATTTTCTATATGAAAAAGAAATGGATTTTCAGAGAAATGAAGTATCTTTCTCAAGGTTACACAGAACCGAGATTCAAACCATATCTTCTAATGCTAATTCTCATGTTCTGAGTCTGGCTTGTATCACTTGAAAAGTTAAATAGCCCTTAAAAGGGGGGGGGGGGGGAAAAAAGAGGGTAAATGGGACTTAGGCTGCAATCTCAAATAATCAAAAGATGAGAGCATGGAACAGGATTAAATAATTCTTATATTGGACATTTACAATTCAAAGTAAATTGCCCTGACTCTCCATAGCACAGTCGGATTGTAATACCACAAAAACACTTGACTCTAATCAAAGGCCAACGGAACACTGGTTGTTCTCAGCCATCTGATTTTACACTAAGCTCTAAGGATCTTTTCTCAGTCAGATGTGGAATTGTATATGTTCTGCTGTGGACAAAGCACAGTGACATGGGCTACATTTTGATTCAGAAAAATATAATCTTTTGAATCTAATTTTTATTAAGCAAAATTGTAAGTATGCACAGGCCAAGGTAGTAGTATCATGATCCCACATGTATCCATCACCCAGCTCCATCAATTAGCAAGATCCTGCCATTCTTGAAAAGTAGTCTAAAAAAAAACCTTTTAAATCATATCACAATGTATAAATTCGGAATTCCCCACTGCAAATCTCAAAATATTTCCTAAATAAAAAAGTGAATATGTATATTAACAAATAAACTTATACACGTTACACATATGTACATACTTTTAAGGGGAATAAATTGTTTCCTTCGTGGGAATGCATACAAAATGCCTGCTTGTAGCTCAAAAATGTGTGCGTTTTCATAATCTGGTGGCGGGCACCAATGGTCAGGAAAAATAAAATTTAGTCCTTACAGTCTGTCCTGCCTTTAAGCAAAATGTGTGCCATTTACTTGGGAGCTATATAACAGATGTGAATTTAAAAGGAAGAGACCAGTTATAAAGCACTAGGGGGAAGCTGCACAGATGTCCCTGTTTTTAATGTGTTACTATGCGGGTCCAATTTATCTCACTGCAAGTGATCTAGGACTTCATGAAATACTTCCAAATTATGGATCACCAACACCCTTTAAAGGCCTTACGTTATAAAAAGAAAAAGTATTCTTAAACCTGGCCATTAAGGCACACAGTGTGGTGTCCTGGACGCATTAAATCTGATAAATAAGATGGAAGAAGGGGGACGCTTGGGGACCTCCATGTAAGGCTATATAATACAAAGGCATGTGTGGACAGGCCTTAGCCCTTTGTGGGAAGGAAATTTCTAAGAGCTTCTTGTGGAGAAGAGCATTAGATAGTTCATCACACCAGAAGCCTGAAACTGTCATTATCATGAGTATGAAAAAGTATTCTTTTTGCTTTCCTAGAGATGCACTTTTCAATAGACCCACTAATTATCACATATTAAGTGACTGTTTTGTACCAAGCACTCTATTAGATCCATATATAATATGAAGATAATCTCACTTAATTTATATAACCTTTTACAATAAGTATTGCTAATGTATTTAAGAGATGAGGAAGCTGAGATATGGGTACAAGTAACTTGAGATACAAAGTGGCTGATCCAGGATCTGCACTTGGTTCTTTCTGATTCCAAAGTTTTTTCTCTCATAAACAACAGGTGTCAGTGTCATTGATATAATCCTTTTGAGGACAATCTAGCAATATATATCTCCTTGCTGAAGCCATTGCTTTTCTAGAAATTTAACCTGTGGGAATAACTGACAAGGTTCCAAAGCAGTATATACAAAGAGATTTACTGCAGTGTTGTTTACAATATAAAAAATTGGGAACCAGCACAGTGTCCATTGAGACTGAAAAAATTAATTTTGATAAATCCACATACTGGAATAGTATATACCTGTTTCAAAGATTCAAAGTAAGTTATATATTGATATATAACCAGTATTTACTTTGAGGTGAAAAAAGCAAATTATAGAGGATTATTATAATAGAATTATGCATGTGTGTGTGTGTGTGTGTGTGTGTGTGTGTAGGTATTAGAAAGATACACAACAAACTTATCCGTGGTTTCAGTGTCTTTGAATTATTTAAAATTTTGAATAACTATATTATCAGATAAAAAGGATAAAATGTTTCCATTTGAAACACTAAGTCCCTGCTTTTTTTCCTCTCAAACGTCAAACTCCTGGGGCAATCCTGCCAAGATTTTAACAGTGGCATCAAGGGATATTTTGTGGGAAAGGAAGGGGTTAGCTTTATTCAGATGTTACCTAATTTTCAAAACCTTCCCTGACCACTAGAGTCAGAGTGGATGCTCCCTCTCTGGGCTCCCAGGACATGCTGAATACATTCCTCATTATAACAGTTAGTTATCTCACTGCTGTAAGCATTTGGGTTGTAACATGTACCTCTGTCACCCTCAGTTTACTCTGAGACCCTCAAAAGCAGGAGCCACATTTCTTTTACCTGGCACATGACATATATTTAACACATGTTTGATGAACGAATAAGGGAGGGAGGGGGCAGAGGGAGGGAGGGAGGAGAGGAAGGGAAGGAGGGAAGGAAGGAAGGAAGGAAGGAAAGAAGGAAGGGAGGATGGAAGGAAGAGAGAGAGGATGGAAAGAAGGAAGGAAGGAAGGGAGGGAGGGAGGATGGAAGGAAGGAAGAGGGGGAGGATGGAAGGGAGGAAGGAAGGGAGGGAGGATGGAAGGAAGGAAGGGAGGAAGGAAGAAAGGAAGGAAGGAAGGGAGGAAGGAAGGGAGGGTGATGTTTAACTTCAAAAACCTGGTGATGTGTTCAAAGCCCACACCACTGAACCACAGTAGTCCATTGCAAATTAATTAATCAAAGCCTGAGATGAAGGTGCTGCTGTTGAGAGAAAGCCCTGGGTCATGAAAAGAACATGGGCTTTGGGGTTAGACAATGAATGTAAATCCTGTATTTTCCATTTAGAAATTTTGTGAGAAAGTCTCTTCATCTCTGAGTCTTAGACTCGCCCCCCATGAAACCACTTTGGATCTTGGGCAAGGAAGTTGAAGTATTTTGTGACATCTTGTTTTCATGTAATCAAAGACGTTTTCTGATTTACAAAAAAATAAGCAAATAAGTAAAAAGTGAAGATATTAGGGACTAGGATACATTGTTAGTGAATATAGAATCTGGAACAACCTTTCTTGGGGAGGGAGGTAGGCAAATTGACAGTATCTATCAATGTGTCAAGTATGCATTACCCTTTGATTCAACAATTGTTCATCTAAGAGTTTACCTTATAAAAACACCTGCAAAAATGTACAGTTCTACATGAACAGTGTAAAACACTGTTTTCAGGAGTGAAAAATCAGCAACAACTCAAATCAATAGGGAAATGACTAAATAAATTATGATATATCCCTCCAGTGGTGTATATCGCAGTCATTAAAATGAAATTGATCTATGTATAGTTCCATGATAAACATATGCAACATGTATGAATAAGTGAAAAAGCAAATTGCAGGGCAATATGAGCCCAATCTGTAAAAAATAGTAATAGAAATTTTTTATATGCATAGGAAAAACCTAAGAAAACATATTCAAAATTATTCTGTATTAGGGTAATATGAGGGGACTTTCACTTTCTACTATATGCAATGCCTTATCATCTATATATTATAAATGAATGTGCATTACTTTGATAATTAAAACACAAATATGTTATATTTTAAAATCTAAGTTACTAATGGGAAGGAAAGTAAAATATGGGACAAAACTTGACTTTGTTAAGGTCTGAATCTATCCTTTTTGATGATTCTACCCCAATGCACTTTGACCATTAGCCAGAGAATTGACTGTGCCCTATAAATATGTTAGCTAACCTGATAGGCCTGACTGATGGTAAATGGGACAGAGAATATCTAGAATGATCTTTTTTTTTTTTTCAAAATGAACAAAAGCCTAATATACAACCTGGCTGTGAAATATGTAATTGGAAAAATATCGTCCCTTGGTTAAAGAAGTGACATCCAATGGGCGATAATTCCTCTAGATTGAACATTTTGTTACAGTTGTCCACAGAAACTTAAAGAGGTTATTTCCTTGATCTGTGGGGCATTCATTTTCTACTATAAACATCCCACAGTGTAATGTGTATACCTTACATATAGAAGATTAATAATATTTCTCTAGCGCTTTTCGCCTGAACTTCTCGATACAAGCAGTGTTCTTGGAAATGATTTGATCTAAATCAATTTTGAACACCAGCACTCAAGCACTCCTAGCTGTTACTCCCTCTTACTTCCAATACTGGTGCATATTCTTCCTCTTTTTTACAAAAAAAAAATCACCCCTATTCACTTAAAATCAAAAAACGCAAATAAAATTTTTTCCCACCTACAATTTGGTAAAGATTTAAGAAATGGACAAAATCCAGGGTTGATGAGTACACACTCAGGCACTGTTTTGGGGGTGTACATTAGTACACTTTTTCCAGGAGCTAGTTTGGCCATGTGTATCAAAATGAGAAATGTGAACCCCTTTGACCCAGACAGCTCACACAGAAGTGAAAAGATGTATGCTTAGTGAAAAATGAGATATAACCTGTTATATCATTAGTAAAGAATGGAATATTCAGACAATATGACATTAGTTCTGAGATACTTAACAGATTAAGGTATACTATAGGAGATGAAGTAGTGACCCCCCAAAATTCATGTCTACATGAAACCTCAGAATGTGACCTTATTTGGAGATAGGGTATTTGCAGATGTAATTAAAAGTCTCAAGATGAAATCATCCTGGGTTTAGGGTGAGCTGTAAATCCAATGACTGGTGTCCTTATAGGAAAAGGAGAGGACACTGAAAGATACACAGGTACACACACAAGGAAGATGGCCATGTGGCAACAGAGGCAGAGATTGTAGTGATGTAGCTACAAGCCAAAAAATGCCAAGGATTGCCAGCAATCATGAGAAGCTAGAAGAGAGGCATGGAACAGATTCTCCCTCAAAGCCTCCAAAAGGAACTAGCCTTGTCATACCTTGATTTCAGACGTCTGGTCTCCTGAATATGAGAAAATACATTTCTGTTATTTTAAGCCGCTCTGTTTGTGGTAATTTGTTATGGCAACCCTAGGAAGCTAACGCAAATATGATGTCTTGGATTGACTTCAAAATGATCCAGTGATGAGAGGGTTAGGGTAGACTCAGAGGGAGGTATGGATAAGACAAAATTAGATAACAGGTACACGGGGGTTATACCTTATTCTGCATGCTTTTGTGTATATTTGAAACTTTCCAGAATGAAAATTTAAAAAGAAATACTATGTAGATTTAAATGTATTGACATGGAAAGATATCTGTGAACATATTGTTGGATAGAATAAAATAGGTCACCAAACTTGTTGGTATCTTATGATTTATCCTAAAGACAGATTCCTGGAAGGATGTTCACCAAAATGTTATGCCTAGTCATTTCTAGGTAGTGTGACTTGAGTTGATTTCTTCTCCATCTTTTTTGTATTTTTGGAATTTTTTACAGCAAGCATGATTGATTGTTTTTAATTAAGCTATTTTCAACAACAATAGTAATAATAATAATATCCCCCTCAAATTACACCATAACAACATTTCCTTCTTTACCCTCAATATGCCTGTGATAAGTCTGACACTTCCATTCCCATTTTAAAGAAAATGGAGGATCAGGGAGATAAACTCTAACATCACTAAGAATTTAGGAGCAGAATTTTAAAATTAAGCGCAGGGTTTGTCAAACCTGAAGGTGTTGTCATTGTCAGCTGTTGCCTTAGAAATTTCTTTCTCACTACCAGCAAGAGACTTTAAGAAGTTTGATGCTCACTCAGATATCACCAGAGATTGACCTGGGGGGATAGGACAGGACCACCTTGAGACCAGAGTTTTCTCCCCATGTATCAAGAAGGTCATCCTTTAGTACAGTGACATTCAAGTTATGCTACAGGAAGGAGTGAGATTCAGGAGGAAATTCTCATCCTCCTAAGCTCTCCCTACTCCAGCCAGCCAAACGTTTGGAGTGCAGGGGAAACATCCAAAGAGGGCTTAAAATCCAACGGGTAAAAGAAATAACTCTAACATAGGGAGCAAATGCATGACACACTTGTTCCCCACTCCCAGGTCTATGACAGTCATCACCAATCAATGGCATTCTTTCAGACTGGAGATTGGATAACAATCCCCCTACAAAGTTGGTTCACAAGATGAAACTTATTTGCCGTCCTAGATCCTATTCTGAAATGAATTCTGACCAAAGACCAAAGGAAGAGTTTGTTGGCAAAATAGCAAAGTAAAAGTGAACAAAATCTTAGAAAAAGAATGATAATAGTTATACATTTTATTTAGCATCTACTAAGCACCTACTCAATACATGCCAGCTCTGGTGACATAAAGGAAACTAAGACAAGACATTCTCTGTCCTTGAGGACGTTACAGGAAGAGACAGAAAATTGCTGTAGAGATTACGAAGGTAGACTTTAAAAAGACCAAAAAACAAGATACACAAGATTCTGTTGAGGGCTCCTTCTCCTTGACTAGAACTACATTCATCCAAAGGTAGACTTAGAGTTTAGATTTCCCAGAGCTACAACCCAGGGGCTACTCCAGTCAACATATATGCTTTATTCTTTGCTAAAACCAGAAAACACAAGAAATGCAGGGAATCCTTCATCACAAGAAAAAAATTATAAGTATTACATGGTGATGGATGTTAACTAGACTAATTGTGTGATCATTTTGCAACATATACAAATATCAAATCATTATTTTATACACCTAAAACTAATATGTTATGTATAAACTACATCTAAGTAAAAAAAAAGCAACAAACTTGCCCTTGAAAATAAAAAATTTTAAAAGAAATTCAGGGACTCCAAAGGTGCTGACTCTCTACTGATTATAGAAATACTCAGTACTATCATTTGTTGAGCAAGTGTCAAGCACTTTTTGTTTACAATCTCTACTCCTCACAACAACTTGGCAATTATTATTCTCATTTTACTCATGAGGAAAATAAAGTTCCGAGAGGTGAAGTACCATGAACAGGAATCAGCCTTTAAGGGTTTGCAAACGAGATTTAAACTTAGGTCTTTCTGAGTCCATTTGCTTTACACCACGCCACACCAACTCTGAAGAGGGAAAAAGTATGTATGAGCTTCTGTGAACAGGTACACTCACATCTATCTATCTATCTATCTATCTGGTATATACACGGTCATATGTATGGGTGTTGCAGAAACCAACACCCATACAGTTGCTAAGGAGAACACCCGCACTTCTATGAATTACCAGAACTAAACAGCAATGGATGCCATTAACACACTGACTGCAGCCGTATAAATTGAAAAAAAGTGGCTTCTGATCATAAGAAATGCCCTCTAAAGCATTTGATTCCATGGACTCAAATCAGGAAATTTCCTACTGTACACCTTCGCCAGGGCTTATATAGCAACCAGGAACCTAATCCTATTATTTGAAGTTGTCAGACCCTACAGAAAGCGAGAAAGCAGTGTATGAAATCACGTCAACGGAACAGCAGCAGGAATATTTCCACCGCCTTGGTGTTGATTTTGCCACTGCTTTCTTCTAAGCTATTGTGGGGCTGAGGGACTGGAAATCAAACCTGGAAAGACAGAAAGGAAACAAAGGGAATGAAACAGTTCTGGTAGACTTTGAAGGATGGTGAGATGAAGGGCAAAAGGCTCATTTCATCAGTCCAGAGGTCTCTATTAGAAAAAAAAAAAAAAACAACTCAGGAAATTAGACCAGTTTGATTCAAAGGTACTGAAAAATGATAAAAACATTTAAAATCTATTCATCTTTCGATGGGCATTTAGGTTGCTTCCATGACCTGGCTATTGTAAATAGTGCTGCAATGAACATTGGGGCGCATGTGTCTTTTTGAATTATGGTTTTCTCAGGGTATATGCCCAGTAGTGGGATTGCTGGCTCATATGGTAGTTCTATTTTTAGTTTTTTAAGGACACATGTACCCCAATGTTCATTGCAGCACTATTTACAATAGCCAGGACATGGAAACAACCTAAATGCCCAACGATAGATGAATGGATAAAAAAGATGTGGTACATATATACAATGGAATATTACTCAGCCGTAAAAAGGAACGAAATTGAGTTATTTGTAGCGACATGGATGGACCTAGAGACTGTCATACAGAGTGAAGTAAGTCAGAAAGAGAAAAACAAATATCATATATTAACACATATATGTGGAATCTAGAAAAATGGTACAGATGAACTGGTTTGCAAGGCAGAAATAGACACAGGTGTAGAGAACAAACGTATGCACACCAAGTTGGGAAAGTGGAAGGGGATGGTGGTGGTGGGATGAATTGGGAGATTAGGATTGACATATATACAATAATACATATAAAATAGATAACTAATAAGAACTTGCTATATAAAAAATAAATTAAATTTAAAAAAAATTTTAAATATTTGCATCAAATAAGAGCTTTATTCACATAATAAATGCCTCTGATTAATCACCCAAAATTAAAGCACACAGTTCTTGTATTTAGTTTTTTATATTGCCAACATGTTCCAGTGTTCAAGTCAAAGCCGAAGATTAAACATCCTTATATTTTTGTTGTGATTTTACTGCCAAATGCAAATATCTAAGTGCAAGTAAGTCATTACTCTCCCGCTGTTGTGGTCTGATTAATTCTCACAATATTAGCCAGCAATTCATTTTATCCCTTGGCGTCACAAGTCCAGTTGAAGGAGATAAGTGGCTGATAAAAGATCTCTGAGAACAGTTATAAATGATTCACTTTAAAAGAATAATAAAGCAGCCACTGGATAAGCACTGCTGAGTAAACCTTACATACATCGCACAAAACTAATTTAGTTTAAAAAACTTCAGCAAATTATAGTCAATAATCTTCACTGTCACCCTGCTGCTCACAAAACTTTTGAGAAGAAACTTAATGCTGAAATGCAAATATTTAATTAGATTTTAATGGTGAGGTTTATTTTTCCTAAATCTGGTCATCTGTCTCAATTATGTTCTCCATTTTTTACAGTTAACCAGGAACTGGCATCCCCATGGGCTTTGGGGAATGTTTTCTCTTTCCTAATTCCTGTTTAGCACTTGCTTTCTCAAAAGTGTAGTCATTGTGGAAAAGGGTTTGGTTTGTTCTCTTCTCTTTTGGAAAAGAGAAACACTGAGGAAAAAAAAAACAACACACGTTCTGAGCAATGCTTTTAAAGCTAATTGTTCTTCTGTCCTAATAACAGAGACTCTTCAGTAGCTAAACAATTAACTGTCTTTTCCTACCTCACTGCACAGGGCAATTAACATGCGTTTTTATTTAAGGTCTAATTAAAGCAGCTTTGTGTAGACTTGGAAAATTATAAAGCTATATGTCTTCCAAACGTATTCTGTACTTTAGATTTTACATTAATTTGAAGAAATTACTGAGATGTGGCTGTTCATGCCCCTTTCAACAAAACCAATACTAAAATCGGCCATAAAACTCTTCGGAACTGTTACAGGGGTGAAATATTGCAACCGCCTTTCTGAATTTCTCTCCTCTGTTCTGATCATCAAGCTATGTACCCTACTTCAGACTTGCCATTCTACAATGATGCTGAGACTGGAACTCTAAACCACCTTTCTGTCCTTTGCCAGATGCTGTTAGACTTCTCCAACAGGGGGCACTAGGGAGACTGGCAGTCACGAGGGGAAAGAGGGGCCTTGCTCATGGTTTCAACTTCCAGTCCCTCTGAGTGTCATCCCAGTAGCGCTTCCTCACCAGCACCAGCAGTCGACTGCAGTTTTTACAACACTGGCAAACGCAGCCTCATCTCACACTCTGAGACACCGCGCCAGCAAATTGTGCACCTCCCCCAAAGGGGGGTGGGGGAGGTTCCAGCCCCAGGGTCCGTCCTCCAAAGCGGCTCGGCTTGGTAACACCACCCTCTTTCCTTGGTTCCCTCAATGGCTGATCACTGCTTCCTCAGCTGCTACCTCTGTGATGCCTTAATGTTCATTTATTGCATTTCCAGTTCTTTAATACCTTTCATACAATTTTTAATAATGAATTCTGAAAATTAGTTGGTGTGGTTTCAGTCTCCTGATTGGACCCTGACTGATACACCTTGTTTACTTTCAAATCAGATAGACCTGGGTTGAAAAATCCCAGCCCTACTACTCACCAGCTGTATGCCCTGGGCAAATTACTTAAAATGTCTGCGTTTTCCTTCCTCCTTTATATAAAATGGGTATAATATCCTAAAGTTGTCAGGATTCATGAGATAATCTATGACAAGTGACATAATAAAGGCTTTAAAAAGTTGATTCCTTTCCCCTTCACCTTCTACAGATTCAAGTTCTCTCATTTACAACAGATAGGCGTTAATGCTCTTTCCCTACTGAGAATAAATTCATTCTTTATGCTTCCTGCCAACTTATATCGTGCCAACTGTACTTCTAAAATCACCCGTTGGGACTTCCCCGGTGGTCCAGTGGCTAAGACTCCACACTCCCAATGCAGCGGGCCCAGGTTCAATCCCTGGTCAGGGAACTAGCTCCCACATGCTGCAACTAAAAAGATCCCACATGCCACAATGAAGATCCCGTGTGCCACGACTAAGACCCGGCACAGCCAAATAAATAAATAAATATTTAATATAAATAAAATAAAATCACCCCTCGTTAGCTCTTTCATGATGCCTTAATTCCAGGTACAACCATCACAATAATTCTGTCGATCCTGTCAATATCTTTTTATGTTAACCATACTCTTTTCCATTGTTTCCTGGCAGCCCATCTTCTCTTTGACTTATTTTGCTGATGTTCATGACATTTCTCTCTAAGACATTCCCGCATCTCTTATTCTCTCTCCATATGGTTTCTGGAGCGGTCCTTTTCCCCCCATCTCACCCTCCCATGCAACCTTACTTTCACAACTGACTCCCCACTTCCATTCCCTTGCTTCCTGGAAATTTCACGTATTGGTAAAATAATTCCACATTAGGTCACACATGTCTTCTATAAACATGAAATTCCTCTTTGTCCATTCACTTTTCCTTTGTGAAACTTTTAGAGTATGGCTCATAATAGGCCCCTGATAAATACCCACTGAGTGAAAAAAATTAATGAAATCTCCATTTATCCCAATCATCAATCGTTCCTGTTCCACCCTTTCCAAAATGCCTTGGCTTCTACCTTTTTTTTTTTTTTTTTTTTTTTTGCGGTACGCGGGCCTCTCACTGTTGTGGCCTCTCCCGCTGCGGAGCACAGGCTCCGGACGCGCAGGCTCAGCAGCCATGGCTCACGGGCCCAGCCGCTCCGCGGCATGTGGGATCTTCCCCGACCGGGGCACGAACCCGTGTCCCCTACATCGACAGGCGGACTCTCAACCACTGCGCCACCAGGGAAGCCCAGCTTCTACCTTTTGAAAGCTGCTATTTCCTCACTCTGAGAAAAAGGAAGAATAAACTTGGATCTTTCTGTTCTACTCTCTCCATTAAGATTATAATACAAAAACAAAACTTCAAAGACACAAAGAGATGTAAGGTATTCAAAGATCTAAAGCAGTGTCCTTATGTCTAATCTGATTTCACTCAAAAAACACTCTATTTTCAATTTTTTTATGTATGATCTATTGTTTGATAAGGCACTTAAGCACAGTCTCTGCATGGACAAGCCGTATTAGGTTATTGGTATCCAATTTTAGCTTCTGTAGCTGCGTGCATAATATTTGGTAAGTTGCACTCATTTTAGTAAAAACTTATTTATTTATTTATATCTACTTTATTATCAGCAAGGTTGTAAGGCAGGCAGACACTTACAAATGGACCTTCTTTCCATATGAATATTTTTTAATTGGTTTGTGTGACTGATCTCTTTCCCTTTGGTTAGGTCCTACTGAACAAAAAGTTTCACAGTTTAATATTTATATACCAATATATTGCTATTAAAATGTTATGACATCTTTGGCTCCTAGAGTTTCACCCTCAGTCCCTCTTCTTAAAATAGAATCCTTATATCATGGGTCTACCATTTGTTTTTTCCACAGAACTCTACTTTTAAACCACCAGCAAGGAATTCCCGAGACACTGGAATTAGGTGTTGACCTTAATTGTTTCAAGACTTGAGTGAGACAATGGAAGCCATCCGTGTGATGTCCCTCCTTCACCACCATTTTACAGGAGATGGAACCAAGGCCCAAAGAGCAGGTGCAAGTTGGCCAGATTACAAAGAGGGGATGGTAAAACTGGGTGGAAGTTTGGATCCTCTGAATCTCAAACCAATATTCTTTGTCTTCATTCTTATCTTGTTACTTCTATGGAAACCCCTAGACTTTTTTCAAATCTTGACTATCTGGAGGGAACCATTTCATTATTTTTAAATTTTCTTATTTTATTTTTAACATCTTTATTGGAGTATAATTGCTTTACAATGTTGTGTTAGTTTCTGCTGTATAACAAAGTCAGTCAGCTATAGGTACACATATACCGCCATATCCCCTCCCTCTTGCATCTCCCTCCCACGCTCCCTATTCCACCGCTCTAGGTGGTCACAAAGCACTGAGCTGATCTCCCTGTGCTATGTGGCTGCTTCCCACTAGCTATCTATTTCACATTTGGTAGTGTATGTCCATACCACTCTCTCATTCCACTTTGATACATAATTTTTCTATTTTTCTTTCTACCTCATAATGTACACATAAAAATTTGAATGTGTCCATGACTCATTTTCAGCACCCCACTGCCCTACCACTGCTACCAGGCACTGCCTTCTTAACTGAGAGGCAACTCAAGGGAAAAGAAGAAAACTAAGATGTTAAAAACATTTGCAAGCCTGGAACTTCCAGTTTCAATATGGTGGAGAGAATGTATTTCCCTTTAAGAACAAAAAGAATAAATGTTCTTAAAATGAACATGGAATGGATGCATATAGGATGCTTGAAAACAAGAGGAGAACTTTCAACAGACCACAAAAGGTGTAGGAAATCCCTGAAATATATAAAGCTTCTGGGAAGCTACAAATAAATTCTGAATACCTATTACAATACTCCATTAATTACCTCATGACTAAGCCACAGCACACTCCTTCTTTGTGTTATTTGACTTTTAGCTTGGAGCTGAAAGAGGAAAGGAAACAATATTTATGTACCATTTCATTTAATCCTCAAAATAACTCTATAATTTGGTGTTATTATCCCCACTTTGCAGGTGAGGAAGTTGAGTTCTAGAGAAGTAAAGTAACCACACTAAGGCCTCATAGCTAATAAGTGATAGAGAAGGAACAGGAACCTGGGTATTTCTGGTTCTAAAGCCTGAGCAATTTCCACTACACCGACATCTCCCCACATGTTGGAAGGACAAGCACTTATTACACACTACCATACTACAGGCATGGAACCAGATGCAAAATTATCACTGACACTGCACTGTGCGGGTAATTGTGTTTGCTTAAGGAGTCTCAAGGGAGAATGTAAGACACAGGTGGCTAATCTCACTTATAGTAAGAAAACCTGAGGAATGCAGATACATCAGTTGCTTAGGGTCCTAGAAGTCACAAATGCCATTCAAGAATGGAAATCATCTCACCAGTTAATGGTCACCACGCAAAGTCTCTCTTTTAGTCCCAGCTTGGACCCAGCGGGCACATTTGTGAGAAGACCAGTCAGAGAGTACAATGGCAGGCTATATATGGCTCGAGGACTGAAACAAGATCAAATCTGTGGTCGTGTTCTCATTAGCTCATTGTCATAACATCCTGGGTGGTCTCAGACATCAGCTACATTTTATTCCCTTGAAAGCTTAAAATCATCACTGAGGTAACTATGGCAAGTCCCCCCGGAAAAGCAAACCAAGAGGTACAAATGCCAGTCACTCTCCCACCCATGGAAATCTTAGCGGCTTCCATGGAGGTTGGCTGTGTGTGCATCATTGGCTTAAGAGTTCAGAGGTCTCACAGTTGTGTCTTCAAGAGTTCCTGGTTAATTTCAATCAGCAGTGTTTTTTGTTTTTTGTTTTTGCGGTACGCAGGCCTCTCACTGCCGCGGCCCCTCCCGTCGCGGAGCACAGGCTCCGGACGCGCAGGCCCAGCGGCCATGGCTCACGGGCCCAGCCGCTCCGCGGCATGAGGGATCCTCCCGGCCCGGGGCACGAACCCATGTCCCCTGCATCGCCAGGCAAACTCCCAACCACTGCACCACCAGGGAAGCCCTTTTTTTTTTTTTTTAAATTGATGCATAGTTGATTGAAAATTTTCTGTTAGTTTCAGGCATATAACAGTGATTCAGTATTTTTATAGATTATACTCCATTTAGAGTTATTATAAAATATTGGCTATATTTCCAGTGCTGTGCTCACAGATACAAAGGACAACTAGTGGTGGCCAGCAGGGAAAGGGGTGGGGGCAGAGACAAGATGGGGAAAGAGGATTAAGAAGTACAAACTACTAGATACAAAATAAATGACATAATCAGCAATTTTTGATCTCTATTGTGATTCATCCCATGAGCTTGACTTTCTACTGGAGCAACAGAATCTTATTTTAAGGTACTCTCCTCAGAGAAAGAGCTCAACAACATGGGGAAAAGAAGGGAGAAATGAACTAATGTTTATTAAGTGTCTACTATGCCCCAGACCTGTGTGGAGTACTTTAACTATGTTATCTCATCTAATCTGCACAAAAACTCTACAAGGTAAGGTGTCTGTTTTGACAGTTGGTGAAACTGAAGATTCCACCATCAGTTTCACTGAAGTGTGAGATAAAGAAACCTGCTCAAGGGCTTCCCTGGTGGCGCAGTGGTTGCGAGTCCGCCTGCCGATGCAGGGGACACGGGTTCGTGCCCCGGTCCGGGAAGATCCCACATGCCGCGAAGCGGCTGAGCCCGTGAGCCATGGTCACTGAGACTGCGCGTCCGAAGCCTGTGCTCCGCAACGGGAGAGGCCACAACAGTGAGAGGCCTGCGTACCGCAAAAAAAGAAACCTGCTCAAGTTCACAAAGCTAGAAATATTGTGAACCTAAGCTTCAAACCTGGGTCTACTTGACAACAAAATCCATGTTCTTCTAGTTAAATCACCTTCTATAAAATACAAAAACTGTGAGTTTTCTATACAAGAGCCTATCTTATATATCCTTATTCTTTTGCTAACTTCTGCCTAGAAATAATTTGATATAAAGTATCACTTTGCCTTTTTTGGGAACTGCTGTCTAAACATAGAAAATATTGCACCATTACCTAGTAAATTGTTTTTTTACATACCATAGTTTATCATCTGCAGATGCTGTCAGGGCCTGATGTTTGAGTCATTATGCTTATGGGATTTAATTTTTAATGATGCAAAAATTATGCACAATACACCATCATTTCTCTCCCAAACCCAGAATCTGATAGCTAATAATTGCTCCTTACTTAGTGTGCTAACACTTCATGATATTAATTAGAATGCAGCTGGAATCAGAAAAGTGACTTTCTGAAAATGGCCTTTATGAATTCTGTGCTCATTTTTTTCCAATAACTTCAAGATTAAAGTTGTTGATTACATGCATCAACAATTTTTTTCCCTGACAGACTCTTCTACAAACAAAATATAAGGTCTGCAAAAGCTAGTTGATGACCTTTCCACATCACAAAAGTGCAAAGAACTCTGTAGTGGTATTAGTTAGAGTAATACTGGCTAGTTTCATTTTGTAAGAAAACTGTAAACTGAAATGTTTCTAATATTGAAGAATTGTTACAATAAAAATGAATTAAAATGTATTTTAATATTGAAGAATATTTGCCCTGCAACAAATTGCACTCTCATCTCCCACTTACAGGCTGCCCTTCTCGCCCATGTAACCATGAACAATAGTGACAGCAGTGCCACTCAAACCAGCAAGAGAGGCCTGCCCTGGATCGCAGGCCAAAAGGCCCCTCTCCAGCATCTTCTCCAGCTACAACCCTTCCTATCGGGTGAGAAGTCTGTATGGCCAAGAAGATATGCCCACCCAAAACCCATACCTCCCTCTTCTAGACTACCTCTGGGTTCTGGAGACCCTAGAATCCCCTTCCCAAATTTCCCCCAAACTGCTACTAGGACCAGTATGATTTTCTTCCGCAGATCTGTTCTCCAAAGCCCAGACTGCACTGCCAGGATGCACAGCCCTAGTGCCAAGGGGTGAATAGAGACAGGGTAGCTCTTTGTGGAGCCTGTGGATAGAGCTTGGACAGATAGCCTGGGGTGTACACACGAGTGTTTCTGGGGCCTCTTACAATGCAGGAATATGGGAGGCAGGGAAAGAGGAGGAGGCGGGCTGCAGTCCAGGAACCAGGCCTGCTCTCCCTGTACTCACACATTCCAGAGTGGAGCTCCACGGAGTCAAGGAGTCTAGACGCAAACCTGGTCTTCCATGTCGTAATAATAAAGGCATATTTATAAAGTAGAATGATAGAACATATGTAATAGTTTTATAGTTGGATTTAAAATTTTAAATATTTAGGGCTTCCCTGATGGCGCAGTGGTTGAGAGTCCGCCTGCCGATGCAGGGGACGCGGGTTCGTGCCCCGGTCCGGGAGGATCCCACATGCCGCGGATCAGCTGGGCCCGTGAGCCATGGCCGCTGAGCCTGTGCGTCCGGAGCCTGTGCTCCTCAACGGGAGAGGCCACAGCAGTGAGAGGCCCGCATACCGCAAAAAAAATAAAATAAAATAAAATAAAATTTTAAATATTTAGACATGTGATATCTAGGCCTCCATTTGTACTTGTGTCCTGAGTCTCACAAATCTTTGGCAAATCCTGCCAGACCAGAGAGAGGGATAAAAATAGAGGGGCCAATCGATTCCCTCATAGCTCATCATCGTTTTTTCTGTTCATAAATCTTCAAAGAAATAACCTGCATTCCTTAAACGTCCCCATCAAATGAATGATTTCCGAAAGCTGAAAATGATTTCCTTTGCTGACTACATTTCAATATTTGCTTAGAGCAAGTCACAGTTAACTTACCCACCCCACATCTACCACACAAAGTATGGAGAGAGGGCTTGATGACACACCCAGAAGAGCTCCCCAAAGCTTCTTCTGTAGCTACCTGTTCTATCATGTTCCGTTCCAGGACCGTGGTGCCCTGGTCCTGCCAGAATTGCTTCTGAGAAAAACGGCCATGGTAACCACATTGCCTCTGCGGCACTAAAGTCCAAGCGAACATAGAATTGAAACTACAGCTCTGAAGTCATGTTTCTGAGGTTCATTTCCAAGGGTGCATTTTTGAGTAGTTTTAAGAGGCAGCTTGAGGGGGCAAAGGCCATGAATTTTAAAATCAGATTTAGAGTTGAAATTTGGCTTGGAGTCACCAGACCCTTCCACATGTACACCAACCTTTCTGAATCCCAGATTCTTCACCTGTAAAATAACACAACCTGGTTCATCAGGCTATAATACAGGTCAGATGAGAAAATGGGTAATATACGTACTGGAATCTTTGGCACACAGCAAGTACACAATTAATGTTGGTTCTCACTTTTTCCTCTTTTTCTCTTCTGAGGCTGAGTCTTTCACTCTTACTTGGATTCTCTCCCCATCTCTGGCAAACAAATTGACTAATTCTTCAACATGCAACTAATACCTCGTGCCTGAATATTTGTCCTTTAACGTCTTTTGGATTTCATCGCTTTTTTTCTGACTCCCTCTCTGTGCTCCATATACACCCTCCCACAAAGACTGAGCAAAGCAACGGAGTAAGAATAAAGAATGGGAAGAAGGGTCTCTCATCCTTTATCACCACCATGCTCAAATTACCATCAAGAGCTCTTGATGACCCTACAGATCAACGCTAGGGTTGTCCATCTCCAAATTTGGTACTTGCTTGCAAATTCGCATATGACAGGAGCTCTATAAAGTTTATTCTTCCTATAACCGAGATAATTTGCATAACAATTCCAGCTACCAGGAGACGTTGGACTCTGCAACGTGCACCATTTGCAGATCCCTACAATGGAGAATCACTTTTGCAGCTGATGGGAGAAGGTGGGGGAGTTGGTCATTTACCAGAATGACTTTTTCATGATAAGCAGCCAGCATCTGTGATTATTTCCAAAGGCAGTGAACAGGTTCAAAGTCTTACATTATTGGACTTTAATTAGGAGTCAAGTTTGCATACATTTTAAATGTTAATCAATGTTCAGTGAGCCAGTGAACTCCGATAGGTCACCCACAACCTACTCTCTCCAGAAAGAACATATACTCTTTTCCTTTTTGTTGACATGTAAAGTACCATGGTGCAAGAGCACAAGATCCTATTTCTCAAAACAAAATGGCAAAGGACAAGTAGAGTTCAGGACGATGACTCAGAATCTTGGGATCTGCGAATCTCACTACTCAGCTGAATTCTTAAAACATTCCTCCCTACTCCCATAAATGTGGAACAACATATATTGCCTATAAATTTCATTCATTTTGAAGACTCTTTGGGAAGCTCTAAACATAACCTGAGGCACAGAGGTAAATGCAGAAGCAGAGTTTAATATTTCTGGCCTAAAATTAGTCTGAACTGGATTTGAGCAGGTCCTCCAAATACGGAACTCTAAACCTACCTCCTGGCAAAATGAGAAAACAAAAGACTAATACAACAATTATATTTCCTTGGATAAAATTGCTCATTATTATAAAATTATGTTTGTCTTATTTTTCTGGTATTAAAATGTCCTTTCTTTTATAAAATTAGTTCTTAGATAGTCATGTGTGTTTGTTTTTATTTATTTATTTTTTTGCGGTACGCGGGCCTCTCACTGTCGTGGCCTCTCCCGTTGCGGAGCACAGGCTCTGGACACGCAGGCTCAGCGGCCATGGCTCACGGGCCCAGCCGCTTCGCGGCATGTGGGATCTTTCCGGACCGGGGCACGAACCCGTGTCCCCTGCATCGGCAGGCGGACTCTCAACCACTGCGCCACCAGGGAAGCCCTGTTTGTTTTTAAATAAGTCCTTGCTTGGTAACATTTAAAAGTTGATGGGTCTCCTAAGTTTAGGAAAAACACAAATCCCTGGCAGATGGATGAAATTCACAAATCTGGGGAATGCTGAGGCAAGAAACCATATGGTACAGGTCTGCAAAAGACCAACACCCTGGCTTTGACTCTGTTGTTTTGTCATCTCTCTTTCCTGTCCAAGACAATGTTTAAAAGTCAATATTTCTCCACTTCCTGTCTCTCCTTTTAATGAGAAAGGACAAACACTTGAAAACAAAAATGTACGCAAGGTGCTTGAGACAGAAATTATTTCCTCAAAGTGCTTTAATCATGCTGTTGAAAACCACATCGTCCCATAGCCTAATCACATAAATCACAGTAAAAGGTTAAAGATGAAGTTCAGCTGTGCCAAATTGCCTGCAATGATTTCTCAGAAATGGATTACTTTCTGAGTAAGGTGAAGTCATTCTGCTACCCATTGGTATGCTTAGGTGGTCTCTGGCTTGTAACTTCACATCCAGATCATGAGCACGGATGTCTGGTTTGAAGGACTGCTTGTTTAATTTCTTATCAACATTTGACTCAAACCTAGACATTGGGCAGAACTTCCATGAAGTTCAGGACTTCCACACCGCCAGCACCAGGGGGCAGCAGCCAGGCTTCGTAAGAGGATAATAATAGTAATACAATCTAAATGCATTACCTGTACCTTGATAAACTCTTAAATACCATCTAAAGCATTCATTCCATTATTATTCAGGGTTCCCAGACACTAAGCATTGTGAACAGAATAATTCCTCAGAAATGTGATTTAGTTATTGAATAAATGTAGGAAGTTATGGAGTATATTGCAATGATTCTTAAATAACTTCAGAAGGATGGTAAAATAGAAAGAGTCCTGGACTTGGGAATCAGGTGACCAAGGGCCTATTTTTCCTTTGGTGTAAGCTTAGAGTTACCTAATTCTCCTGAGCCTCACTTTCTTCATCAATGAAATATGTGTTTGGTCTGAAAAGACCCTTTTATATCTGTTCATGAAGCATTTATTTTGTTCTAAGTACTATGCATGGTGCATCACAAATAGTATCTCATTTAATCCCCTATAATAACTCTATGAGATGAGTACTGTTATTAGCCCCACTCTTGTCCAAGGTCCCTTACGTGATCTCACTCCATTCTTCCCCAAGCAAAATACACTGAAGCTGCTTTGGGTAAACACAACTGCTATTTCCCCAAAGCTCATCTACAGCTTCTGTGTGTTAAACAGTTTTGTTTTTCTGGTTTTACTTCCATTTTTGTGCTCCTCTTTGGTTAATTGATTGGTTTCCCTTTCAGAGGCACTGCAATTTGCATCTCAGCTCCTTACAATCATAAGAGTAAATTAGCTAGCACTTATTAAGCACCAATCAAATGGCATATGCTTTCCAAATATTTTCTCTTATCCTAACAACGACCCATTGCCCCATTTTACAAGTCAAGATATAGTCTCAGAGATGTTTAATAGGCTGCCCAAGACCACACAGCAAGGTGTTCTCTCTCTCCTTTTTTTTTTTTTGAAGTATACTTGACTTAAAATGATTCAAGTGTACAGCAAAGTGATTCACTTATACACTTATAGTTTTTCAGATTATTTTCTATTATAGGTTATTACAAGATATTAAATATAGTTCCCTGTGCCATACAGTAGGTCCTTGTTGTTTATTTAATTTATACATAGTAGTGTGTATCTGTTAATCACAAATTCCTAATTTATCCCTCCCCTTCTCTGTCTCCTTTGCTAACCATAAGTTGGTATTCTATGTCTGTGTAACTCTCTCTCTCGACTAGTCTATCTTTTTTTCCCCACTAAGCCCCATAACCTATGACGCAGCTCTTTGAGAAAGCATGTTGACGTCTACATACTTTCCTTCTATACAAGGATCACTCATTTCAGGGAAGGAAACTGTAAATTAGTTTACACAAATATTCAAATCAAAGCTGTTTGGATTTGATAAGAAGGCTCATGTTTAGAAAAGAAAGAAGGCTAGTGTTTTCACACTCTGTTCCTTAGGTTGTATGTGACCAATGATCTGCTATTTAGCAAAAGGAAGACAACAGAGCGGTTGCTATTCTGTGAAGAGCAAAACTAAGTTATCAAAATTTGTTTTTAAAATCTTCCCATTTAATATGAATTGAAAAATGAGAATTATGTTGACAAAAACTTTCAGCTAATGACTGATGCATCACACTCCTGTGATTTTAAACAATGATTTCTTTTATTCTTTGTGGCTTTGAGCAAAGAGCTTCTTCATCTATGCTACACTTCAAATGGTACCCCAAATTCCAGCTAATTTATTACATTTTTATTACAAATCAGGACATGGAGTGAAAACTATATAAATCAATCCATCTATTTGTCTAAGGTTAATTGTAAAAATTCAAATCTGAATATGTTTCACATAGCTTAGATTTCACGCCTATACCTGACCCTACTACCAGAGTTTCCTTATCTATTTTGCATCCTCATTCCTTATATATCCCACAGTCTCCTCTGTGACCAAGTATCCACCAATTCTTCAGGCTCTGGGTAACCTTTCCACATCAGAATCTTGTTTTCCTAAGGCATGTTTCATCGTCTCCATTTTGGAGAGAAAGCACAAAAAGTAGAGTTTCTTTAATTTTCTCCAAACTCTCTCACTCAACAGGCAATGAAGATTCAAACCGTAGGATTCAGCAATCCTACTACTGGGTATATATCCAAAGGAAATGAAAGAGATATCTGCACTCCCACGTTCATTGCAGTATTATTCACAACAGCCAAGTTACAGAAACAATCTAAGTATCCATCAGTGGATGAAAGGATAAAAAAGATGTGGTATATGTATGCAATGGAGTATTATTCAGCCATGAGAAAGAAGGAAATCCTGCTGTTTGAGACAACATGGATGGAAATTGAGGACATTATGCTAAGTGAAATAAGCCAGACAAAGAAGGACAAATACTGCATGGTATCACTTATATGTGGAATCTAAATAAAAAGTCAAACGCATGGGAAACACAGTAGAAAAGTGGTTGCTGGGGGCTGGGGAGTGGGGGAAACAGGGAGAGGATGGTAAAAGTGTACAGACTTTCAGCTATAAGATGAATAAGCTCTGAGGAGCTAATGTATAACATGGTGACTCTAGTTAATAACACTGTACTGTATAATTGAAATTTGCTGAAAGTAAAACTTAAGTGTTCTCACATACACACAATAAAAGATAAGTATGTGAGGTGATGGATGTGTTAATTAACTAGATGGGAAGAAATCTTTCACAACGTATATGTATATCATATCACATGATGTACACTTTAAACATCTTAAAATTTTATTTGTTAATTATACCCCAAGAAAGCTGAACAAACACCTGCTATATGTGAACTACCACATGAGGAATTATAAATGATGTTAAGATTTTAAAAAGATAGAATGTTGCACTCAAGGGGCTTAGAATCTACCAGCCAATCTGACTAGATGATCTAGTTTATAACTGACGTACAGTTCTCCTACAAAGAGGAAATTAATCACATTATTCTAAAAAGGGATCCTTCATTTTACAAAAAGATTCACTGCACATTTCCTAATGTACAGTAGGACATTTAAAATATGAGTAGATGGGACTTCCATGGTGGTCCACTGGTTAAGAATCCACCTTCCAATATAGGAGATGTGAGTTCAATCCCTGGTCGGGGAACTAAGATTCCACATGCCACAGGGCAACTAAGCCCATGCGCCACAACTACTGGGTCTGTGTGCCATAACTAGAGAGCCCACTTGCCGCAACTACAGAGCCCACATGCTCTGCAACCCGTGTGCCACAACTACAGAGCCCATGCACTCTGGAGCCCGTGTGCCACAACGAGAGACACTGCACACTGCAACTACTGAGCCCACGTGCTCTGAGCCCATGTGTGCACCACAGCTACAGAGAAGCCCGCACGCCACAACTAAGACCCAACACAGCCAAAAAATAAATAAATATTTTTTTAAAATAAAATAAAATATGACTAGATGTCCATACAGCTTTTGGGAGAACATATTTGTGACTTTCACAACACTGGAAACAGATGAGTAGTGTTTTTCTGTTTTCCAACAGTAAGAGTTAATTTTTTATGACATAAATTCTTAAATGTTATTGGTTTTTAGGCAAAAGTGGCCCTGAAAACAGGCAATTTATTTATTGTGAACTTTTGCCAAATAGTATCAAGAATGATAGCTACTTTTCCTTTTCCCGAAGTCTCTCTTTGTAATACGCTTCTTCAATATGTGTTAAAATGTGCATTTGTATTATAGACTATCAATTTAATGTGACCATAACCATATAAGCTGTAAAAACTACAAAACTGTTATCACAGTCAATATATCAAGAAACAAAAATGAGATCCAATTATACTTTACTGTAGTCGTATATCCCCTTAATAACATTCATAGGAAGAGCTTCAAGATGGCGGAAGAATAAGACGCAGAGATCCCTTCCTTCCCACAAATACATAAGAAATACATATACATGTGGAACAACTCCTACAGAACACCTACTGAACGCTGGCAGAAGACCTCAGACCTCCCAAAAGGCAAGAAACTCCCCCACGTACCTTGGTAGGGCAAAAGAAAAAAGAATAAACAGAGACAAAAGGATAGGGACGGGACCTGCACCAGTGGGAGGGAGCTGTGAAGGAGGAAAGGTTTCTACACACTAGAGGCCCCTTCGCGGGCGCAGACTGCTGGTGGCGGAGGCGGGGAGCTTCGAAGCCATGAGGAGAAGCTTTGGGGCCATGGAGGAGAGCACAGCAACAGGGCTGCGGAGGGCAAAGCGGAGAGATTCCCACAGAGAGGATCGGTGCCGACCAGCACTCACCAGACCGAGGCTTGACTGCTCACCTGCCGGGGCGGACGGGGCTGGGAGCTGAGGCTCGGCTTCGGTCGGAGCGCAGGGAGAGGACTGGGGGTGGCGATCGGGAGCTGTGAGAACAAAGAAGAGGAAGGGAAATCCCTCCCAGCAGCCTCAGAAGCACCAGATTAAAGCTGCACAATCAATTTGATGTACACTGCATCTGTGGAATACATGAATACACAACGAATCATCTCAAATTAAGGAGGTGGACTTTGACAGCAAGATTTATAATTTTTTCCCCTTTTCCTCTTTTTGTGAGTGTGTATGTGTATGCTTCTATGTGAGATTTTGTCTGTATAGCTTTGCTTCCACCATTTGTCCTAGGGTTCTGTTTGTCCTTTTTTTTTTTTTTAAGTATAGTTTTTAGCGCTTGTTATCATCGGTGGATTTGTTTTCTGGTTTGGTTGCTCTCTTCTTTATTTTGTTCTTTTTTTTTATTACTTTTTAAATTTTTAAAATTTTAAATAATTACTTTTTATTTCAATAACTTTATTTATTTTTTCTTTCTTTCTTTCTTTTTTTCTCCCTTTTCTTCTGAGCCATGTGGCTGACAGGATCTTGGTGCTCCAGCGAGGTATCAGGCCTGTACCTCTGAGGTGGGACAGCCGAGTTCAGGACATTGGTCCACCAGAGACCTCCCAGCTCCATGTAATATCAAACAGTGAAGATCTCCCAGAGATCTCCATATCAGCGCCAAGACCCAGCTTCACTCAATGACCAGCAAGCTACAGTGCTGGACACCCTATACCAAACAACTAGCAAGACAGGAACACAACACCACCCATTAGCAGAGAGGCTACCTAAAATCATAATAAGGTCACAGACACCCCAAAACACACCACCGGACACGGACCTGCCCACCAGAAAGACAAGATCCAGCCCCACCCACCAGAACACAGGCATCAGTCCCCTCCAACAGAAAGCCTATGCAACCCACTGAACCAACATTAGCCACTGGGGACAGACACCAAAAACAACGGGAATTACGAACCTGCAGCCTGTGAAAAGGAGACCCCAAACACAGTAAGTTAAGCAAAATGAGAAGACAGAGAAACACACAGCAGATGAAGGAGCAAGGTAAAAACCCACCAGACCAAACAAATGAAGAGGAAATAGGCAGTTTACCTCAAAAAGAATTCAGAATAATGATAGTAAAGATGATCCAAAATCTTGGAAATAGAATAGAGAAAATACAAGAAATTTTTAACAATGACTTAGAAAAACTAAAGAGCAAACAAACAATGATGAACAACACAATAAATGAAATCGGAATCAATAGAATAACTGAGGCAGAAGAACGGATAAGTGACCTGGAAGATAAAATAGTGGGAAAAACTGCAGAGCAGAATAAAGAAAAAAGAATGAAAAGAATTGAGGACAGTCTCAGAGACCTCTGGGACAACATTAAATACACCAACATTCAAATCATACGGGTCCCAGAAGAAGAAGAGAAAAAGAAAAGGACTGAGAAAATATTTGAAGAGATTATAGTTGAAAACTTCCCTAATATGGGAAAGGAAATAGTTAATCAAGTCCAGGAAGCACAGAGAGTCCCATACAGGATAAATCCAAGGAGAAACACACCAAGACACATATTAATCAAACTGTCAAAAATTAAATACAAACTAAAAATACTGACAGCAGCAAGGGAAAAACAACAAATAACATACAGGAGAATCCCCATAAGGTTAACAGCTGATCTTTCACAGAAACTCTGGAAGCCAGAAGGGAGTGGCAGGACATATTTAAAGTGATGAAAGGGAAAAACCTACAACCAAGTTTACTCTACCCAGCAAGGATCTCATTCAGATTCGATGGAGAAATTAAAACCTTTACAGACAAGCCAAAGCTAGGAGAATTCAGCACCATCAAACCAGCTTTACAACAAATGCTAAAGGAACTTCTCTAGGCAGGAAACACAAGAGAAGGAACGGATCTACAATAACAAACCCCAAACAATTAAGAAAATGGGAATAGGAACATACATATCGATAATTACCTTAAATGTAAATGGATTAAGTGCTCCAAACAAAAGACATAGACTGGCTGAATGGATACAAAAACAAGACCTGTATACATGTTGTCTACAAGAGACCCACTTCAGACTAGGGACACATACAGACTGAAAGTGAGTGGATGGAAAAGGATATTCCATGCAAATGGAAATCAAAAGAAAGCTGGAGTATCAATACTCATATTGGATAAAACAGACTTTAAAACAAAGACTATTACAAGAGACAAAGAAGGACACTACAGAACGATCAAGGGATCAATCCAAGAAGAAGATATCACAATTGGAAGTATTTATAGACCCAACATAGGAGCATCTCAGTACATAAGGCAAATGCTAACAGCCATACAAGGGGAAATCAACAGTAACACAATCATAGTAGGGGTCTTTAACACCCCACTTTCACCAAAGGACAGATCATCCAAAATGAAAATACATAAATAAACACAAGTTTTAAATGATACATTAAACAAGATGGACTTAATTGATATTTGTAGGACCTTCCCTCCAGAAACAACGAGATATGCTTTCTTCACAAGTGCTCATGGAATATTCTCCAGGATATACAGTGAAGTAAGTCAGAAAGAGGAAAACAAATACTGCATGCTAACACATATATATGGAATCTAAAAACAAAAAAAAATGGTCATGAAGAACCTAGGGGCAGGATGGGAATAAAGACACAGACCTACTAGAGAATGGACTTGAGGATACGGGGAGGGGGAAGGGTAAGCTGGGCCAAAGTGAGAGAGTGCATGTATATATATACATTACCAAATGTAAAACCAATAGCTAGTGGGAAGCAGCTGCATAGCACAGAGAGATCAGCTCGGTGCTTTGTGACCACCTAGATGGGTGGGATAGTGAGAGTGGGAGGGAGGGAGATGCAAGAGGGAAGAGATATGGGGATATATGTATATGTATAGCTGATTCACTTTGTTATAAAGCAGAAACTAACACACCATTGTAAAGCAATTATACTCCAATAAAGGTGTTAAAAAAAAGAATTAATTAGTAAAAATTCCATGGGGATTTTATATTTAAAGAGAGTGTATTTAGCAATACTAAACTGAAAATACAATCAAATAAGAAATAATAAAAAATTTCAATTTGTAACTAAAAGAAAATAATAACATAAGTTACCAGTTACATAATTAAATGCCAGAGGTGTTATCAAAGATACATTTTAAGGTCTAATTAACTGATAATAAGTATGGTTCAATGCTAAGTCTACATGATAATTAGTGAGACATTAGAAGAGAAAGTCTGCTAATCTGAAAATTATGAAGCTATTTCTTACCTGTTGCAGCATGGTTGGAATTCTGCCTGCAAAGAAATGGCCTCAGGTTCTCAGGTTGGACTCAGAAAGAAAAGATGTGGCTTTACATGCTGCTGGAATAAAATATTATTCATTGCTCCTGTACTCTTTTCTTTTTTAAATTTTTTAATTTTTAATTGTAGTAAAATACATATAACAAAATTTACAATCTTTTATTTATTTATTTATTTATTTATTTCGGTACGCGGGCCTCTCACTGTTGTGGCCTCTCCCGTTGCGGAGCACAAGCTCTGGACGCGCAGGCTCAGCGGCCATGGCTCACGGGCCCAGCCGCTCCGCGGCATGTGGGATCTTCCCAGACCGGGGCACGAACCCATGTCCCCTGCATCGGCAGGCGGACTCTCAACCACTGCGCCACCAGGGAAGCCCACCATTTTTATTTTTAAATGTATAGTTCAGTAGTGTTAAATATATTCATACTGTTGTGCAACCAATCTCCAGAAGTTCTTCACCTTGCAAAACTGAAACTATACTCATTAAACAACTCTGCATTCCCCCCGCCCCCCACGCCCCAGCCTCTGGCAAACCATTGTACTTTCTGTCTTTATGAGTTTGACTACTCTAGGTAGTCTATAAATCCCTCATTTAAGTGGGATCATACAGTATTTGACTTTTGTGACTAGCTTATTTCACTTAGCATAATGTCTTCAAGGTTCATCCATGTTATAATCTGTGTCAGAATTTTCTTCCTTTTTAAGGAAGAATAATGTTCTATTGTATGTGTATATACCATATTTTGTTTATCCATTCATCTGTGGATAGACATTTGTGTTGCTTCCACCTTTGGCTATTGTGAATAATGCTGCTGTGAACATGGTTGTACAACTGGACTCTTCTCTTGATTTAATATAAACAGACACATTTTTCTGGTCCAGAAATTTGACCCTAACTTCAACCTCCAGTTGCCCCAGTTGCAGTGGCAATGCATCCCCCCTGCGACGGGTGAACCAGCCTTTTCCTTGAGATTGGTGTGCTTTTTCCTAGGAGGGAATTTGGAAAAGATCTAATATTTATTATGCCCAGTATGTGTCAGTCTCTGTGAATGGTGCTTTTATCTTCTATTCCTAATAAACCTTTGAAGTAGATATTAATCTCTTTATTTTACAAATGAGGATCCTCAGGCTAAGAGTTTAACAATTTTCCCAAGATGTCAAAGTAGTGTCAGGAAGAAAATATTTTCCACTATCCTCTTAGGTGATTGTACGGAGGGCTGCAAATTAAACTAACAAAAGCTTGATTAACAGAAGACACACAATTTTTATTAATGTTTACATACACAGAAGTTCACAGAAAAGAAGTGAAACTCAAAGAAGAGGTTAGTCTCTGGGGTTTGTATAATATTTTAACAAAGGAAAGGCAGTTTTGGCTTTAAGGGACATTAATGTTGTGGAAGTGACTAGGAGATATATGGGGGAACTAATGGAGAATAAGGGTTATTTTAGTAAAGTCTGTTTATTCACACTTGTCTCAGTGTTGACTCTCCATCGCTGGTAATAAGAGGGTCCTTCTCTTCCTGGTAGAGGAGGACACTTTCACAAAGGGACATTTATGACCTGCCTTTTAGGCAGTTAACAAGAGGGCAGAGACTCTTCCTGCATCTGTTGATCCTCCATTGCCTTCAACTCAAAATAATGCTATGCCAAAGTGGTATATTTGGGGGTGGCATATCCTGATCCCCTTCAGTAGTAAAAAGTGAAATGAAATTAAATTCCAAGTCTTTTGGGCTCTATAACCCATGTACTTTCCCCACTAGATTGATAATTAATAGGAACAACTCTTCCCACTTACATTCACAGAAATAAATCATACCATTTCGGGGGGGTCATTCCACGTGTCAAATGTTTCTTCATTTCATCTGCACTGTCACTCCTATCCCCTCAGTCACCCGCTGTTATGTGTCTAGCCCTATCCTAGGCACAATGGGATACTGAGGGATAAGAGGAGGTTATACTTATAAGAAACTCACAGCCTCGCTGGGAGAAAGCATGAAAGAATTTCAAGGGAGTGAGTCTCTACAGACACATTAGGGTGTCAATCAGGGCAGATGATCCAGTGCCGTCCACCGTGCATCCTCTGCAGGACAATTCACCTCTCAGTCTTAATATGAATCTGGAATATGAGGGTATTGGATTGAAATTCCTTTAGACCCTAAATTTCTGATATGTCATTGCATATATACAAACAGGTGTATATTACACGTGGCTGGAGGCAACTTGCTTAAGCCCTCAATGTCTTTGTGTCCTTATTTGTAAAATGGAAGGTTGGATACGTGCCTTGCAAGATCTGGAGGAAATTAAAAGCAATACTTCCAAAAGACAGTCAGGAATACTCTTTGGTACAATAAATGGTAGCTAGAATTACTATAGATCTTCAGGTAGATTTATCAAATCAACAACTTTGCAGGGTAAAGACAGTGATATAGCAATGGGCTTCAGGTGAGGTATGGGAACTTTTGTTTGCCCTGGAAACAAAATAACCCTATTAAATATAACTTGGTTTACCATTCTTTCTCTTTTTGTGAGAATTAGTGAGCACTCTTCAAATTCTATTTTCCACCTGCGAGGAAAACATCCAAAGAGTTCATAGAAGCCCCATGGGTAGGAGCGGTGACAGAGTTTTATCCAATCACAGAGTGGAAAGAAACCTTGAAATCATAGAATTCCATGATTCCTCAACCCTAGCTGGTCATCAAATCATCCAGAGTACTTATTAAAAATATGGATTCGTAGGCCAGCACCCAGAAGGATTCTGATTCAGTAGGTATAGCTGTGGTGGGTAGCTCTCCAACTATACCTGGACTCTGATCCTTCCACCTACGACCTCTTTTACATCTGGCTTCAACCTCTCGCCAGGCTACTAAAGAGTAGTTTTCTAAGCAATTCCACTTCTAGGTATATACCCCAAAGGAAATGAAACCAGTCACTTGAACAGGTATTTATGCATCCACATTCATGGCAGCATTATTCACAATAGCCAAAAAGGGGAAGCAACGCAAGTGTCTATCGACAGAGGAGTGAATAAACAAAATGTGGTAAATACATACAGTGGGGTATTATTCAGCCTTAAAAAGGAAAGACATTCTGACACGTTATAACATGGATGAACCTTGAGGACATTATGCAAAGTGAAATAATCCAGTGGCAAAAGGACAAATATTGTCAGTTACACTTACACGAGGTATCTAGAGAAGTCAGACTCACAGGAACAGAAGGTAGAATGGTGATGGTAGCTGCCAGAGGCTGGGAGGAGCGGGATGGAGTTTCAGGTGGGAAAGGTGAAAACGTTCTGGAGATAGATGGTGGTGACGGTTGCATAACAATGTGAATGTACTTAATGCCAATAAACTCTACGCCTGAAAAATGGTTAAGGTGGTAAATTTTATGTTCTATCTATTTTACCACAAAAAATAAAAATAATCTAGAGTGGTAAAAAAAAAAAGTTTTCTGGCTGGGGGAAGGGAGAGATTTATTTTGAGCATCTGCCATAAATCAGGTTCCCTTGTTAGCACTGGGGAGATGGTTCCGTTTCTCAAAGAACCCATGTACCTCTAGAGAGAGGAACTGGATTGTTTCAATGAATTGGACCTACAGTGGAAAACTTCTCTGATAGCAGCCTGTGGAGTCAGAAAAGGAAGCCATCAACTCGTCCAGGGAAGGATGGCGTGCTGAGGGACAGTTGAAGGCTTCTCAGGAAAATAACACAGATGCTGAGTCTCCTCCGTAGCTCCAGCTCTGCTCTTACTCGCCTCCCCAGCACTTTCAGAACCAGCAGTTGCATGCTCCTCTACTCCAGCCACTGCCCCATCTCCTCTGTTTCCAGGTCCTTTGTCTCATGTCCTGAAGTCTCAGCTTCAACTTCACGAGCACCAGTTGATTAACATTTTACAGAGGGCTGAGAAATTCTTCCTCAGTCAGAGGTTAGGTCCTTTAGGAAAGTCTCTTATAACTACTATTCTGCAGCTATTTTTGTTCTGCTTTGCTTTCTTATTATTACCATCCACATATCTATTGTAGGAATTTGTAAAAGCGGATAATAAAAAAGAAATGAAAAATAAAAGTCACCAATAATCCCAGCACCTACCTACCTCCGAAAATACTAACGTGTACACACACACCACACATTTTACATGAATGGGGTAACACTATACGTTATCATTTTTAACCTGCTTTATCCACTTCACTCTGTCTTATCTCAGGTGACGACCCCTCTAGATTTGTGGATGGGGAGAGCACTGAAACATTCCAACATTCACCATCCCCCATGCAGACATGCAGTTCTCATGCCCAGGTTTTCTAAATGGCAGGATCCCTAGAGGGGTAAAGCAAGGTCTGCTGCTACATGGGGCCGGGAGCCTGAGGTTGAGGACAATGCAAGAAAAAGGAGTTTCCTGCACCTCCTGTCCTTCCAAAGCCCACTGCTCTCCCCACCTCTCCCAGCCATCCCTCCAAATACCACTCACTGAAACTTCAGCCCTTTGGACTACAACCGCCCTGCCAGGAACCAGGCAGCGTGCCACCCCAGAAGATGGGCCAGAGAATAGGTAGTCAATGTTGATTTCCTGGGACAAATAGGAGTATCAAGTGTAGATGCTGAAAACAGGACTCCTAGGTAAGAATTTATCCTTCAGCACTCAAATCACGACAGACACAGTCAGAATTCTAGCCAAGGGAAAAATTCACTCCGACCCAAGAGGAACAGCTGTCAAGTCTTGGGGAAAAAATGCTTCCGTGGAGAGGGGAGGGTGGCAGTGAGGCCAAGGAGCTCCCTGGTGGGTTCCCCTCGCATTCTGCAGAATCCATCTTCAAGCCAAAACAAGCTTGCTCAGCCCAGGCAGTGCCTGGTTAAGCGGCCATTAGAATGCAGAGCTGCACACACAGGCTCTCCAGATACATAAAGAGTCCATAACATTTGGGCTGCAGCCCTAACTCATTATTTGCTATGAAAGTTTATGTAGCCACAAAATTAAATGAGAAAAGCCCATTAGGAAGGGTTTGCAACCTACTTAACTCATGCCTGACAACAGCAAAAGAGCACAGTGTAGCTGTCAGCTTAGTGGTTCTCCTTCCCAATTTAAATAATGGCTACTCCTTTTGGGAAGTTCCAAGCAAACAGGAGCCTCTCACACATCCTAGGGCCTGCCCCCTGTGGCCTGGGACCCACTCCACAGAGGTAAGCGAGCCCTGCCTGTAGCAGTCGCACTCTTACAGGACACTGCTGGGGCCTCTGCTCCAGCAGCCACTTGGCAAAAGGCTCAGGCTGATTCTACAGGCTCCAATGGGTCATTTTAAATAAGGTCTGAAAATTCCCATTCAGCCACAAATTAGGCCTTTCAACAAGATCTCCTCTTTTTATTAAATCCTGGGTCAGCAAATCACGGCCCCCAGGTCAAATCCAGTCTCCTACTCGATTTTTAAATACTGTAAGGTTTAACTAGAATACAGCCACATCTCTATTTACACCTCCTCTAGGGTTACTTTTACTTTCACCCCACTGGGCAGAGTTGTAAAGTTACAAGAGTCTGCAGAGCCAATAAATTCAAAATTATTCACTAATCTGACCCTTTACAGATAAAGTTTGCCAACTGTTCTACTAAACCACTATAGAGATCAACTTTTATTAGGCATTGTTATTTTAAAACTTTTCTGGTATATTTTAGAAAAGACATGAAAACAGTGGTTATTCAGGGATGGAGGGATTATGGAGTTTTATTTCCTTCTTATTACAGATGTGTTTTTTTCCCACAAATGTTATGTATTCTTAATTATTAGTAGGAAAAAAACCATTTTTAAGAAAAAGACGAATGGATGCCTTTGCTATGGAAAAAAGAATCTGCGGGACTGGTTGCAGGTGTACAAATGATGCTAAAACCAGACCAAATTTTCCATCTCCTTCCATGGAGAAAGGTGGATTTCTTATGATACCAAATATAGGTTGTAGATGAGTCCAGGTCACCCAAGAAGCAGTACCCAAGACACGGAAGAACTTTCTAGGGGAAATGCCAGTGAGAGAAAATGAGGAGGAGCTGAGAGGCTGTGTAACGCTGGTCTGACCCCAAGTGAAAGGGAAAGAGAAGGAAGATTGGGCGGCAGCGTCTGAGAATGTGGTACAGTTCTAAGAAAAGTTCAGGACTGTCAGGGAGTTCTTGAGCTGAAACCATCTGTCAGTGGAACCCGCCTCTCCCAGTGATGCACGAGCTTCATATCCTAGCCTAGCTCAGGTCACTGACTGACAGCAGCTGGCAGGAAACGTGGCCTCATGGAATTGCAGGAATGGACTTTTAGGCCAGGAGCTGGGGCCTTGAGCAACTACAGTCCTTACAATCAGAGATCTGAGAGATACACTGTCACAGTCACCTCAAAGAAAACCATAAGGAACACACACACAAAAGTACGTGACTCCAGCAAAGGAAACCACATATAAGACGAAAAGACAACCTTCAGAATGGGAGAAAATATTTGCAAACTAATCAACAGACAAAGGATTAACCTCCAAAATATATAAACAGCTCATGCAGTTCAATATTAAAGAAACAACCAATCCAATCGAAAAATGGGCAGAAGACCTAAATAGACTTTTCTCAAAGAAGACATACAGATGGCCAAGAAGCACATGAAAAGCCGCTCAACATCACTAATTATTAGAGAAATGCAAATCAAAACTACAATGAGGTATCACCTCACACCAGTTAGAATGGCCATCATCAGAAAATCTACAAACAACAAATGTTGGAGAGGCTGTGGAGAAAAGGAGACCCTCTTACACTGTTGGTGGGAATGTAAATTGATATGGCCACTATGGAGAACAGTATGGAGGTTCCTTAAAAAACTAAAAATAGAATTACCATATGATCCAGCAATCCCACTACTGGGCATATACCCAGAGAAAACCATAATTCAAAAAGACACATGCACCTCAATGTTCATTGCAGCACTATTTACAATAGCCAGGTCATGGAATCAACCTAAATGCCCATCGACAGACGAATGGATAAAGAAGTTGTGGTACATATATACAATGGAATATTACTCAGCCATAAAAAGGAACGGAATTGAGTCATTTGTTGAGATGTGGATGGATCTAGGGACTGTCATACAGAGTGAAGTAAGTCAGAAAGAGAAAAACAAATATCGTATATTAACGCATGTATGTGGAACCTAGAAAAATGGTACAGATGAACCAGTTTGCAGGGCAGAAGTTGAGACACAGATGTAGAGAACAAACGTATGGACACCAAGGGGGGAAAACCGCAGGGGTGTGTGTGCTGAATTGGGCGATTGGGATGGACGTGTATACACTGATGTGTATAAAACTGATGACTAATAAGAACCTGTTGTATAAAAAAAAACCTAATACTAAACTTTCTTTGGGTTATTTGTATGGAAATATGTTAATATAAATGTTTCAGACATTACATGAAATTCGTAAAAATCTTATATGTTCTGATATAATGTTATAAGTCATAATTCTAGTTATTACTTTAAAAGGTATATCTCAGAAATAACTAAATTTCCTTGTCAATTGCATTATTATGAACTTTCATCAAATCTTTAACTGTGATCATTTTTAAGTCTTTTGTCATTTAGAGACAGTTCTGGGTGTACTCTGATGCTTTTGCAAAAATGTTCCTATAGAAGGGTTTCATCTTCAAGGAATTCATGGAAAAGACTCTGACAAGTACAGGTTTCTGGTAACTGACTATACTGCTGAACTGAATGAATAAGCATTTTCAGAACTCTAATGGAAAACTGATGAATTCATAAAAGTGCTAACAAAAGATCAAGATGAAAAAAAAATTAATTACATGGGACTGAGTGAACTGATGAGGATGATTATAATTTTTGTGACTTTCTGTTTAAATAAAAAGAGAAAAAATGTTTAAAAAAAAGTGTGTGACTCTATGAAACAAATCATTTTAAAACCCCAAAGCAGCATATAAATGAGATTGCAAAAAGACACTGACATTTTGGAAGCAGAATGGACCACAGAACTCCCTAATTCAAGGTGTTTACAGATAAGAAGGTATTTCAAATAGTCCACCCTTTAGAAAATGTCTAATGTCCTATTTTTCAAGAGTATATTTTATATTCTGAGCAACACTGATTTGAGAACTTGAGATTTTCTGACATTGGTTAAATCCACGGGGCAGAGAAAAAGAGTTTCAGAGTTAAAAGTGAGCCTCAAATGTCGGGATCACCTGGGCCCAAATTCATCAACGGTAAGATTTTCAGGCAGAGATCAAATGGAAACCCCATCCTTTATTTCTTAGAGGCATATAAAATATCAGACGAAGGCTGGATTATAGAGCTATCTAGTCTAAATCTTTCAATTTATCAGATAAAGTCACTGAAGCTGTGGAAGTAATAAAGTAGCATTTATTGAGAAAATATTACGCAAAGCAATATGACAAGCAGTATCACAAGTTAGGTGTTTTGAGAAGCTAGTTCTAGCAGCACAACAAAGGCTACTTTGGAGGCACACAGGTCAGTTAAGAGGTTATCATAATTGCTGGGGCAATGAGAGCAGGACTGGGCACAAGGGGAGACACACATCCCCTGGTCAAACAAGAAAGTGCAGAACCTAGAAAGTAGAGAAACTGGCAAAAAAACACAAAGGTGTTTCCAGACTGAAGGAGTCAGAGAGGGTGAGGCCTTTATCCAAGAGTCAGTAAGGACAGAGTAGGTGAGGGCAGACGACGGAGAGAGAACAGATGCTGCTGAACAAAACCAGACTTGTACAGTTTGAGAGGCTGCTGGAACTTTCATGTGGACCCAGCCAGAGAGGGGGTGGCTATTCAAGCCTGAATCACATTAGCAAGGACAAGGCTAGAGAAACAGACTCAGGAGTCATCAGTACAGATGTGACGAAGGACCTGGAGGATGACAGTGTTTGGAGAGTGGATGGAGGTACAGTACCCAGCTCAGCACAGTGGGGAAAAGGGGCAAGAAAAGAACCAGGAGGGGCGGAGTCAACATGGCAGTCGAGGAGAATGCAGAGTTCACAGCTCCGCACAACTAGGGCACCTACCAGGCACTGGTGGAGGACCATGGACACAGATGGGAGGAACCTCCAAGCAACTGGGTAGTATATGGGGGGGAAGTGAGCGTGGAGGAGAAGTGGAGGCGGGACGGGACCGGTGCCCCTGAGGGGCGGCTGGGGGAGGGGAGGGGTTCCCACACCCAGAGGGGGAACAGGGGAGACCCTCGGGAGAGCGGAGGAACGGAAGGGAGCGCGGCCAGTGTTTCCCCTGCCCACTTGGGCTCCAGGGAGCCTGCTGAGGTCCTGAGCCTAATCCTTCGGCCTCGGAGGCTCCCTCCAGCAGCTCTAAGCCTAAGCCCTGCCCCTACACCCCCACCCAGGGCCTTACCTCCTGAACTCCGGGGCCCCCCTTAGGCCGTGCTGCCTGTCCCCAGGTCCTAAGCATAGGCCCCGCCCCACGCTTAAACATCACCCAAGCCCCGCCCCCACCACCCCACAGCCAAGGCCTTTTCCGGCCTTTTTTTTTTTCTTTTTTTTCTAGGTTGTGGTTCTGTTTTACTTTGTTGTTGTTGATTCATTTATATTTTTACTTATTCTAATACATTTTTTATTTTTCTAGTTTTACTTTATTCTTTATACTTTTATACTTTGTTATTGTTCTGCTCCTTTTGGCTTCTTCCCCCCCCCCCCCCCTCTTCTTT
>NW_020172145.1:274338-282295 GCF_003031525.2 Neophocaena asiaeorientalis asiaeorientalis
TTGTTGATTCTTTTATATTTTTATTTTTCCTAATAAGTCTTTTATTTTTCTAATTTTATTTTATTTTTTATACTTTGTTAGTGATCTCTCCTTTAGGCTTGTTCCCCACCCCACCCCCTTTTTTTTTTCTGTTGTGGTTCTGTTTTACCTTGTTGTAGTTATTTCACTTATATTTTTACTTTTCCTAATATATTTTTAATTTTTCTAATTTTATTTTATCTTTTATTCTTTGTTTTTGTACGCTCCTTTTTTTTTCTTTTCTTTTGCTGCACCACGTGGCTTGCAGGATCTTGGTTCCCAGGCCAGGGGTTGGGCCTGAGCTCCTGTGGTGGGAATGCCGAGTCAAAACTGCTCGACTAACAGAGAACCTCAGACCCCAGGGAATATTAATCAGAGTGAGGCCTCATGGAGGTCCTCATCTCGGCATCAAGACCCGGCTCTACCCAACTGCCTGCAAACTCCAGTGCTGGACACCTCAGGCCAAACAACCAGTGAGACAGCAACACAGCCCCAACAATCAAAACAAAAAAAAATGAAATGACAAAAAAAATATGTTACAGACGAAGGATCAAGGTAAAAACCTACAAGACCAAATAAATGGAAACAAAATAGGCAATCTACCTGAAAAAGAATTCAGAAGAATGATAGTAAAGATGATCCAAAGAACTGAAATGAAAAATACACTAGAAGGAATCAATAGTAGAATAACTGAGGCAGAAGAGCAAATAAGTGACCTGGAAGACAGAATGGTAGAAATAACTGCTGAGGAGCAGAATAAAGAAAAAAGAATAAAAAGAATTGAAGACAGTCACAGAGACCTCTGGGACAACATTAAACACATGAACATTCGAATTATAGGGATCCCAGAAGAAGAAGAGAAAGAGAAAGGTACTGAGAAAATATTTGAAGAGATTATAGTCAAAAACTTCCCTAAGTGGGAAAGGAAATAGCCACACAAGTCCAGGAAGTGCAAAGAGTTCCATACAGGATAAAACCTAGGAGAAACACACCAAGACACATATTAACAAAACTAACAAAAATTAAATTCAAAGAAAAAATATTAAAAGCAGCAAGGGAAAAGCAACAAATAATATGCAAGGGAATCCCCATAAAGTTATCAGCTGATTTTTCAGCAGAAACTCTGCAGGCCAGAAGGGAGTGGCAGAACATATTTAAAGTGATAAAAGGGAAAAACCTACAACCAAGATTACTCTACCCAGCGAGGATCTCACTCAGGTTCAATGGAGAAATCAAAAGTTTTACAGCCAAGCAAAAGTTAAGAAAATTCAGCACCACCAAACCAGCTTTAAAACAAATGCTAAAGGATCTTCTCTAGGAAGGAAACACAAAAAAAGAGAAAGACACACAAAAACAAACCCAAATCAATTAGGAAAATGGTAATAATAAAAACATACATATCGATAATCACCATGAATGTAAATGGATTAAATTCTCCAACCAAAAGACACAGACTGGCTGAATGGATATAAAAAGAAGACCTGTATATATGCTGTCTACAAGAGACTCACTTCAGACCTAGGGACACACACATTGAAAGTGAGGGGATGGTAAAAGATATTCCATGCAAATGGAAATCAAAAGAAAGCTGTAGAGGCAATACTCATATCAGACAAAATAGACTTTAAAATAAAGACTGTTACAAGAGATAAGGAAGGACACTACATAATGATCAAGTGATCAATCCAAGAAGAAAACATAACAATTATAAATATTTATGCACCCAACATAGGAGCACCTCAATACATAAGGCAAATGCTAACAGCCATAAAAGGGAAATTGACAGTAATACAGTAATAGTGGGGGGATTTAACACCCCACTTATACCAATAGACAGATGATCCAGACAGAAACTAAATAAGAAAACACAAGGTTTAAATGATACAATAGAGCAGATAGATTTAATTGATATTTATAGGATATTCCACCGAAAGCAGAAGAATACACTTTCTTCTCAAGTACACACTGAATGTTCTCCTGGATAGACCACATCTTGGGTCACAAATCAAGCCTTGGAAAATTTAAGAAAGTTGAAATCATATCAAGCATCTTTTCCAACACAACGCTATGAGATTAGAAATCAATTACAGGAAAAAAACCTGTAAAAAACACAAACACATGGAGGCTAAACAGTGCACTGCTAAATAACGAAGAGATCACCAAAAAAAAAGAAGAAATTTAAAAATACATAGAAACAAATGACAATGAATACACAACGATCCAAAACCTATGGGATGCAGCAAGAGCACTCCTAAGAGGGAAGTTTATAGCAATTCAAGCTCACCTCAAGAAACAAGAACAATCTCAAATAAACAATCTAACCTTACATCTAAAGCAACTAGAAAAATAAGAACAAAGAAAACCCAAAGTCAGTAGACGGAAAGAAATCATAAAGATCAGAGCAGATAAATGAAATAGAAACGAAGAAAACAATAGCAAAGATGAATAAAACTAAAAGCTGGTTCTTTGAGAAAATAAGCAAAATTGATAAACCTTTAGCCAGATGCATCAAGAAAAAAAGGGAGAGGACTCAAATCAATAATATTAGAAATGAAAAAGGAGAAATTACAAGTGACACCACAGAAATACAAAGGATCATATGAGACTACTACAAGCAAATATATGCCAATAAAATGGACAACCAGGAAAAAATGGACAAATTCTTGGAAAGGTACAACTTTCCAAGACTGAACAAGGAAGAAGTAGAAAATATAAACTGACCTATAACAAGTAATGAAATTGAACCTGTAATTTAAAATCTTCCAACAAACAAAAGTCCAAGACCAGATGGCTTTAAAGGAGAATTTTATCAAACATTTAGAGAAGAGCTAACACCTATCCTTTTCAAACTCTTCCAAAAAATTGCAGAGGGAGGAACACCCCCAACCTCGTTCTATGAGGCCACCATCACTCAGGTACCAAAACCAGATAAAGATATCACAATAAAAGAAAATTACAGACCAATATCACTGATGAACATAGATGTAAAAATCCTCAACCAAATACTAGCAAACAGAATGTAACAACACATTAAAGGGATCATACACCATAATCAAGTGGGATTTATTCCAGGGATGCAAGGATTCTTCAATATATGCAAATCAATCAATGTGATACACCATATTAACAAATTAAAGAATAAAAACCATATGATCATCTCAATAGATGCAGAAAAGATTTTGACAAAATTCAACCATTTATGATAAAAACTCTCCAGAGATTTGGCATAGAGGGAAACTATCTCAACATAATAAAGGCCATATATGACAAACCCACAGCAAACAACATTCTCAATGGTGAAAAACTGAAATCATTTCCTCTAAGATCAGGAACAAGGCAAGGATGTCCACTCTAGCCACTATTATTCAACATAGTTTTGGAAGTCCTAACCACAGCAATCAGAGAAGAGAAAGAAATAAAAGGAATACAAATTGGAAAAGAAGAAGTAAAACTGTCATTGTTTGCAGATGACATGACACTATACATAGAGAATCCTAAAGATGCCACCAGAAAACTACTAGAGCTAATCAATGAATTCGGTAAAGTTTCAAGATACAAAATTAATGCATAGAAATCTCTTGCATTCCTATACACTAACAATGAAAGATCAGAAAGAGAAATTAGGAAACAGTCCCATTTACCATCGCAACAAAACAAATAAAATACCTAGGAATAAACCTACCTAAGAAGGCAAAAGACCTGTACTCAGAAAAATATAAAACACTGATGAAAGAAATCAAAGATGACACAAACAGATACAGAGATATACCATGTTCTTGGATTGGAAGAATCAATATTGTGAAAATGACTATTCTACCCAAAGCAATAAGCAATCTACAGTTCAGTGCAATCCCTATCAAATTACCAATGGCATTTTTCACAGAACTAGAACAAAAAATCTTAAAACTTGTATGGAAACACAAAAGAGCTGGAATAGCCAAAGCAATCTTGAGGGAAAAAAACGGGAGCTGGAGGAATCAGACTCCCTGACTTCAGACTATACTACAAAGCTACAGTAATCAAGACAATATGGTACTGGCACAAAAGCAGAAATATAGATCAATGGAACAGGATAGAAAGCCCAGAGAAAAACCCATGCACCTATGGTCAGCTAATCTGACAAAGGAGGCAAGGATATACAATGGAGAAACGACAGTCTCTTCAATAAGTGGTGCTGGGAAAATTGGCCAGCTACATGTAAAAGAATGAAATTAGAATACTCCCTAACACCATGCACAAAAATAAATTCAAATGGATTAAAGACCTAAATGTAAGACTGGACACTATAAAACTCTTAGAGGAAAACATAGAACACTCTTTGACATAATTCACAACAAGATCTTTTTTGACCCATCTCCTAAAGTAATGGAAATAAAAACAAAAATAAACAAATGGGACCTTATGAAACTTAAAATCTTTTGCACAGCAAAGGAAACCATAAACAAGACAAAAAGACAACCCTCAGAATGAATCAACAGACAAAGGATTAATCTCCAAAATATACAAACAGCTCATGCAGCTCAATATCAAACAAAAATAAACAACCCAATCCAAAAATAGGCAGAAGACCTAAACAGACATTTCTCTAAAGACAAACAGATGGCCAAGAGGCACATGGAAAGCTGTTCAACATCACTAATTATTAGAGAAATGCAAATCAAAAGTACAATGAGGTATCACCTCACACCAGTCAGAATGGCCATCATCAGAAAACCTACAAACAACAAATGCTGGAGAGGCTGTGGAGATAAGGGACCCCTCTTACACTGTTGGTGGGAATGTAAATTGATACAGCCACTATGGAGAACAGTATGGCGGTTCCTTAAAAAACTAAAAATAGAACTACCATATGATCCAGCAATCCCACTACTGGGCATATACCCAGAGAAAACCATAATTCAAAAAGACACATGCACCCCAATATTCATTGCAGCACTATTTACAATAGCCAGGTCATGGAAGCAACCTAAATGCCCATCGACAGATGAACGGATAAAGAAGTCGTGGTACATATATACAATGGAATATCACTCAGCCATAAAAAGGAACAAAACTGGGTCATTTGTAGAGATATGGATGGACCTACAGACTGTCATACAGAGTGAAGTAAGTCAGAAAGAGAAAAACAAGTGTTGTATATTAACGCATATATGAGAAATCTAGAAAAATGGTACAGATGAACCTATTTGCAGGGCAGGAATAGAAACACAGATGTAGAGAATGGACGTGTGGACACAGGGGGGAAGGAGAGGGTGGGATGAATTGGGAGATTAGGTTTGACAAAAATACACTACCATGTGTAAAATAGATAGCTAGTGGGAACCTGCTGTATAGCACAGGGAGCTCAGCTCGGTGCTCTGTGATGACCCAGATGGGTGGGATGGGAAGTGGGGTGGGAGGGAGGTCCAAGAGGGAGGGGATATGTATACATATAGCTGATTCACTTCACTGTCCATCAGAAACTAACACAAGATTGTAAAGCAATTATACTCCAATAAAAAAATTTTTAAAGGAAAAGAAAGAAAAGAAGAGCCAGGAAAGCCTCGTGCTGAGGAAGGCGGAGGAGGGGAGAGCCTCCAGATGCCATAGCACTAACTTGACCGAGATCAAGTCACCAATACTTCCAAGACACCCTGCCCCGAAACCAGGCCAGCAGAGCAAAAGTCACACTGCAGAGCTGGAATCCAGCAGATTGTAAGGAAGTGGAGTCCAGCCAGGAAGGGAGAGAGTGGGGGAATTAGTGGAATAACCACTGGAGAGATCAAGGTTCTAATTGGCCAACCTTGAGCTTTTCACCACTGATTTTGCTGTTGTCACATGCTTGGGTACTTGGGTCTTATTGCCTTATTTCTTCATTCACTCTCACTCCTGACACTTAAGTTTGCATAATCTGGTTTCCAGGTAACTGCACCCCATAGAATTCAACTGCGTTAAGGATTAAATAGAATTTTTGTGAGCAAGCCTCACACAACTATATGTAATAAGCAGCTATAAAGGAAACTAACCTATTCAGGATGTGGTCTGTCTCTTCCTCTGTTCATAGAGGCTTAATTTATGTCTTTTCTGAGCTTTATGCCTTAGAGAAGGAAATGGATTGCAGTTAAAAGGCTTGTGTACAAGAAAAAATATTTTTTAATTTCTTAGTAAATTGACCTCTAAGCATAATCATATCTTGGATCTCTGTTACTCTCTCTCTCTCTCTCTCTCGGTCTATTTCTCTGTCTCTGTCCTTCACACATCCACACAGTAGATGTTAAAAAAAGTTACATGAGTTTTTTTGGCTCTGGGATCATTATTATAAGTCGTAATAATATGGTTTTCAAGACATTTGTGTGTTGGCTCTGTAGCCAATCTTAACTGTAAAGATGATAAGCAGTTACTGTTATATTACAAATAAAACACCTGTCTCTGTCTAAAATGCTACAGTTTATTATTGTTGTTGCTGTTATAGGAAAAGGAAAAAGCAGCCCTATAGGTATAACCCTTCACAGAAGAAAAATATCTTGCTGGCAACTCATTATTTCAGGTTGTTATTATGTTAGATGATAGCTTCTAGGTGTAAGGCACACACCTACAATGATCACATTAAGGCAGAACCTCATTAATAATAGAGGAGATCTGATTATATCCATTCCTGATGCTAGTTTAATAACCTGTGGCACTTTTTCAACAAAAAATAATCATTCGAACCTTTTTGCTTTTTAAAAAAGTCATCCTTGCCATATCTCGGTACCAAGCTGGAGAAAACAGGCTGCTTTTGAATCAAGGAGTAGTCCCTGATATGAGTCTTTCTGGTGCCTTTTAGCAGTAAGAATTAACATTTCAAAGAATAATAAGAATAATTGTAGACTGAATTTCTAGCCTTTTAGAGATTTGGGGAGAAGCGACTTGATCATTTTTCATTGTTGTATGTCATGATTTGGGTTTTTTTTAATAGAACACACCAGCTTCTGCATTTACACCAGACCCAAACATGTTGTATCTCCTGCCAGTGCATTTGGTCCAGTACAGCTATGATCTTTAAGACATGAACAGATATTCTGTGTAAAGTACTTGTTATTTCACATTATCAGAAACTTTGTTGTGGCTTTTCCTTGCCCAATTTTTGTTTAATTCATCACCTCTTATACACAAGCCCCATGTGCTGGGCTTAGTGATGTCCCCTCATTAAAATATCTCCATATGTTACCTAATATGGCAAAAAAGAACTTTGCAGAGGTGAATAAGATTCTTGAGATGGGAGACTGTGCCAGATTAAGCGGCTATGTCTGATATAATTACAAATGTCCTTACATGGGAAGAAGGTGATGTGATGACAGAAGAAGAGACTGGAGTGATGTGCTTTGAAGGTGAGGGAAGGACTTACTTCACTTAGCATGATAATCTCTAGGTCCATCCATGCTGCTTCAAATGGCATTATTTCATTCTTTTTTATGGCTGAGTAATATTCCCTTGTGTATATGTCAGACAGAGAAAGACAAATATCATGTACTATCACTTATATGTGGAATCTGAAAAAATGATACAAATGAACTTATTTATAAAACAGAAACAGACTCACAGACTTCGAAAACAAACTTAAGGTGACCAAAGGGGAAAGGTGGGGGGAGGGATAAATTAGGAGTTTGGGATTAACATATACACACTACTATATATAAAATAATCAACAAGGACCTACTGTATAGCAAAAGGAACTCTACCTAATATTCTGTAATAACCTATATGGGAAAAGAATCTGAAAAAGAATGGGTGTATGTATATGTATAACTGTACACCTGAAACTAATGCAACATTGTTCTGGATTGGCCAAAAAGCCAACCGAATAAATCAACTATATTTTAATACAAAATAAAAATTAAATTTAAAAAATGAAATAAATTTTAAAAAATAAAAATAGAAATACTTTATTACTGAAAAAAAAAAAAAAAAAAAAAAAAAA
>NW_020172145.1:282503-318929 GCF_003031525.2 Neophocaena asiaeorientalis asiaeorientalis
AAAAAAAAAAAAAAAAAAAAAAAAGAAGAGAAAGAAGGAGCCACAAGGCAAGGAATACGGGCAGCCACCTGAAGCCAAGAAAGGCAAAGAAATGGATTCTACCTTCACAGCCCCCAAAAGAACCGGCCCTGCCCACACCTTGATTTTAGCTCCCTAAGAGTCATTGCAGATTCCTGATCTCCAAAACTGTAAGGGAATAAATTTGTGTTGTTTAAGTCACTTAGTATGCAGTAATTTGTCACAGCAGCAATTGGAAATGAATACACCCCATATCTGCTTTCCTTTCAAAAGAGTAAGAGAGAATGGTAGATTTTATGGAGCAGAGGAAAAGGAAAAGGAGATTCAATAGATATTATTATAATCCGTGTGATCTTGAACAAAAGAAGATATGATTTTATAAACCATAATTTTCCTATTGAAATATAATGCTTGCCTATATAGAAAGTTGAAAGGTGTGAAACAAAGAGGAAAAATAAACAACCATTTTTAACATTCTATTTTTTCCGTCCAGTATCTTTTCTACGTTTATTTTTATATACTTAAGCTTTTACTATCAGAGTGTTGGAAATATCCATGGAAGACAGGTCTTTGTTGCCCATCTTGTAGGTAAGGAATTTGAGGACCAGAGAGGTGAAAGTCATTTTGCCCAGTCATACAACTCATGAAGGACAGAGCCTGGATTCCAGATCTCTCTTAACAACAAAACTCTTTTAACCACAGCATACAATGAAGTTAGGAGATGAGAATAAAACTATGGGGGGAAAGATCCATCAATTTTTTTCTTTTTTTTTTTTTTTTTGCGGTACGCGGGCCTCTCACTGCTGTGGCCTCTCCCGTTGCCGAGCACAGGCTCCGGACGTGCAGGCTCAGCGGCCTTGGCTCACGGGCCCAGCCGCTCTGCAGCATGTGGGATCTTCCCGGACCGGGGCACGAACCCATGTCCCCTGCATCGGGCAGGCGGACACTCAACCACTGTGCCACCAGGGAAGCCCGATCCATCAATTTTTATGGAGGCTTTAAGATTCCACTCTTGCTCAAGTAAGTCCCAAGGTTCCTGGAAGCTTGGGAACGAGGTGCTGATGAGACACCCCCGTAGAGACATCTTCCTTTTTCCTAAACTGACTCTCCTTCTAACAGGCCAGTGAGGCCAGGAAGATATTAGGTAGATGTAATTGATATTTAGATGAGATGCATAAATTAAAATCCCCTTTCATACCAGCAGCCAAACTGCTCCATTCATACAGCTGAAGAGAGAATTTTTTTTTTTAATTCTTTGCATCTTGGAATCCTCCAGATAAAGGCTTTCATGTCCATGCATTCTATTCATTGTGCTACCAATGTTATACTACTTTAACTTTTCCACTCAAATGTATTTGCTTTGCCTTTTCAAAGGAAACTTATAAAGGAAGAAAAAAAGGGAGAAAGAAAAGAGGCGAGGGAAAGAAGCAGGGAGGACAGAAGGGAGAGAGGGAGGGAGAAAGAGAGAGAGAAAGAGTCAAGCTCTATGCAATGTGAAAAGTTGATTAACATGTTCTCACAATTTTGAATTTTGGAAGATCCACAGGCTACTTTTTAAAAATTATTATTCACTAAACATTTCTATTTGTGTCAAGCAATTGGGAGTTGTTTGCATTTAATAGTTTAACGCCTCATGCAGTCACTGATGTAGAGAAATTAATGTAAATGAAAATAAACTGGGTATTATGCCCAGTAGGAAAGCACCCCAGCCTGCATCCCTCATCTAATTCACTCCCTAAGCCAGAGGGCAAAACTTCCAATGCAGTGTAATTTCCTCTTCGTAAGGTGCAAAATACAGCCTCCACTAATGGTCAATTTGAAGGATGTTTCACACAGGGAGAGTATCCGCATCTCGGGAGGTACTTGGGGAGCTGGTGTCCTTTATAGGGGTTCTGGCTGGGATATTCATCCTGGAGGCAGTTTGGAGAGAGAGACAATAGGCAATAAAGCTAAATCATTGCAGAGATATCAGAGGGCTGTCCTCTGCACCTGGCTGGTGAAGCTGGGCTTGTAGCCAAGGCTGTACTACCTACTCAGAGTGCAATTCTCCTTCCTTCAAGGTCATTCTCCCTAATAAAAGGGATAGGGAAATGGGGCTGGAACTGAGATGAGATCTCTGACTCCTTTTACACAGAAAGTCTACAGCCACCGTGCTGCTCACATTTCTCTCTTTATGCGTGTACCTATTCCTCATAGACGCAGGGCCTGACTGCTCCAGGTCATCTGACTACATGGCTACAATGCATGAGGATTCACTGTGGTTGTGTTAGGACCTGTATTCCAAGATGATGATGATGATGATGACGACGACAATGATATGATGACAAGGAGAGAAGCTAGCCTTGATTTATCACTTACCATGCACTATTTTAAAAGCCAAATGTATATTTTTTTCTTATTTCATTCTCCAATCAACCCTAGGAGGTAGGCACTATTGCCATCACCACCCTCTACATGAAGAAACTGAGGCACAGAGAGGCTAAATAACTTACCTGACACAGCAGCAGCTAGTAAGTGGAGACGCCAGAACCCTGGCTGTCTGACTTCAGAGTCTTCAGCCAGTATCTCTTCTGCCTCTTTTACATTTATAGTTGGTAATTCTCCCAGCAACCCCTAGGACAGATAACATTAACTATGTTTTATAGATGAGGAAACCTGGCCTTGCCCGAGCTCACTCAGCTTCTCACATTTATTTATAAATCCATAGGGCATTGGTTTGCAACCATTTTCCTTTTGCTGAAGTCTTCCAAGAAGGGAAAATTTATTGGAAGGTTGAGGCCAAACAAAACTTTTCAGACTGGAGTGAGAACAGGGTCACTCTTTACATCCCTACTTGCAGCAGGAAGACAACATCATCTTTGTTCCTTTCATAGCACTTATCATAATTTCCAAGTATTTGATGTCATTGTCTGATACTTATTCATTGTCTATCCACATAACTAGGCCGTAAGTTCTATGAGGCCAGGAAACTTAGTCTATCTTATTCACCTTTGTATGTCTAGCACCTAGCAATGCTCCAGGCACACAGTAAGCAATCAGTAGGTAGTTACTGAAATGTACAAGGTTAAGTAATACTTTTCCCTCAATCCCATTATGGAGCAAATCAAGACAAAACAGAACTTCCAAAAACTGGAGAGCAGAAGGAAAAGTTAAATGAGGTTCTCTATTAACTGAGGTTTTAGTCCATTTCTATCGCTAAAATCACTTTACAGGGCATTGCTGCCACTGTGGGGAAAGCGTGGTGACTTAGGTCACAGGCACAGGCTCCAGTCACGCAGCCCAATGGTGCAGTAGGAAAATTCGGATGAGAGGATGAACCCAACAAGCATCTTGGAAGGTAAACAACTACACTTATGCATAGAGAGGTCATCTTCTTTTAATTTGAAAAGTGTTCCCAGAGCATACCTGGTAAATTGCCCAGAGACACTGAAGTACAATTTACTGAAACAATGCGATGTTTCAAAGGTTTCTATCGGGAAGGCCTGCTAAAAAATTAAAGAAACCATGAAAGTAATGTCAGCAAATTTGGCTAGATCAAATAACTACATAAAATATTCACAAAGTTAAAAGAACTTTAGAAAACTATTTTTAGCAAGTAGGACAGACATTATCAAAAGATCACTCAAATTCATAGGAAAAATACTCAGACTTAGTAGACAATTCTATAATGGGATTAAATACAAGTCTCCAAAGAACTCCAGTGGAACTAATTCTCCATTAAATGACTAATCAATATAAAGTCGTTCAATTTCACTGGAAAGCAAAAGAACTGTGACTTTAAAAAATGAGCAATGTCATTTTTTATAAGTTAGGTGTATTGAAGTATAATTTACACACAGGAAAATTCATTCTTTTCAAGTATATAGTTCAATGAGTTTTCACAAATATACACAGTCACGAAACCATCATCAAGATCAAGATATAGAAAATTTCCATCACCCCCAAAAAGTTCCCCTGGCCCCCTTTCTTTTCAATCCCTTCCCTCTTCCCCAGACCCTGATCCAATTTTTTTCCCTATAGTTTTTCATTTTCCAGAATGTCATATAAATAGAATCATAAAGTTAAGTAGCCTTTGAGCCTGGTTCAATGTCTTTTTTAGTCTATCAAAGTAGCAAAGAGGTAAAAGGTAATAATAATGTTCGTGAGTGTGCTCAGACACAGCTAATGTATGAATAAACTGTTATTACCTCTCTTGGATGCAAACTGGCAATATGTACCAAGAGCCTAAAAATATTGATACACTTTGACCACTAATTCAATTTGTAGAAATCCCTATACCAACAGTTAATATCAAAGATGTGCACAAAACTTATATATGCCCAAAGATGTTCATTACAGTGTTATTTATTATGGTAAAAATTTACAAACACCCTAAATGTTCAATGTAAAGGGAATGTATAAGTAAATTCATATAATAAACATATTCATCTATACACCAATTAGAAGTAAAGTTTACTGAAAGTTTTTGATAACATGGAAAATACTTATAATACTGGAATAGCACAAAAGCAACATACAATGTTGCATATATATTATGATATCAGAGTAAAAGCACACAGAGAAAAGAATGGAAGGAAAATTATTTTCTCTGAGTGATAGATGACTGTGAAAAGTATATATTCTTCTGTATTGTCCTAATTTTCTTCAATGCCCTTCTATTATTTTTATAATTAGACAAATACCTTATAAGAGATATAAAGCTCTGCTTTCTATCTAACCTGAATCACTTTTGCTCTACTCTAAACTCTTAGGAAGATTCAGATCTACTGGCCAATTACTCACACCTTTAACTAAGATTTATTAAGCACCTACTAGGCCCCAAGCACTCTGTTAGGTGCTAGGACTACAAAGAATTTGACTCTGCCCTTATCTCAAAGGAATATTAGGTCAATATGTAAACACATAATATTGATTACTTCTAATAATTTATTTTACATCTTTACTTTATGCTAGATACTAACCATTTTTCATACATTACCTCATTTCCTCATCTGTAAAATGGAGATAATACTTGGGTGGTTATGAAGAGTCACCCTTAAAGCACGTAGCCAGTTCCCAACATAAAGCAGGCAACAGATATTTGTTCTACTCTAAAAGGTGTTATAACAGTGGCAAGAACTCAATAAACTAAGAACTAAATATACTAGGGGCACAAATCTACAGAGGAAAGAGAGGTCAGAGACACCTGTGCTCTGCTTGACAAGATCAGGATTTTGCAGGTGGTCAAGAAAAGGAAGGGTATTCCAGGCAGAGGGGCCAGTGTACATCCTCATCTCTTTGAAGATAACTTTTCTAGCACTTCTATAAGGAAAGAGTTCCCTGTGTGATTCACAAGAGCCTCTTAAAAGCAATGCTGCCTACTTGCATGAGACGCTCTTCAGTGTTATGACACCCCCTGATAAATGTGGAGATTCATTTTCTAACTTGATTCTATAGGAAAGAGAGACAATTTCATCCCATGCATTGGAAATTGCCCTTTTGTTGGCCTTCCTACACGGAGTAGGACCTTCACGGAAACTCACCAGAAAGCACACAAGCTACTAGGTAAGTGGAGACATCACACAGACCTTTGGAGGCAGCAACACAGCAATATTATTTTTGCCAACAAAGAGTTTGCTCACTATCTTTTCTTCCTTACTCTTTCCTTGTCCTTCGCACTATCTACTGGGAGCGCTCCAAGTGCATAAACAACATATAAATTCTAGCCATCTCAGTGATCTTCTGGAAGAGGAAAAAAGGGGAAGAAAATTTTCTTTTAGATAAAATTATCCTTGTTTTGCTTCACAAAGATTAGTCACTAGTTGAGTGGTGTGACTGGTTACATCGCCAGCTTGAGCAGCATAAACTGAACACACAAGTTCAATGAAGACAGATGGTGAATATCCATGTTAGTTATCAACCATACCAAAGAGAGAGCTGAAGAGAAGCACCATGTCAAGGGAAGAAGAGGCACAAAGCAGGTCAACATCACGCAGTTAGAAATTAGGTCCATGTAACTGCTTATGGCAGGAGGTGGAACTCTCAATATACATATTCAATACAGATAACCTTCAAGGTTTCTGAACCTTCCCTCAAGAATCCCAGTTATTTCAGCCATAATTTCCAAACACCACTGTTTCTGCTAATACTTTGGCCCTGATTTAAGGAAACACTCCTGTTTAATTTAGAACCTAACTCCCACTCATCTTCACATTTTTCACATGAGCACAGGTCACAAGAGGTTTATTTATAAATGAGTACCGAAAGTCACAATGGACCGTCAAAGCCAACGACATCCCTAGAAGTGGCCAAGTCAGCAGAAGCTTTGACATTCCATCAGCAGTCCTCTGCTCCTCTTAATGAAAGCACAGGAAGTAGGAAATGTAATACATGGTGGAAAACACTAGTCACAAGAGACCTTGTGAATATCTGTTCTTAGAGATGTTATGCATCTAAATGAGGTCCATCCACCTTAGATTGCTGTGATGCTTTCCTGTTGGAACTGTGGGGTCGACTCTCAGTTTGCTCACTGATATGATTTTGCAAAAGGTAAACTGAGTTACTCTGAAGAAGCTTTCCTAACTAACTTAATAATATGGCACTTCAATGTGATGGGACTATTCAATCCTAGAGACAATTGTCCATGTAGAGTAAGAAGACTATAAGGTGAAAAAAAAAATAGCTTCCACTCATGAATCTCCTTTTCCTAATACCTAGGACCCACTGAACCTTCTGGATGAATATGTGCCATTTTATTTCAACTCAGCCAACCTACAGAGGTCCTGAGCAGAACCCATAAATCCATCTATAATTTATTAAAGACTTTCATGGCACTCTGTTCAACCAGTTCACACAGGATGCTCTGTTTAAAAATGGTTCCATCACTGGAAAAGAGAAAATACAAGTCTTTGCCCCAAAAGGTTTAGAGTGACTGCATGTAAATGTTTATAGACTGGAATTCCAAGAACATCTTGTCGTGATGCTGACAGGGCAAATAGCTCTGCATTTAGCCACAACTAATAGAATGTGTCCATGGACATTTCCCTAAGTATGTCTGGACATCACTTCATCCACAACTTTCCCTGAATTCAAGGAGTCCACAACTTCTAGGGTAAAATTAAAAACAATAAACACTCAGATTTTTGGTGTAATTGCAATCCTTTGCTAGCATCTTCTTTTTTGCATTTTGGGTCGCATTAGAAAGAAATGCTTCCTGGGCACACACCATGTGTGAACGACCCTGCTGCTAATGTGTTATTTCTATTCTGGGTGTAATATATTTTTACCCAGGGCCAGCAGAAGAAGAGAAATGATGCACAGATTTCTCTAAGGGGAGCAGGAAGGGGGAAAATACTGAGAACACACGACTACACTACCAGAAAGGTCTCAGCCAGGGATGTGTATAAGTCGGAAGAGCTGATAAACAAGACAAGGAAAAATCTGAGCCTTCACTGAACTTAACTTGGTGTCTTCCAGTCTTCTCAGGGCTGCCAGTGACAGAACTAGAGGGACCTCTCAGATTCAGAGTCAATGCAGGACATACTTGCTAGGTACTGTGCTAGATGATATCACCTCCATCATGGGTCACATGCAAAGGGCTCAGGCCTTTGCAGGAAGACTTGGCTCCCCTTTACTGGCCAGAGAACACAATAGCACCTAAGTAGAAGGCTTCCAGGATTGTGAGGCCAAGTGTCAGAGACCAAGTGGCCAATGGTGGGACTAGCACTGCTACTTTTAGAGCATTCACTGATGTCCAAAAGAATTTCCAGTGGCTACAGAAATTTAAAGGGATGAAACAGAAGCTCAAGGTCAAGGAGTGCCTTCAAGGCAGACTGTGCATGGTCGCTAAGGTCTTTTCCCAAGATGCCTCCACAGAAAGATATTCACTATCTTGAAAGTAGACCGTGGTTCCCAGTAGGACAAAGTCAAAAACTAAATTTTTTCAGGATCCTGAGAATGAACCCACATCTCATATTAAACAAGCAAAAGAAACTAATGTGTAAAACCAGAAGACCAATGTATTTTTTCACAAAGAGAAATTAGTATCAAAGGGAATACATGGATTCCATTTAACCATTGTTTTCCCGTTCTGTTCACAGATCTCTATGGAAAGCCATTAGAATGTACTTAAAAACAAGTCATAGAAAATCCAGCTCAAATTGGGTTAAACAATAATTTATTGATTGATTTATATAACCCAAAAGGTCTGTGCTAGGAAGTACTCCAGGCAAGGCTTGATCCAGCAGTTTGAGGCTATCACCAAGAATTAAATTTCTTTTGATGTATTGGCTCTATTTTCCATCGTATTGGCACCCTTCCCATGGTGGCAAAATGGTTGTCAGCAGCAATAAGATGATATGCATTTTTCTCTTCAACTTTAGTAAAAGAATGATGGCTTCTTTCTGTCCAACCATCAAATAAAGGTCCTAAACTTTACTTTGACTGGAGTAAATGAGATAAGTACCTATCCATGAACTAATCACTACAGCCAGAGGATTAGTTTAGGCCTAGGTCAGTTTTTATCCCTGAATCAATCACTGTGACAAAGAGTATGGGTTTGTGAAAATTGGTTTACAGCCAATCTCTGGAGTTAAGGGATGGCCAAACTACAATACAATCTATACAGTGTAAACAGGCTGGGATAAATGCTTGGGAGGCAGCTACATGATTCTACTGTACAAAGATATACTGTAAAGAGGGTTGCTTTATAAACCTGGGATCAGAAGAAATCCAGAAATACACATTTTAATGGCATTAAGATAAACAGCAGGATTCCCCCAACTCCATAGGAATTCCATTGCCAAAGTTTCTAGAAAGTAACTGGCTAACTTCTATCAAAGTATCTTAAGAATGAAAGGGGGGAAAAAGGCCAATACTGTGTGATTCCACTTACATGAGGTACCTAGAGTTAATCAAATACGTAGAGACCAAAAGTAGAATGGTGGTTGCCAGAGGCTGCAAGTGGGGTGGTGGAGGCATGATGTGGAGTTATTGTTTAATGGGTATAGAGCTTCAGTTTTGCAAGACGGAAAGAATTCTGGAGATGGGTGATGGTGATGGTTGCACAATATGAAGGTACTCAATAGCCCAGAACTGCACTCTCAAAAGTAGTAAAGATGATACATTCTATGTTTTGTGTATTTTACCATAATTTTTAAAAAAGGAATAAATGGATTAATTGGATGAGTTATAGGCATATCTTATAGGCCTTGGAGTTGAATTTCAGTATCTCCACTCTAAAGTGTTCCGTGCTTTTTTTTAAGTCAAATTACGAAAGAAAAAAAGCATTATTTTTCTGTTGCAAAAGATCTAGGGTCAAACACCACAATGACACACTAAGAAATTGTCTTAGGTGCCTTTGGGCTCAAGGAACAGAATGTAGGCAGTTACCTAGTCTCCCACCATCATATGGCTTAAGTTGAGTCCGTCTTGCTTAAGTGGGCATAGCTGGAGACAATTTAAATTGTGCTCCAGGAGAAAGATCTTCTGGTACCCGCCACCTCACATATTTATAGCTGGGAGGTGACAGAGATCACCTAACCCTGTTGCTCTGAAAACGAGGCACAACCTTGCCAGTGTGAAAAAACATTCTCTTCTCAATGCCCATCTTCTGGGAAGTTTGTGTATCAGAATTGGTGCCAACCAGTACAACTTCTGGCTCTCTCTGCCGGGCCAGCTCATTACTGGACGACCTGAGAGAAAGTTGCTGGAGGCATCCAGAGAGAAAATGGCTCGTTTTTCCTCATCATCTGACATCCAAGTGCTTGGAGGAAGCTTCACTGTGGTCCCTAAGTACTGACTGAAAACATCAATTGTATTTCAAAAAAAAGTCAGTAGGACAGAGGAAAACACTTCATTGGTAGTTAAAGTAGCATGTCCAGGGGCCTGGGAAAAGAGCTGGTGGAGTTAGAACCGGTAAAGGATGAAGGAAGGATGCCCCGAGTGTGCACACCTGATAAGGTTCATAAGCCACGGAACTGCAGCCAGGCTTTGGTTATCTTAGCATAAGTAACAGGGCTGCACAGAGCTCTTTTATTACATTGACTTTGATTTCTTTACTCCGTGGGATCCCTGCATATCTGATGATTGAACTCTAAAAACACCACACAGACACTGAGCTGATGTGGTCCAAGAGCAGCCAGAGATATGCCCTCCAAAGACTATGTCTAACGTTGACAACTAAAGGATAAATATCTCACTGACTTCTTAATAATCCTTACAGAATTAATGCCATCATCTAGTGGTGGATTAGCATTTCCTAAATAAAGGAGCAAGTCCCTGGAGGGATGTAAGATGTTAGGTAATGATGAGTTAGCGTTTCATTTAGGCTTTGTAGCGAGTGAGACGATTAATACACCTACTCTTAGTGTGGTTGCACATTATTATTTGTGACATGGTAACAGTGTTTTGAGAATTTATTAACTGTAGGACATTGTGGTAACCTATATATTATACGTCAGCTCCTCTAACCCTTAAAACACTGTAATGTCAGTATCATTCCAAGTTCACAAATGAAGAAATCAAAGCTCAGAGCGTTTGGTAATTTGTCCTGGATCATGTAATTAAGAAATAGCAGGGCTTCCCTGGTGGCGCAGTGGTTGAGAATCTGCCTGCCAATGCAGGGGACACGGGTTCGAGCCCTGGTCTGGGAAGATCCCACATACCGCGGAGCTACTAGGCCCGTGAGCCACAACTACTGAGCCTGTGCGTCTGGAGCCTGTGCTCCGCAACAAGAGAGGCCGAGACAGTGAGAGGCCCGCGCACCGCGATGAAGAGTGGCCCCCTCTTGCCACAACTAGGGAAAGCCCTAGCACAGAAATGAAGACCCAACACAGCCAAAAATAAATAAATAAATAATTTTTTAAAAAAAATAGCAGGTCTGTGATTCAAACTCATATCTCTCTGAGCCAAAAAACTCACATTCTTTTTTTTTTTTAATTCACATTCTTCATCATCATGGTTCAACAGGCCTATGTCTCTGTTGGACTGATGAAGTTTTGGTGGGCATTCTACACTTTGAATTCTTCTCTCAAGAGGCATCTAGACAAAGCTGGATGTTGGGAAAACATAAATTTTATCCTTTAGGCAAAAGAGATGTCCAGACTTGAAGTTCCATGATATCCACTGTGACTGGTGATAGGCTGCCCCATCAGGAGAGGAAATGGAAACTGTATTCCTTAGTAAGAAGTGAGTTCCCCTGTTTCCAACCTTGGCTTTTTTTTAAAGAAAAATCATTTTTTATTTCTTTAATGTTGTATCTATTTTATTTATTTATTTTTGGGTCTTCGTTGCTGCGCGCAGGCTTTCTCTGGTTGCGGTGAGTGGGGGCCACTCTTCGTTACAGTGTGTGGGCTTCTCGTTGTGGTGGCTTCTCTTGGCATGGGCACTAGGTGCGCGGGCTTCAGTAGTTGTGGCATGCAGGCTCAGTAGTTGTGGAGCACGGGCTAGTTGCTCCACGGCATGTGGGATCTTCCCGGACCAGGGCTCGAACCTGTGTCCCCTGCATTGGCAGGCGGATTCTTAACCACTGCGCTACCAGGGAAGCCCCCAACCTTGGCTTTTGAAGCCTCCTTCAAAGGACTACTGCTTGAATAGCATCGGGTTTAAGCAGGGGTTAGCAGACCTGGGTTCAAATTCAAATTCTACCACTTAATAGCTGGTCAACCTCGGTCAAGTTATGTAATTCCCAGAACATCACTTTTCTAATCTATAAAATGGATATCATACTAATGTAAAATTTTTGCTCACTTTTAACCTCTGCCATTTAAATAAGCATGTCAGTTGTGGTTTTAGTTTTCATTTCCCTAATGACTAATTTCTCTAAGGACTACATCTTCTTTGCCAAATTCTCTGTCGAAATCTTTTATACATTTAAAAAAAATGGGTTGTTGGTCTTCTTAGTATTAAGTTTTGAGAGGTTTTTTAAAAAATAAATTCTGAATACGTACCAAGTGTAGGTGAGAATATGGAGCATTTGGAAGTCTGATGCATTGCTGGTGAGAATGTAAAACGGTAGAACCACTTTAGAAAACTGCTTGGCAGGCAGGCTTCCCTGCTGGCGCAGTGGTTGAGAGTCCGCCTGCCGATGCAGGGGACACGGTTTCGTGCTCCGGCCCGGGAAGATCCCACATGCCGCGGAGCGGCTGGGCCCGTGAGCCATGGCCACTGAGCTTGCGCGCCCGGAGCCTGTGCTTCGCAACGGGAGAGGCCACAACAGTGAGAGGCCCGCCTACCGCAAAAATAAAGAAAGAAAGAAAGAAAGAAAACTGCTTGGCAGTTTCTGAAAAAGGTAAATATATACCTACAATATGACCCAGCCTTTCTATACCTAGGTTTTCACCCAAGAGAAATGAAAACACGTGTGCATGTTTAGTTAGTTTCCAATATTCCCCTTGTCCTGGGGATTGCCCCTTTTACAAAGGAGGAACCCCCCCCCCACCCGCAGTCATGTCTGGACCACGTGACCCTGCCTTCCTGGCCAGAGTCGGTCCATCTGACAGCAGGTCACTAAAGCTGAGAATTATAGATGTCAGTATCCTAGAAAAAAGGTCCATAATTTCCTGCTTCTGAGGTCCCTGACATTGCCTGGCTCCAACCCAACCAAAGACTGGTTGCTTTAACTCTTAGATTTCAGAACCTGAGCGTCCTGTCAAAAAATTCCTTCTATGTTAGCTAGCTGGAGGTGGTGTATGTTGTCTGCCACCCAGGGGAAGAAATGAAATTGACATTTAACTCATTGCATTGATATTTCTTATGCTTTCTATCACAAGTGGGCACACCCCTATTTTTTTTAAAAAGGGTGTTCAGTTGGCTCTGTGAGTCATTCATCCATCCCTTCATTTAACAAACTTTGATCCGATGACACACTCTATGCCAGGCACTGTACCAAACATTTTCAAATCTTGTTCAAATTATACAACTGCCTGTGTAAAAATCGCATGCTCACAGCTGAGAAAGCTCAGGTTAGAGGGGTTCAGTTACTTGTTTAAACTTGGAGTCCCTGATAGGTACTGGATCCTGCCTGCTAGGATTTGAGCCCAGGCCTGTCTAGCTTCAGAGCCACACTTTTTTTTTTTTTTTCGGTACACGGGCCTCTCACTGCTGTGGCCTCTCCCGTCGCGGAGCACAGGCTCCGGACACACAGCCTCAGTGGCCATCGCTCACGGGCCCAGCCGCTCCGCGGCATGTGGGATCTTCCCAGACCGGGGCACGAACCCATTGTCCCCTGCATCGGCAGGCGGACTCTCAACCACTGCGCCACCAGGGAAGCCCAGAGCCACACTTTTTCCATTACCCGTGCTCTGTCCGCTGGTAGTGGTAAGCCCCAACATGAGCAGTGAGCTCTCAGTGACCAGTCAAGCCACTGTGGCTGGCGGCTTTGGCAGTTAAGGGGTCCCAAGATGCTTCCTGGATGCTCTCATGACCAACGGGAGTTAGGTCAGGAGTTTGCCCCTAAAAGACTTAGTGTCCTGGGAATGGATGAATTATCTATTCTTGAAGGCAGGGACAATCAGAGGACCTTCTTCCCTGATGTTGATGTCTACCTAGTAATGAAACTGACTCCTCGGTGACAAATGAGCAGCAAAATCCTAAAAAAAAAGCCAGCCAACCACAAGCACAGGAAATGCTCAACCAGTGCCACCCTTGGTCACAAATCAAAAGATCATGGGGGGCTTCCCTGATGGCGCAGTGGTTGAGAGTCCGCCTGCCGATGCAGGGGACACGGGTTCGTGCCCCCGTCCGGGAAGATCCCACATGCCCCAGAGCGGCTGGGCCCGTGAGCCATGGCTGCTGAGCCTGTGCGTCTGGAGCCTGTGCTCCGCAACGGGAGAGGCCACAACAGTGAGAGGCCCGCGTATTGCAAAAAAAAAAAAAAAAAAAAAATCATGGGGAGGAAAAAGTCTTCCTGAGAACTCACTGGAACTTTGACCACTTATGGAAAGCTGAGGATTAAAGCTACATTTTTACACAGTTGCTGGAAACACCCCTAATAATTTCAGTTGCACGGGTTCAGGCTAAAGCCAGAGACCTTGTGATACGTTCTTTTCCTCAGGGAAGTAAGTCTACCAGAGCAGGGGGAGATTTTCATTTTCAATTTAGAGATTTCAGTAGAGTTTAAACGTGCTACTGTTGAATTTTAAAATATAATAAAAGGGGAAATTCCACAGACCTTCACTTTATATATTTTTCCTTATGATCAGCCTGCAGAAATACGAGAACTGCCCAGAGCTCACGTGCACTGAAAATCATCACAGTGTCATTTGTAGGAGTAAAAATGGAAACAAGCATTCAATAATCTGGTAATGATACGTACAATGTTACAAATTGATTTTATTCAATTTTTCAAAGTTTTTAAATAATCTGGTAATCCATGTGATAAAAACTATGTATACATCAAACATATTTCAAATACTAATTTAATAATATAGGGTAATATTTATGATTTGTTACATGATAAAAAATAGGGTACAAAAATAGATATTCAGTCTGATCCTGAAATGTGTGTGGTGTGTGTTTACGTGTGTGTGTTAGGAAGAGAATATACCAACAGCAGTGATACCTGAATACGTATAAAATGCTTTCCTCCTTACTTTTATATCTTATCCATTATTAAAATACATATATGCTAAATGTAATGTGGTACCTCAGCAGATTGGATCCCGGAACAGAAAAGGAATATTAATGGAAAAACATGGAATCTGAATAAAGTCTGTTGCTTAGTTAATAGTAAGGTAGCAATGGTAGTACTTTAGTTTGATAACTGTACCATGGTTATGTAAGATGTTAACACTTGGGGAAGCCGAGGATAAGGCTATATGGAAACTCTCTGTACTATCACCGCAACTCATTTATAAATATAAAATTATTCAAAAAAAAAAAAAAAATTAAATACATGTATGGCAAGCCACAGTGGAACCATAGTGGCAGAAAAGCCGTTCTTTATTTGTAAGGGCTGCATAATTTAGCATGTATAAACTGTCTCATTTTCTAGATGTATCTTGTTCTTCCACTTAGACTATAACTTCTTATGGGTCAGAGCTATCCTGGGCTTCTCTGGTGTTCCCCAGAGAGCACGCAGACCAGTGCTGGGCTGAGGATGTGCAACCAAGACCAACAGCTTCATTGGTTGGTTGACTTGTCCTGAGAAAGAAGACACAAAAAGGGACACCAAAAAATCCACTGTTGTGCCACTTTTCTTTCAAGCACTTATGGCTCATTTCCAAGTGTATTTTAGATGAATGATAGAAAATATTAACAAATTAATTAGTTTGAGCCATATGAAATTGCATTTTTAGGCCAAAGATGTCTAATATTTACATCTATATGGTGCAACTTAAATAACAAGTATTTTGTGTTAATCATTGAGGGAGGCCTTCAGAGGCAATACCTTATAAGCAACAGTATACACTTTACAGCAATTATTATTTCCCTGAGTTCCTCTTCTACAGGGTTTGCTATTTTTCACTCTCAACTCATGCATTTTCTTCTTCTCCAAAAGTTATATGAGCAGTAAAAATCTCCCCAGTGGTTTGGAACTAATTTCTGAAACACCACTTCAAAAGATCACGTCATGACGCACTGATATGTCTTGATTAATTGTGAGGTGTGTAGCAAATCATTCATTATTATTATTTTTTAATCCAAAATTTACAATGGGTTTGTCTTGTACTTTTCATATAAATGAGAACAAATTCAAGGTAATCCTTCTAATAGCCTTATACTCACACTCAGTCACTCTCAATATGGTTTCTCGAGCAGGGAAGAAAGAGGTGCAAAAACAGCCAGGGCTCTGGGAACCATATACAACTGGGTGTGTCCACGAGGCATGTGTCAACAGAGCATCATCAGTCTGTGCACATCTGCAAACAGAGGGAGGGTGAAAACCACTGTTGTAAAGACTTAGCAACTGCTACATGTTCCGAATTCACAATACAAGAGTCAGTTTAACTATTTAACCACACATGAGAAGTTGATTTGAAAGGTATATGCAACCTGACATCTGTAAGAATATCTCTTGGGCTTATGGTAACAATCATTTAAAGGAGTGCTTTTTAAACTTTTCTAAAATTAGGGATGACTTTTCTTTAAAGAAAAAAAAAAGCAATCTTACAGCTTATTTATTTGTACAGAAATTCTTCCTGAGTGCCTACTACATGCTAGGAAGTGCTGTACCGCAGTAATTAATAAAATAGATGCTGTCCCTCTGCACAAGAAATTAGTTGTAGAGACAAACAAAAAGTCAGGCAAACACTAAATAAAGAATTATAAGGAGTCAAAGTGTCATGAAATAAATGAACAGGCCCCAGGTGAGGGGGGGACCCAGTTAGGCAGAGAGATGGGGGAAGGATTATTTGACGCAGTTACGTTGAAGGTGAGACCTTAAGAATCGGAAGAGGACAGCCATGCAAAAAACAGGGAGATGGTGCAGGAGAAAAACACAAGTCCCTGAGGTTGGAAAATAAAGATGTGTACTGGTGCCCGTTTGCAGAACCATGTGATTTCCTCCTACTGATGCTCGCTTAGCAGCCCAGGTAAAGGATACAGAAGACGTATTTTGAATTGACACAGAATTGGGAATTGGCAGTGAGCATCATTAAAGGTCTAAGATGTGATAGAAATGAAGGTGCTTTGAGAAATATGCACACGTTAACATTCGGTAAGAGACCAGAGAGATCCAATAATTACCTATGCAGAACCTTTTTGGAATACTCCTCTGCCATCCTTTCCAGAGGTCTGAATGTTTCTTATCCATCACAGAGACACGGAGACACTCAGAATTGTCGAGCAGATTTCACTTAACCTGGAGGTGTCTGGAATAAAAGTGAAGTTCACATCATCAGGATTATACCATTTCTTAGAAGACAGCTGTCATCTATATATCAACAAATGGAGCCTAAGGCAGCACTTTCTTCAGTACTTTTCTGTGATTCCATCCCCCGCCTAAAGGAATATTGCCAAGCCCGTGATAACTTGCCATGTCTCGCATATTATCCACCATTAACATAAATCAAGTCTTCGTGTTTGTAATTTATGTTTCAGCACTTAGGGAGTACCTTGCTGGTTATTTTAGATAGATAAATCAAATCAAAATTTTGTTAATAAAGTATTAGAAATGTCATAAGACCTCTGATTTACTTAAAGATGTCTAACATTCTTGATCTCCATTTATTTCAAGTTTTAGGAAGAAAAATGGTTAGCTGGGTCATCCTGCTCTTATTTTTATTCCTTCATTTAGGAGATTACATCTCAGCTCCAAAACCATTTTTAATAATAAGATATGCAATTTTTAACTGTTGATATTTTTTAAAGAATAAACACGATTAAGATTAATTCATGCCATCCCAGGTATACTCAAATAATGGATTAGTCTGTATAGCACATTGGATTCACGTCTGATAGCCAAGCTGTTTTTCATTTTAGCTTCATCCATATACTGTATATAGAAATGTACTCCTTTGTTTGCATAAAAGCCAGAACTACTTATGCAATAGAAGGAAATGAATGTAGACTGAACACTGCTAGGTAGCATATACCAATTACCCAGCTTACAACTTGTATACATTTACAGGGAATGCCTAGGATATAGCAAATTAACACTATAAAACAAAAAGCAAATGGTGTCCATGGATTACAGAGAGGTCTTTTTCAAATGTAGAGTGTCAGGAGATAAGACTTAAATATATGGGAAAAGCATGTAAAAAGAGCAGCAGAAAACTTTTGGAGGTGATGGGAAGGTGCAAAGCACAGATTGCAGTGATGGTTTCACAAGTGTATACTTATTTCCAAACTCATCAAGTTGTACACATTAAATATGCACAGCTTTTTGTATGTCAATACCTCAATAAAGTGGTTTAAAAAACAAACAAAAGAATTAAACAAATGGAAGACACTGAAAGAAAAAGACAAAATCCGGATAAGCACACAGAGGAGGAATGGAATGGAAACTTTCCTTTTCTAGCAAAGAGTTAGATCCATGCCAGGTATCAAGTCAGAAGCTGATTCTCCATTTCAGGGGCTGCCTTATTTACATTTTCCCTCTGTGAGTCTGAGGGACAAAAGGTTTGTCGTTGACCTTGGAAATAATTAGCAACATTCTTCATCAAATACTTGACTCATTTTTGGCGTCCCTGCACTGGTGAACATGTATATTTTAGATGCTGATGAACACTCAGACAAAACAACATGACGGAGTTAGTCACTGCTTTTACAATTTCAGAGTGGACAGCTAAAGGATTCATAGTCTGGGATCATACTGGAGGAACTTGACATTGATTTGTCTAGTATTTGCCAAATAATAATAAGCAACAACACTGAACATCCAAGTAACATTTAGTGTAAAAGTAATAAATAATTCATGACATAAAGGTTAAAAATGCAAAAAGAAGCTTGCAGTTCTTAAGGTCATTCCTACTTGGTGCTGACTAAACAAAGCATAGTGAGTGGAGGGGGCGGGGACTTAACTAGGCTCAGCAACTAAGTAGCCAGGGGACCTAGAAAAACCCAGGAGCTTCAGTTTCACTATGGACAAGGGAAGAGTATGAAACAGTATGACTTCTTAGTACCTCTTTTAGCTATAAAGTTCTATGATTGATCTAAGAGCCATGATACAGTTGCCTTCCATTTAGTATAGAATCTTATACATTAGCTTCTGTCTTCTAAGTATGCTTAACCAATTATTGGATAGTCTAATAAAGTACTACACTTTTTAGCTTAGGTCTTGCTACGTCTGAGAAATACTGGACCATAGTATTGAAAGAGGTCTTTAAAATTAGTTAGCTGTATAAACTCCAGCCTGAAGTAACATCCTCCTTTCAATTTCATTTCTCTTCCTTACATGACTTGTTCAAAACCAAAAGAAGTCAGACACTGTTCTCCCCTCTCATTCAGAGGAATTCGATACACTACTGCATACACATTATTCATTGTATTCACACTACACCTTGCACACATATTACAGAATTATCAAAAGGGTAAAAAGAATCGTATGGTCAAAGAACAAATGGTACAAATAGTGCAGTTTGCCACAGTGGCAATTTAAAACCCTCTAAATATTGTAAAGGTTAAATAAGGAAGAGAAAGAATTGCTTACTATGCCCAAAGAGGCATACCTGGGTACAATGAGGAAAAAACCGAAGAGTAATAAGGATTCTCAGTAACACCTGATACACACCAAAGCCATTTCTTAAGAAAAATAAAGAGGAAAAACGGTTAGCACTAAGCTTAAACTGGGAAAAGATCGAGTTGCAGAATATAATTTTAAACAGAGTTTTATAGGATGAGACAACCTAATGGTGAGTCTCTTTTTTTTCTTCCATTTTCAAATTCACAATTTCTGTGACTCCTTCCAGTGAGGTTGCCAATACCATACAATGGTAATGAAAAAAACAAATGAACAACCAGCAGCTAAAAGAATGAAGAAAGTCTCTGTATTCCTACGACCTCAAAGTTAAAATCCAGAGTCACCAATCCAGAGCCTGTCCAATAAGATAAAAGAGAAAAATTCAGATACTTGAATTTAGTCCCCCAAATCGCCCTGTTATATAAAGTGCTTCGCAGTCCTTCTCCCTCTGAAGCTATTGTCATGAGCCCTTTCCATCCTTGTTCCCATTAACACAATAGCATAACTGCCTCTGGCACATATGGGAAAAATGTAATAGCGCCTCGATCTAGCCTTTCCAGTTGCAGGGAATCCAGAGAAGGCTGCAGTGGAAACATTTGTCTACTTGCCCAGTAATGCTAGGTTTTACCTGTAGAGTATGAGTGTGTAGAGTATGAAGATGTAGTGGGTTGAAATAGTCAAGCAAACCAGGACGTGGAAGATCTGACTTTGCCTAATGACCTAAAAAGAAAGCCACATACGCCCTCCAATTTCCTGGGCGCAGAGAGAAAGGAGACTTGGTCTGCCTCTCCCAATTCCTGGACATCCCTTTGCTCTGTTTGGTGGGAACATTAGGTGTCATGTGGCCCTGAAGAGAGGCCTCAAATCCCACATCTAAACTATAAGGAGAGGGACTTCCCTGGTTGCAGTTGTTAAGAATCTGCCTGCCGATGCAGGGGACACAGGTTCAATCCCTGGTCCGGGAAGATCCCACATGCCGTGGAGCAACTAAGCCCGTGCACCACAACTACTGATCATGCGTTCTAGAGCCCGTGAGCCACAGCTACTGAGCCTACATGCTGCAGCTACTGAAGCCCGCGAGCCCTAGAGCCCATGCTCCGCACCAAGAGAAGCCACCGCAATGAGAAACCCATGCACCGCAACGAAGAGTAGCCCCCGCTCACTGCAACTAGAGAAAGCCAGTGCGCAGCAACAAAGACCCAGTGTAGCCAGAAAAATAAATAAATAAAATAAACTATAAGGAGGAATGTGTTATCGCGAGATAGGGAAGTGCCCCACTCCCCTGCTCTAGCCATGGCTTCCTCATTGCACCCAGGGATTCAGGATGATGGAACCAGACTCATGAGAACTTACTGCTTTATGATGACCTACAACATTAACACTCTAAAAAAAAAGAAAACTTATTTATACCCTAAGCTCAGAGTATAGAAGCAGGGGCAGTTGTGTATCTCAACCCTTGCCTAACCTGCAAAGGCATCATTGTGATGGTCCTGCCCAATCTCCTTGAATTTAACCTGTGAACAGAACATTCAATGTCTAAGGTTGAGGCATCCTTCTTCATCTCTCAATTATTCCTCTTTCAAATCCAGGTTTTTCTTGGGTCTCTAACAGCTTTCAAAAGTATTTCAGGCAATTCCTAGTTTTCTACCAAGGTTGAAGGGGCTAGAATGAAATTGGTTAATGTTAACACTAGATCCAGTACCCAGCGCAGAAGCGGCTGGGATTAACGGGGATCCAGTTACGTGCATCTGACACAAGTGGCCTTTTATTTTAATAAACTGCCTGTACAAGAGGCTTTCTAACAGAGCAAGAAAGAAAAGAAGCTTATGATCTGGCAAAATGTTCTGAGAGGTGTGCTAAGTTTGAACTCAAATTGAAAAGGACCTTATTAACAAAGTAGTCTTTCTTCAAAATTGAGCCACAATCTTATTAGGCTCTCAACATCTAAATGCCAGTTAAAACCAATATACAGTCGGTGCTCCACATCTGCAGGTCCCCCATCTGTGGATTCTAGCAACCGCTGATGGAAAATATTTGAAAAAAACATTTTTTCACAAAGTTCCAAAGAACAAAACTTGAATTTGCCATGGCTAGCAACTATCTGTGTAACATTTACATTGTATTAGGTAGTACAAGTAATCTAGAGATGATTTAAAGTATACAGGAGGATGTGCGTAGGTTATATGCAAATACTATGCCTTTTGATACAAAGGACTTGAGCATCCATGCGTTTTGGTGTCTGGGGGGAGGGCTGGAACCAATACCTTACAGATATCAAGAGACTTCTGTAGTAGATAGAGAAACAAGTTAAATGAACCTTAAGGAAACTTCAACCTCAGAATGTAGGACACTCTACAGGACTTCTGACATGGTTTCTCCAATAAATTGATGCCATTAAAAAAAAAATGTGTGTGTGTGTACTGTTTAGAATGAATAAAACTTTAATGATGTAACAACCAATTGCAACTTGTAGACCATAATTGGATCCTAATTTGAACAAACCAAATATTAAAAGTCACTCATGATAATCAGGGCAATTTAAACCAGACTATTAGATGATAATAGGGAAAAGCCTTTATCAGTTATAAGTCTATCCTGAAGTATTTACACATGAAATGACAAGCTACTTGAAATTTTCTTTAATGTCCTCAAGAAAAAAGTGGGGGAATAGATTAAACAAGATGGGCAAAAGGTTGATTAGTGTTGAAGCCTAGTGATAGGTAGATGCAGGTCCCTTCTAGACTCTTATGAATATTTCACAATTTTCATGATAAAAAAGGTTTTAAAAGCCAATGCATTACCATTAATCTAGAAAACTACATAAGCATCATTATTATAACCATTTATTGCAGCACAAAATGGAAATCATCTAAATGTTTTACAGGAGAAAAAAAATTTTTAATCTCTGATAAACCAATCTGATGAAAACTAGGCAGCCATTAAAATGACAATACAGAAGAGAGCAACAAAGAAAATGGTTATGGAATCCTTATTTTTAGAATACGGCCTATGTTCACATTACAATCATAACTCTTTAAAATATGTGTGAATATAAACAAAGAATAGACTAGTGTATAAGAAATATAAAATAGCAAGTTGATGTGTCATAAAGTGAAATGTTTTTCTTTTTGGTGATATAATACTGTTTCTGAAACAAATAAAAAACTGATATGAAAAAAACAACAAAAATTGATATGGACCTACATATGCTGAAATGTAGCCTAATGCAATGGAAACAGCACTGGCTTTGGAGTTAGACAATCTGGGCGATTTCTTTAAACAATCTGAGAATCAATTTCCTTACCTCTAAAACTACTGTAAAATATCGGCCGTTTAGGGATGCTACAAGGATTAGAGATGTAAGTAAATATCTACCACAATACCTGGCATGTATATAGTAAACATTCTGTAAACAGTATTTACTACTTGATTCATATTAAAAATGAGAGAGTTCTGAAAAAAAAAAAAAACAACAGATAAAAGGTAGGTGAGAGGGCTTCCCTGGTGGCACAGTGGTTGAGAATCTGTCTGCTAATGCAGGGGAGATGGGTTCGAACCCTGGTCTGGGAGGATCCCACATGCCACGGAGCAACTAGGCCCGTGAGCCACAACTACTGAGCCTGCGCGTCTGGAGCCTGTGCTCCGCAACAACAGAGGCCGCAACAGTGAGAGGTCCGTGCACCGAGATGAAGAGTGGCCCCCGCTCGCTGCAACTAGAGAAAGCCCTCACACAGAAACGAAGACCCAACACAGCCAAAAATAAATAACTTAAAAAAAAAAAAAGGTAGGTGAGCTAATGGTGAAATGGCCGCAGATTTTCATGGTGGTATGGCTTTTACACAAAAAACGAAGACAGGGCAAAATGCAAGGAGGTTTTAAAATGTTATCTGGGCCAGTAGGAGGTAAGGCCGAGCTGGAGAGGGGCCAAGGCTTGTATGAGGGCTGGTGTAATGAGGCCATGGAGCGGGTAATGAGGTCACCCTACAGGAAGAATGGGGGCACCATATAACACCACATTCAAACTACCCTGCAGCTTCAAGGCAAAAACTATAGTTCTAGAGGAAGGAGAAGGAGGGAAGTAAGAAAAAGTACCTAGAGGACCCCAAATCTGAATAAGGTATAAGAAATTTAAGTACCTTATTTGGGGGCTAGAGAGATGGGGCTTCTTGGAACTAACAGACAATCCCTAACCGGGATTATTACGAGAGATGATAAAGTTTCAGAGCTTGAATGACCTGGAGTTCTTAAAAAATTATCTCATCCTGTCTCTCCATTCTACAAGATGAGAAACTTAGGTCCAGAAAAGGCAAGTCTCCAGGGACTATGATAAGATTCTATGGCAAAGCTCTGCCTAGGATGCTGGCTTATGAACCTGAGACCAGGGTTCTTGTCCTACCTCATCATGCCATCCTTCAGGATGGTTCATCCCATAACCTCACCAAGTCAATAACTTTTTCCCATATTTATTAAACATATGTAGCCTTCCATGTCTTCAACAAACAATAAAATACAAGCAGTTAATCTCTTCATTAATACCTTGCACGTCAGAAGCTCCCTACTAACTTCAAATTATTTTGTTGCATGAAACAAAAGAGAATGTACTGAATGTTTATCAAATGTGCCATCAGCACCTACTATGTACCACGCATATAAAAATGAATGGCACAGACCCTGTCGCCAAGGAGCTGACAATCCAGTGAAAAAGACGAGCATGCCCGCAAAGAAGCATAATCTTACAGGTACAGATTACAATGCTTGTGCTGTGGAAATGAAGAAAAGGGAGCTCATTAGACCGGAGATGGGGGGAAAAGAAGAGAAAACTTCATTGCAGGTGATGCTGGAGGAGACCCTGAGAATGAATAGTTGGTCAAAAGGCAGGGACAAGAAGGTGGCTGGGGCTTCCCTGGTGGCGCAGTGGTTGAGAGTCCGCCTGCCGATGCAGGGGACACGGGTTCGTGCCCCGGTCCGGGAAGATCCCACATGCCGCAGAGTGGCTGGGCCCATGAGCCATGGCCGCTGAGCCTGCGCATCCGGAGCCTGTTGCTCCGCAACGGGAGAGGCCACAGCAGTGAGAGGCCCGCGTACCGCAAAAAAAAAAAAAAGAAGGTGGCTGGTTCCAATACATGCCTGGCACAATAGCTTAGTGAGACGTGGTAAGGGAAAATACAGCAAGCATATACAGGAGTGAGAGCTGCGTGGGACGTGTGAGAAAAATCAGTCAGGCAAACTGGCAGCAGACTCAAGACCAAAATAAAAACCAACCTCTTTCAAGTTGTAAGAAAATATAAAAGAGAGGGAGAGAGAAGAAATATTTCCTATCTCTGAGCTCTAAGTATAATCAGGTGATTAAAAATGAGTCATTGCCAGCTGAGGTATAAGAAGACTCCAAGAACAGAGCTAATTCTGGTCTTGGAGAGATTCCAGCGGCTGCCACCAAACCTACATCTGGGGGTGCTAGTCCCGGGGTGTATATACAAATTCTGGCTTCCTGGCAAAAATTCCTTTATTCCCTTTTTTTTCCTGGAATTTGGCCTCTCTTCTTCTGGCTTGTCCCCCCGCTTGCTCTATAGATCCGTTGTGGTATTTAGATTAGATATTCCAACCCCAAAATATTTGGTCTCTCCTCCCTGGACCTGTATGGCTTTCAACAAATGATCCTTCAAAACTACCCGATGATGACAGCCCTCAATACACAGATGCTTCCTCTCTAAAGAACAACATCAATGAGCATCAAATTATAGGGACATACTATTACAGTGGGGAACTATCAATATATCCTCAAATCCAAAGTCTACTCCAAGGAAAACTTTATGAGAGCTGCAAAATACATGTGGGCCACACAGGAAGGTGAAGCACAAGGAAATGGACCACTTCCTTGAAGCGAAAAAGAGCAGGAAACGAACACTGCTTTATATGTACCCCCTTTGTGCTGGGCACCACCATGGGTACTTTACACATGTTACTGAATGTTTTTCTTCCCTTCTTTGCTCATTTCATTCAGTTTTATTCTTTCAAGTATCTCTCAGTAGTTTATACACATTATGCCATTTCTACTAAGCATGAATTTGGAGATGACGAGAACAAGGAGACTGCCAGTGCTAGAATCAGAGAAAGCCTATTTCTTCAAACTCATGTACATATATTCTTTGTAAGAGTTCTTACTAGTTTTCAGATGTCAGAGCATTTAAGGATATACACTGACATGAACATTAGTATTTCTTTCCTTTCTTTTTTTTTTTGCGGTATGCGGGCCTCTCACTGCTGTGGCCTCTCCCGTTGCGGAGCACAGGCTCCGGACGCGCAGGCTCTGCGGCCATGGTTCACGGGCCCAGCCGCTCCGTGGCATGTGGGATCTTCACGGACCGGGGCACGAACCCGTGTCCCCTGCATCGGCAGGAGGACTCTCAACCACTGCACCACCAGGGAAGCCTGAACATTAGTATTTCTTAAAATACATTGTGGGCATAAAGAATGCTAAATACTCTATGGGTTTTGCCTTGTACTAGCACATCTTTCTGTTCAAAATGAGTACATTTTCTGAAACTGGTTGCTGAGATGAGAATGAAGGCAGGAAGAAGTTAAGAAAGCTTTATGAGGACTTAGCTCTCCCACCTGGCAGACTCTCTGGAGACCACCCAGCAACCCTGACAAACGACTTACATTCTTCTCTGTTGCATGCTTGCCTGGGCCTATTAGACTATTACAATATTAAAAGGGTCTTGGTACCTGTCATTATTAATTTTACAGAGTAACAAGGACATGCTGAGCCATAGTATTGATAGATTTGTAGAATATGTTAATCAGAGCACTCATTACTCAGCTAAGTTACCTTTTTTTTTCGGATGGGCTTTCTCCACTAGTCATTTCTGATATTTAACAATTTGTCATTTCCAACTATGCATATACTTGTTCCCTAGAAATCTATTTATAGGGACTTTCCTGGTGGTGCAGTGGTTAAGAATCTGCCTGCCAGTGCAAGGGACACGGGTTTGAGTCCTGGTCCGGGAAGATCCCACATGCCGCAGAGCGACTAAGCCCGTACACCACAACTACTGAGCCTGCACTCTAGAACCCGTGAACCACTATCACTGAGCCCGTGTGCTGCAACTACTGAAGCCCGTGCACTCTAGGGCCCACATGCCGCAACTACTGAGGTCGTGTGCTGCAACTACTGAAGCCCGCACGCCCTAGAGCCCATGTTCCGCAACAAAAGAAGCCACCGCAATGAGAAGCCCGCGCACCGCAACGAAGAGTAGCCCCTGCTCGCCACAACTAGAGAAAGCCCATGTGCAGCAACAAAGACCCAATGCAGCCAAAAAATAAATAAATAAAATAAATTAAAAAAAAAGAAATCTATTTATATACATATTTTATAATGTCTTGATAGCAATGATTTATTAAACATTTGTGTCTCATCACAGAAGGAAAAAAATCTTCTGACAAGTATCTGGAGAATTCAGCTAAGAAATGAGTGGATTATGAAATGTGGCATAAAAATAATATGTTTCTGCTTTTGAAATGAGAAAGCTGAAGCATAAAGCTAGATGAATTCCTAAGAACTAACATGCATGAAGATCTAATCTTTTTAATTCCAGAAGCTTGAAATGTACCAAGTTTAGATTTGGGGTGTGCATTTAACAAAGGCAAACTCAGGTATTTTTCTGGGTCAGGGTAAACAACTCAAATATAATTGAAAAAGTAAGAAATATTTTTCTGTTACCTAAAATACAAATTCTCTCTTCAAGTAATGATTCTTGTTTTCTTGTGTGTGGGTGAAGGCCATCACACCCATATATCTCCCCAGTCTTTTTATTCTCCCCAATCTATTTCCACTATCATTTCTAAAAGATCAGTACTTTATCTGCCCAAAACAGAGACGGTGGTAGCAAAACACATAAGCCACAGTCTTAAGTCAGAGAGGCTTATGCTTCATACCCAATTATGTATATAGCACAGCCTATATTGAAACACCCAGGATGGTTCAATGCTCACCCTGTACTTCAAACAACTGTGTTACTGCTTACTTACTGCAGTAGCCTGGCTCTCCAGGTCAGGGGCTCTGATGAAAGGGTGAGGAATGCAGGTGGAACCAGAGAAGAATTTGTCTGGTTGCAATATCACTATCACTATTTACAAAATACCCCTTAATGTGGCTTTAAGCAGAAACAGAAATGTTTTCAATTTGGAGGCTGAAGTAGCCTCAATTGGGCTTTGTCTAAGGTCATCTCTATCACAAATCAGGTAGTGATATATCTCTTTTTTGACATGGCCATGGCTCTTCATGGCCCAGACTCATTAAATGACAAGTTAAAGTAACGATAGGGAATTTCCTGGTGGCCCAGTGGCTAAGACTCCACACTCCCAATGCAGGGGACTCGGGTTCGATCCCTGGTCGGGGAACTAGATCCCACATACTCCAACTAAGAGTCCGCATGCCACAACTAAGAAGTCTGCATGCCACAACTAAAGATTCCGTATGCTGCAACGAAAATCCCTCGTGCTACAACTAAGACCCGGCACAGCCAAAATAAATAAATAAATATTAAAAAAAAATAGCAACAGACTGCTTTGTTTGTCCTCTTGAGCCAAAACTAAAGTGCAGAAAAACCTCAACCAACCCAACCAACCTAAAAACAAATGAACCGTTGAGGAAGGTGTTTTCCATTTTCAATATTGTACAGTTCATGTTTAAACTGACAATCCAGATCTCTTCTCATGACCTTGGAGAAGCTCACATTTTTCAATTGTACAGTGTAAATCTCAGCCCACCTCCCCAAAGCATTGAATAATGAATTCTGTGAAAAAAAGCATTATATAAAATGGGATGCTCTGGAAATAGGGTGTTATAATAAACCAACGATGCTCCACAAACTCCTTCTTACTTTCTACTCCTGTCATTAGACGTCTGAAAATTAGTTCTTTTGCCATCCTTTATATTCAGAATATAACTGAAAACTCTCGAGTGAGTGAGCCTCCCAAGTGGGTTCATTTATCATTCTGAAATCAGTGATCAGTCCATGTTATAGCAAGGGTGAAAAGTGTGATAGAAAAATACAAGAGAATGTTGACACCATAAGTATCCTGAAGCCGTGGCTTTCCCATTTTGTTCCTGACACAAATGCTTTCTCTTGTGATCTTTTTCCTAAGATTTGCAAGTGGGTGTGGCAGGGATGAGTGAGTGTGGGTGTGGGTGTGTTGAAAGAAGGGAGGAAGAATATAGCCATCAAGGGCTCTGGTTCATTGACATTTGCTCCATCGTGGACCGAGCTACTAATATCCTTCATGTCAGCCTTGTTGGCCACACAGCAGCTCTCTTTGTCTCAGCCTTAGTAACTTTGCCACAATAATACAACTGGATGATGCTATGAATTGACCTGTACCACCGCCCCCCCAGATTCATGTGGTGAAGCCCTAACCCCCAAAGTGCTGGTATTTGGAGATGGGGTCTTTGGGAAGTAAACAGGCTTAGGTGAGGTCATGAGGGTGGGGCCCTCATGATGGGATTAGTATCATTATAAAAACAGCCATCAGAAAGCTTGCTCTTTCTCTCCCTGTGGATGCACAAAGAAGAGGTCAAGTGAGCACCACTGGAGATGGTCATGGTCTGCAAGCCAAGAAGGGAGACCTCCCCAGAACCCAGCCATGCTGACACCCTGATCTCAGACTACCAGCCTCTGGAACTGTAAGATAATTCATTTCTGCGTCTATGGTATTTTATTATCACAGCGCGAGCTGACTAAACCAGGTGAAGAGACAAAGACATTCCGGGAAGAGTGATCTCCAAAAAGATATGGTTGTTCTAAATGCAATGGACAGTTATTTCATCTCCTTCATACTTATATTTATGAAAGTTTCATTGAAATAGACATCCCTTGGCCATGCCCAGGGCTACCACTCTTAGAATAGGGAACAGAAGGATAAGAACTAAGGAACAAGAGGGTGGATACAGCCCTTCTCAGAAGATGGAGCAGTCGATGCCATTTTCTACATTTGATGTCTAGTCCAGTGGCAGCAGGTACAAGCAAAGGCACTTCCTGATCCTCCCACCAGAGAGGCCAGCGCTCGGGCAGACTGTGGGCCAAAGAGCCCTTCTGCACCCCATCGCCACCCTCCCTTGCCTCTGTGGTACCGGGAAGTGAATTAATTGAAGAGCTCACCTGCCTCCATCAAAGAGTAACTTAAGGGGCTTCCCTGGTGGCGCAGTGGTTGAGAGTCCGCCTGCCGATGCAGGGGACACGGGTTCGTGCCCCGGTCCGGGAAGATCCCACATGCCGCGGAGCAGCTGGGCCCGTGAGCCATGGCTGCTGGGCCTGCGTGTCTGGAGCCTGTGCTCCGCAACGGGAGAGGCCACAACAGTGAGAGGCCCGCAAACCGCAAAAAAAAAGAGTAACTTAAGGAAAAGAATATAAAATGAAAGTATATATATATATATATATATATATATACATACACACATATACATATATATATATAAAACTGAATCACTTTGCTGTACAGCAGCAATTAACACAACATTGTAAATCAACTATACTTCAATTTAAAAACCTAAAAAAAAAAAAGAGTAACTTAAAAGGAGAGGAAAACTACTAAATTCCACTACACAAACCAGGTTTGTTCAGTTCTTACTTTTGCACATCTGAAGCGTTCTATTTGACTCCTTATGGTTCTGTTACATTAGGACTTGTGCAAGGCCAAGATAGCTAGGTTTACTAGCTGCCAAGGGTCAAAAGTGAAGAAGCTCTCAGAGACAAATAAGCTTCTAATAAACTAAGTTTTCCCTGCTTTTAAAAACATAAGAATAAAATGTCAACGCTGTGCAGGCAAGTTTACAGAGATGGAAATGAAAGCTCTGCCTATCACCACAAGCTTTATTTTTTTTAATAAAATTGATTTGGATCAATTTGAGATAACTGCTGGGAGATGCCAGGTTTTATTTTAGAGACATCATTTGTTTTGGTTTCTGATCCGGGCTCAAAAAGGAACATTGCCAGTGTTTTTCCAGTGGCACAATGCTGTTCTAGAAGAATGAAAATAAGAAACCGTACCTGCATGATCTGGCAGAAAACACATGAGAGGAGCAATCAGCTCTGGGAAGCGTTGCTCTGAATGAGGTTTTCCTGGCTGCTTTAGGCCACGCTGTTTGTCAGTCTTTCAAAATTCAAGTCATTACCAGATGCTGATCTACTATAATATTGTGATATTTTATCTGATTACATTTACCTGATTGTGCCTTATCTGCTATTTGCTTTCCCATTCTTCCATGTATATTAAATGCAGGTGCTTTTATTATTCTGGGAGCTAGAAAGTGTTGACTGCTCTGAATATAAATGGGGATATTATATCATTAACTTGCTCCAAAAGCAGGGCCATTCACTGTATAAATCACATGCAAGGCACCTAGTGGAGACAAAATAAACCATAATGTCTTGAGAAAGAAAGCAACGAGGAATGTATAAGGAGATAAAAATTTAAGACATTGTTAAAGAAGGGTAATCTTTAAAATCCTATTTGGTTCTTTCAAACCAGCATTTGTTGATAATACAACCTTTATATTAGAAACTTTTTTAACTTCATAAAGAAAGCTTTGGGGGGAGGCATCACAACATAGAATGTTATCACTATTGGACGGCATAAAAACATGATCACTAACCTTCTATGGCTTGTGTGGGTTAGAACATTTTGGGAGTACCAGTCTAAACTTTCAGAGACGTACACTCTGCTTTGGCAAATACAGTCTTACCCTCCCTGGGTTGTTCAGATTAAACAAGGTGAGCAAATGGCCAAATGCTTTCAGCACTTCCAGACATCAAAAGGTGAATAGTTTAGAATCTGGTTGCAAATTTCAAAGGAAGTAATATGCAGCAAATTAAGGCAGAACCGTGACCACGTGCAGCTGCCCAACAGTCTGGGGTTATACGCTCTGCTTAGTTTCCACTATGTTGGTCTCACTAAAAGTTAATCCACAGCTATTTAAGTGGAAAGTTTCAGAAAATCTATTTTCAGAGCAAATGTTTCAATGAGCCACTGCCCTCTGTTGGATAGACTATCCGATGGCCTGTTCATTTATCAGAGTGTCAGATTCCTCCACCAGGTAACAGCTGGGAGCCAGGCCTTGTAAAGGAACACAGGTGACACTCCGCCTGAAGCAGGGTGGCCAGAGTCATCAACTGACTATCAGATCTGAACATATGAGATAGAAAAGAACAGGTTATGAGGACAACTGGGAACAGGAGGAGTAAGTTTCTCTCTCCTGTGTCATCAAGGAGGATATGGTTTCTGCTCTCACTTTCCTCCCAAATTCCGTGCGAGCAGACGAAGCCCAGCGTGTAGATGCTATTCTTGTCTCCCTGCCCCTCACTGTTGTTACCTATAAATGCACAGAACAGTCCATTTTCTTTTAACTAAACAAACATATATTTCAAACCTCTTTAAGTCAAGGTTGCTCTTTAATCAGAGAATCCTTTATTATTCTTAAATGATATGCTTGAAAACAACGCATGAATATGGAAGATAGTCTGATCTTTACAATAATCCCATGTTTACACATATTTTCTCTGGAAAGACATTGTAATGGGTTTCTTGTAATGTGATGTTGGGGCTCACAGCAGGACACCCCAAAACATGCCACAATGACATATTGATTATTTTGAACTGAAGTTACTTGAGTAGCAGAGGACCCAAGGAGGAAACTCTGATGTTCCTCTGCCTCCCTGAAAGCAGGAAATAAATCTCTCATGTGAAAAGTGCACCCCCTGCATTTGGAAGTAAGACAGGCTTACCGCAGATACAAGGAGTCTGGGCGGAGAAGCTTCTATAAACAAACCTTGTTACTTCTTTAATTTACTACCCCCAGACCAAACTCTGTTTAGATTCTTCACTAATTAAGCACCCAAAACTTAAGTGTCTTTGTCCTGTCAATTGCTCACAAATTATTTCTTTGACAGCTTATACAACTCAATATCAAAAAAAACAAACAACCCAATCAAAAAATGGGCAGAAGACCTAAATAAGCATTTCTCCAAAGAAGACATACAGATGGTCAACAGGTACATGAAAAGATGCTCAGCATCGCTAATTACTAGAGAAATGCAAATCAAAACCACAATGAGGTATCACCTCACATGGGTCAGAATGGTCATCATCAAAAAGTCTACAAATAATAATTGCTGGAGCGGGTGTGGAGAAAAGGGAACCTTCCTACGTTGTGGGTGGGAATGTAAATTGCTGCAGCCACTATGGAGAACAGTATGGAGTTTCCTTAAAAAAACTAAAAATAGAGTTGCCATATGATCCAGCAATCCCACTCCTGGGCATATATCTGGAAAAGATGAAAACTTTAATTTGAGAATATATCAATACATGCACCCCAATGTTCATAGCAACATTGTTTACAATAGCCAAGACATGGAAGCAACTTAAGTGTCCATGAATAAATGAATGGAGGGACTTCCCTGGTGGTGCAGTGGTTAAGAATTCGCCTGCCAATGCAGGGGACATGTGTTCAATCCCTAGTCCGGGAAGATCCCACATGCCATGGAGCAACTGAGCTTGTGCGCCACAACTACTGAGACTGCACTCTAGAGCCTGTGAGCCACAACTACTGAGCCCACGTGCCACAACTACTGAAGCCCGCACACCTAGAGCCTGTGCTCTGCCACAAGAGAAGCCACTGCAATGAGAAGCCCATGCACCGTGAATTTACCATAGGGCAGACAGCAGAAGCAAGAAAAACTACAATCCGGCAGCCTATGGAACAAAAACCACATTCACAGAAAGACAGACAAGATGAAAAGGCAGATGGCTATGTACCCGATGAAGGAACAAGATAAAACCCCAGAAAAACAACTAAATGAAGTGGAGATAGGCAACCTTCCAGAAAAAGAATTCAGAATAATGGTAGTGAAGATGATCCAGGACCTCAGAAAAAGGATGGAGGCAAATATCGAGAAGATGCAAGGAATGCTTAACAAAGACATAGAAGAATTAAAGAACAAACAAACAGAGATGAACAATACAATAACTGAACTGAAAAACAGACTAGAAGGAATCAGTAGCAGAATAACTGAGGCAGAAGAACGGATAAGTGACCTGGAAGACAGAATGGTGGAATTCACTGCTGCAGAACAGGATAAAGAAAAAAGAATGAAAAGAAACGAAGACAGCCTAAGAGACCTCTGGGACAACATTAAATGCAAAAAGATTCACATTATAGGGGCCCCAGAAGGAAAGGAGAGAGAGAAAGGACCCGAGAAAATATATGAAGAGATTATAGTCAAAAACTTCCCTAACATGGGAAAGGAAATAGCCACCCAAGTCCAGGAGGAACAGAGAGTTCCATACAGGATAAAGCCAAGGAGAAACATGCCTAGACACACAGTAATGAAATTGGCAAAAATTACAGACAAAGAAAAATTATTGAAAGCAGCAAGGGAAAAACGACAAATAACATACAAGGGAACTCCCATAAGGTTAACAGCTGATTTCTCAGCAGCAACTCTACAAGCCAGAAGGCAGTGGCATGACATATTTAAAGTGATGAAAGGGAAGAACCTACAACCAAGATTACTCTACCCGGCAAGGATCACATTCAAATTCGATGGAGAAATCAAAACCATTAAAGACAGTCAAAAGCTAAAAGAATTCAGCACCACCAAACCAGCTCTACAACAAATGCTAAAGGAATTTCTCTAAGTGGGAAACACAAGAGAAGAAAAGGAACTACAAAAAGAAACCAAAAACAATTAAGAAAACGGAAATAGGAACATACATATTGATAATTACCTTATATGTGAATGGATTAAATGCTCAAACCAAAAGATACAGGTTCGCTGAATGGATACAAAAACAAGACCCATATATATGCTGTCTACAAGAGACCCACTTCAGATCTAGGGACACATACAGACTGAAAGTGAGGGGATGGAAAAAGATATTCCATGCAAATGGAAATCAAAAGAAAGCTGGAATAGCAATACTCATATGAGACAAAATAGACTTTAAAATAAAGAATGCTACAAGAGACAAGGAAGGACACTACATAATGATCAAGGGATCAATCCAAGAAGAAGATATGACAATTATAAATATATATGCACCCAACATAGGAGCACCTCAATACATAAGGCAAACGCTAACAGCTATAAAAGCGGAAATCGACAGTAACACAATAATAGTGGAGGACTTTAACATCTTACTTACACCAATGGACAGATTATCCAAACAGAAAATTAAGAAGGAAACACAAGCTTTAAATGATACAAATGGCCAGATAGATCTAATTGATATTTATAGGACATTCCATCCAAAAACAGCAGATTACACTTTCTTCTCAAGTGTGCATGGAACATTCTGCAGGATAGAGCACATCTTGGGTCACAGATCAAGCCTCAGTAAATTTAAGAAAACTGAAATCATATCAAGCATCTTTTCTGAACACAATGCTATGAGATCAGAAATCAATTACAGGAAAAAAAAAACCCTGTAAAAAACACAAACACATGGAAGCTAAATAATATGTTACTAAATAACCAAGAGATCACTGAGGAAATCAAAAAATACCTAGAGTCAAATGACAATGAAAACACTATGATCCAAAACCTATGGGATGCAGCAAAAACAGTTCTAAGGAAGTTTATAGCAATACAATCTTACCTTAAGAAACAAGAAAAATCTCAAATAAACAACCTACCATACACCTAAACCGGAACTAGAGGAAGAAGAACAAACAAAACCCAAAGTTAGCAGAAGGAAAGAAATTATAAAGATCAGAACAGAAATAAATGAAATAGAAACAAACAATAGCAAAGATCAATAAAACTAAAAGCTGGTTCTTTGAGAAGTTAAACAAAATTGATAAACCATTAGCCAAACTCATCAAGAAAAAGAGGGAGAGGACTCAAATCACTAAAATTAGAAATGACAAAGGAGACGTTACAACAGATAATGCAGAAATACAAAGCATCCAAAGAGACTACTACAAGCAACTCTATGCCAATAAAATGGACAACCTGGAAGAAATGGACAAATTCTTAGAAAGGTAAAACCTTCCAAGACTGAAGCAGGAAAAAATAGAAAATATGAACAGACTAATCACAAGTAATGAAATTGAAACTGAATTTCATATTAAATGAAATTAAAAATCATCCATCAAACAGAAGTTCAGGACCTGATGGCTTCACAGGTGAATTCTATCAAACATTTAGAGAAGAGCTACACCCATCCCTCTCAAACTCTTCCAAAAAATTGCAGAGGAAGGAACACTCCCTAACTCATTCTATGAGGCCACCATCACCCTGATACCAAAAACAGACAAAGATACTACAAAAAAAGAAATTTACAGACCAATATCACTGATGAATATAGATGCAAAAACCCTCAACAAAATAAGAACGAAAATTCTTAAAATTTGCATAGAGACACAAAAGACCCCGCATAGCCAAAGCAGTCTTGAGGGAAAAAAACGGAGCTGGAGGAATCAGACTCCCTGACTTCAGACTATACTACAAATCTACAGTCATCAAGATAATATGGTACTGGCAGGAAAACAGAAATATGGATCAATGGAACAGGATAGAAAGCCCAGAGATAAACCCACACACCTATGGTCAACTAAGCTATGACAAAGGAGGCAAGGATATACAATGGAGAAAAGACAGTCTCTTCAATAAGTGGTGCTGGGAAAACTGGACAGCTACATGTAAAAGAATGAAATTAAAACACTCCCTAACACCATATACAAAAATAAACTCAAAAGGATTAAAGACCTAAATGTAAGACCGGACACTATAAAGCTCTTAGAGGAAAACATAGGAAGAACACTCTTTGACATAAATCACAGCAAGATCTTTTTTGATCCACCTCCTAGAGTAATGGAAATAAAAACAAAAATAAACAAATGGGATCTATTGAAATTTAAAAGCTTTTGCAGAGCAAAGGAAACTACAAACAAGACAAAAAGACAACCCTCAGAATGGGAGAAAATATTTGCAAACGACTCAACGCACAAAGGCTTAATCTCCAAAATATAAAAACAGCTCATGCAGTTCAATATTAAAAAAAACAAACAACCCTAAACAAACATGGGCAGAAGACCTAAATAGACATTTCTCCAAAGAAGACATGCAGATGGCCAAGAAGCACATGAAAAGCTGCTCAACATCACTAATTATTCAAGAACTGCAAATCAAAACTACAATGAGGTATCACCTCACACCAGTTAGAATGGAATCATCAGAAAATCTACAAACAACAAATGCTGGAGAGGGTGGGGAGAAAAGGGAACCCTCTTGCACTGGTGGTGGGAATGTAAA
>NW_020172145.1:318946-319649 GCF_003031525.2 Neophocaena asiaeorientalis asiaeorientalis
CTATGGAGAACAGTATGGAGGTTCCTCAAAAAACTAAAAATAGAATTATCATATGACCCAGCAATCCCACTACTGGGCATATACCCTGAGAAAACCATAATTCAAAAAGACACATGCACCCCAATGTTCAGTGCAACACTATTTACAATAGCCAGGTCACGGAAGCCACCTAAATGCCCATTGACAGACGAATGGATAAAGAAGATGTGATACATATATATACACAATGAAATATTACTCATTCATAAAAAGCAATGAAATTGGGTCATTTGTAGAGATGTGGATGAATCTAGAGACTGTCATACAGAGTGAAGTAAGTCAGAAAGAGAAAAACAAATATCATTTGTTAACGCATATATGTGGAACCTAGAAAAATGGTACAGATGAACCAGTTTGCAGGGCAGAAATTGAGACAGAGATGTAGAGAACAAACGTATGGACACCAAGGGGGGAAGCGGTGGGGGGGCGGTGGTGGTAGTGGTGTGATGAATTGGGAGATTGGGATTGACATATGTACACTGATATGTATAAAATGGATAACTAATAAGAACCTGTTGTATAAAAAAAAAATATATGAAGCCCATGCACCGCAACAAAGAGTAGTCCCCACTCGCTGCAACTAGAGATAGGCCACGCGCAGCAACGAGGACCTAATGCAGCCAAAAATTAATTAATTAAAAAAAAAGAACGGATAAAGAAGATG
>NW_020172145.1:319714-376112 GCF_003031525.2 Neophocaena asiaeorientalis asiaeorientalis
TTCTTGGATTGGAAGAATCAATATTGTGAAAATGACTCTACTACCCAAAGCAATTTACAGATTCAATGCAATCTCTATCAAATTATCAATGGCATTTTTTACAGAACTAGAACGAAAATTCTTAAAATTTGCATAGAGACACAAAAGACCCCGCATAGCCAAAGCAGTCTTGAGGGAAAAAAACGGAGCTGGAGGAATCAGACTCCCTGACTTCAGACTATACTACAAATCTACAGTCATCAAGATAATATGGTACTGGCAGGAAAACAGAAATATGGATCAATGGAACAGGATAGAAAGCCCAGAGATAAACCCACACACCTATGGTCAACTAAGCTATGACAAAGGAGGCAAGGATATACAATGGAGAAAAGACAGTCTCTTCAATAAGTGGTGCTGGGAAAACTGGACAGCTACATGTAAAAGAATGAAATTAAAACACTCCCTAACACCATATACAAAAATAAACTCAAAAGGATTAAAGACCTAAATGTAAGACCGGACACTATAAAGCTCTTAGAGGAAAACATAGGAAGAACACTCTTTGACATAAATCACAGCAAGATCTTTTTTGATCCACCTCCTAGAGTAATGGAAATAAAAACAAAAATAAACAAATGGGATCTATTGAAATTTAAAAGCTTTTGCAGAGCAAAGGAAACTACAAACAAGACAAAAAGACAACCCTCAGAATGGGAGAAAATATTTGCAAACGACTCAACGCACAAAGGCTTAATCTCCAAAATATAAAAACAGCTCATGCAGTTCAATATTAAAAAAAACAAACAACCCTAAACAAACATGGGCAGAAGACCTAAATAGACATTTCTCCAAAGAAGACATGCAGATGGCCAAGAAGCACATGAAAAGCTGCTCAACATCACTAATTATTCAAGAACTGCAAATCAAAACTACAATGAGGTATCACCTCACACCAGTTAGAATGGAATCATCAGAAAATCTACAAACAACAAATGCTGGAGAGGGTGGGGAGAAAAGGGAACCCTCTTGCACTGGTGGTGGGAATGTAAATTGATACAGCCACTATGGAGAACAGTATGGAGGTTCCTCAAAAAACTAAAAATAGAATTATCATATGTCCCAGCAATCCCACTACTGGGCATATACCCTGAGAAAACCATAATTCAAAAAGAGTCATGTACCAAAATGTTCATTGCAGCTAATACCCTGAGAAAACCATAATTCAAAAAGACACATGCACCCCAATGTTCAGTGCAACACTATTTACAATAGCCAGGTCACGGAAGCCACCTAAATGCCCATTGACAGACGAATGGATAAAGAAGATGTGATACATATATATACACAATGAAATATTACTCATTCATAAAAAGCAATGAAATTGGGTCATTTGTAGAGATGTGGATGAATCTAGAGACTGTCATACAGAGAGAAGTAAGTCAGAAAGAGAAAAACAAATATCATTTGTTAACGCATATATGTGGAACCTAGAAAAATGGTACAGATGAACCAGTTTGCAGGGCAGAAATTGAGACAGAGATGTAGAGAACAAACGTATGGACACCAAGGGGGGAAGCGGTGGGGGGGCGGTGGTGGTAGTGGTGTGATGAATTGGGAGATTGGGATTGACATATGTACACTGATATGTATAAAATGGATAACTAATAAGAACCTGTTGTATAAAAAAAAAATATATGAAGCCCATGCACCGCAACAAAGAGTAGTCCCCACTCGCTGCAACTAGAGATAGGCCACGCGCAGCAACGAGGACCTAATGCAGCCAAAAATTAATTAATTAAAAAAAAAGAACGGATAAAGAAGATGTGGTATATATATGCAATGGAATATTACTCAGCCATAAAAAAGAATAAAATATTGCCCTTGGTAGCAACATGGATGGACCTAGAGAATATCATGCTAAGTAAAGTAAGTCAGACAGAAAAAGACAAATATTATATGATATCACTTATATGTGGAATGTACAGAATAAGATGACTGAATTTATTTATAAAACAGAAACAGACTCACAGACATAGAAAACAAACTTATGGTTACCAAAAGGGAAAGAGAGTGGGGGAAGGATAAATTAGGCATATGGGATTAACAGATACACACTACTATATATAAAATAGATGAGCAATAAGTATTTACTGTATAGCATGGGGAACTATACTCAATATCTTATCATAACCTATAATGGAAAATAACCTGAACAAAAAAAAATATGTATATATACCTGAATCACTTTGCTATATAATTGAAACTAACATAATGTTGTAAATCAACTATACTTCAATTTTAAAAATTTATTGTTTCTTTGTTTAAAAAGTATAAAAGCTGCTTGCTTTGGTCACTTCTTAGGTCTCTGTGTGCAAAAATTAAAATTTGTTTCTCCTATTAATCTGTCTTGTGCCAGTTTTATTCCTAGTACAGCCACAGAACTCAAGAAGGGATAGAGGGGGAAATTTCCCCCTCCCTGACAGTGAATAAAATTCATTTATTTGTTTATATATAAGAAATTTAACTGGATATTATTTTACATAGCTTAGGAGATCCATTTTTGAAAAATTGTGAAAATTAGTGAAAAAGTGAAATAAATATCCTAAACATAATAGCTAAAACTATCAGACTTTTACAACAGAGTATAGGAGAATATGTTCATGACTCATGAGTAGTCAAGATTTCTTAGGTCACAGAAAGCAATAACCACAAAAGAAAACAAAAACAGGCTTCATCAAAATTAAAAAACTTTTGCTCATCAAAATACTCCATTAAGAAAATGAATAGTCAATCCAACAGACTTGGAGGAATCATTGGCAAAACATATATCTAACAAAGGACTGTTATCCAGGATATACAAAGAACTGTGGCACTTCAACAATAGAAAGACAAAAAAACTATTAAAAATGGGCAAAAGATTTGAAGAATCAAAAATATATATAGCAGAATGGCCAATTAGCACATGAAAGAAGTGCTCAACATCATTTGTTATCAAAAAATGCAAATTAGAACCACAAGGAGATAGGACTACACACCCATCAGAAGGGCTATAGTCAAAGAGACTGACACCAGCTACCCATGGAAGCAGGGACGCAGCACCTGGAGCAATGCTGTCCACGGTGGGGTAAATGATACAACCACGCTGGGAAAAGGTCTGGCAGTTTCTTCTAAAATGAAACATACGTGTACCCTATGACCAGCAGTTCCACACAGAGGTATTTACCCAACATAAATGAAAATACGTTCACAAAAAAGACTTGTGATGTTTATCATGGCTTTATTCATATAGCCAATAACTAGAACGAGTCATAGTGCCCATCAACCGAAAAACAGATAAATACATGGTGGTAAGCAATGAAACTAGCAACACAAAAGAACAAATGACTGATACATGAAAGAACATGGATAAATCTCACAAGTATTATGCAGAGCAAAAGAAGTCTTACACAAAAGAGTACATATTGTATGATTTCATTGACATGATGCCAGAAAATACGAAACGAATCTACAGTGGAAAAATTTCAGAACAGAGGTTGCCGCTGGGGTTTGGAGGAAGGATTCACTAGGAAGGGGAGTGAGAAAACTTTCTGTGTTCTGAGTCTTGATAGCTTATATACGTTTGCCAAAATGCAGCAAATGTTCACTTAAGACGGTGCATTTCATTGTAAATGTTACATCAAAAGAAAAATGTCAACAAATATTAAACTCTAATGCTAATGATATGCCTCTGAAGTATTTAGGGGAAGTATACTGATGTCTTAGATTTACTCTGAAGTACATCACAAATGCTAAGATGGGTTTATTTATGGGATTGATAGCTAAGTAACAAGGCAAGTCCACTAAAGTGTTAATAGTAGAATCTAGGTGCTGGGTATGTGGGTGTTCACTGTAAAATTCTTACAAGGCTACCACTTGTTTGAAAATTTTCATAACAAAATGTTAGAAAACATGAAAAAAATAAATATGAAGTATGATATGCATGGCAGTAAACTTCCGGTCTGGCTATTAAGGTTAAAATTATAATTGTAGCAAAGGCTTATTTGCTCAGGTCTTAAAAACACACAAACAAGCTTAACTTTATTAAGCTCCACAAAGCAGGGAGTTCTGCCTGTTTAACCAATTATAAGCACCTAGCATGATGTCTGGCGTATAGGAGGTGGTAAGTAAATATTTGTGGAATGAACTTTTTTACATATAATTCTTAATCAGACTATTTCAAGGCTTTCAGAAAGTGAGATGTGATCAAATCAATTCAAGTGTCTTCTACAGCTCAGCCCATGATCAGAAGTATTTCTAAACTCAGTATAGATGATTCTAACGCTGGTTAATATTAGTTGCCTAACTAAATTGATTTTTAAATGATGATGGGAGATAATAAAATACAAAGAATTTCAAGAGTTCTTGTAGTTTATTGATCTAAAACTGAGTTTGGCATCAGAATTATCTGAGAGTTTTATAAAAATTACAGTTTTCTAGGCTATACTTCGGAGATTCTGATTCAGTAGTTCAGTAGTTTTTTTTAAAGTCCTCATGTCATTTCATAGCATATCTAGGTGTGCCAATCAATGACCTTGCTCATTTCTTTTCAACTACTTCAAATATATCTTCCAAATAAATGGCAAGAGAAGTAACCTTTATTTAGCGGCTTCCACATACTAGGTACTGTTCATGTTATCCCATTTAGATCGCACAATGACCCCTACAGGTGAGTATTATTAACTCCACTTTACAGTTTGGAAAATTGAGACTAAACAATGTTAAGTAACTTTGACTCAATTCATTATAGCTAACCGTAGAGGACCCAAGATTTGAAGCCAGATGTGTCTACAAAGCTACAACACTAGAACTAACCTTTTCAAAAAAGATAAGGGGAAAAGTTCTTAGAAGAGTTAGTTTCTCTTCTGGCATTAGCAACTGTGATATCATGCAGCAAGTTCTTAATTTATTACTTAAATGCCCGTTGGTATAATCTCAGCCTCTGTCTTGTTCCAGTATCAATGGAAAAGAGCAGCTAATGTGACCCTTTATATAAAGCTTCCAGAAGAGCTTTGGAGGGAGACAGGAGAGAGTTCTAGATCTTTATCCTTCAATTCTTTCTATACCTATAGTGCTCTACTTCAAATCCTCAGAGTTCTCCAAATAAATGTCCCAAATTAAATATTGCATTTTCCTCTCTCTCACACACAAAAACAAGAGTCTTTAGCTCTTCACTATTTAAACATATCTTAGGCAAATTGTCATCTGCCTCACTGCTAGAATAAAGAATTTGTGGTCAAGGTCAACAGTAAATTGCTACCTCCTTCCTGGATTGCTGAAGTGACTGTTTGGGCTTTAGTTCTTTTAAGCTGTTTCCAAGTTTGAAGACAATCTAATTACAGACAATACCGCTTCACACACACACACACACACGTTTTCATTAAGATTTTCATATTCCATATTGTGTTGCACATTATAAGTCAGGGTCTTTTCTCAGGGACAGTGGGATCAGGAATCAGGTGTTGAAAATGTAAAACCTCCATCCTTCATTATACGGTTTCACAGCAGAGGTGTTCTAAGTCTTGGCGCTGTTCTCCCTGCAGGGGGCTCAAGACATCCTGCAGCTCATCCCTTTCAGAAGAGCACTGTCTCAGCCAGACACACTCTACTGCCGAAAAGATCAAGCCTTCCTGGGTCCAATTCCTTTTTAGTGCCCAACTTTCCTCTTTTATCCTAAATATCTCCTTCTAAGGAGGCATCACTGTGCACATAACGACTTCATGTGATACATGAAAGAAACATAAACCCTAATCTGCTATAACAGCCTATGATTCTTTCATTAACAAATAAGATAAATGCCTAAGTCACAAAAATAGATGTCTTTTCAATCTTCCTGAGCTTCAGATTCTTCAGCTATATAAAATAAGGAAGTACATTCCATGATCTCTATGATACCTTCCAGTTATAAAATTTTGGTATTAGACCAAAACAGGATTTGTTGGCTTGCAGAGGGTTCTCATTCACTTGGTCCTTAGGGTGATACCAAGTGAAAATCAAGCTGCACTTTCAATAAATACTAGCTTAATTTGGGCAGGATGTTAGGTTAGAGGTGTTGCACAAAACTCAGAATGTGCCTATACCTAATAGGTACTCAAACCATTTTTGTATTAATCATAATTAACATTTATTGAACACTTTGAATGTGCCAGGCACTGTTCTAAGAAATTTACATATATTAACTTATTTAAACTAACGACCTCTTTGAGCTAAATACTATTATTACGCCCCATCTCATAGACGAGGAAAACTGAGGCACAGAGAAATTCGAGGCCAAAGGTCACAAAGGTGCCAGGGTTAGAACCAAGAGGTCCGACACCAGAGCAGAATTAGTATTTGGTTATACTCTGAGAAAACTACCCGGTACTTGAGGGTCTTTTTGGAATATATTTTACTGATCTAACAAGTGGTGGCAAACTCATGACTCACTAGCTCTTCCTGCACCTTTGGCAGACATCATTAATAGATCATGGCCTCCAGGTGGGTTCTCAGAATCCTTTGTAACATAGAGCTCAGAGCAGGCCTTATTGTCATTTGGAGTTGACATGTGAGAAACCTACTATCCCTCACATAAAATAGACCACTGACTGAAAAAGAGACGTATATACAGCTACCAATTGTCTGCCCTTACTTTACTTTCCCATTAAATGAAAATACCTACTTGGTACTAGCTCATGCACCATCTATGATTAGTGACTTCTATGCTATTGGAGCACAGCTAGAAAATGTAAAATGTCTCTATCAATGATTAATGATGCTCTTACCCATTGTGTGCAGCCACTCAAGTGGGGAGATGCTGCTTCCCCTGACATTCACAGAAGGTCACCAATGGCATTCAGGAACAAACAGGGGCAAAGTGGCTGATGGCCCGTGGGCGCCATGCTTCCCCAGGGTGGTATTCCAGTGATCAGACAAAACCTCCTGTCACCATCAAGGCACTTTGTTTATTTTCTTGGCTCATAGCTCCAGCATACGTTTTAATCTGTTCAGATCCTCGGAGCCAGGAAACCATTTGTATGGGGTGTGAAAAAATCTCTGGTTCCAGAATTAACTTTGTCTCTCCATAATCTGAGAAAGCTAAGAAGGTCCCTATCCTAAAATCAAGTCCACTTGTGATATCCAAAATTCCAGTTACCAGCCATTCATAGTAGAAAATCACAGCACAAAGGAAACAGCCTGGCTTTGGTGTCAGACAAACGAACCTTGGCTCTGGTATTTTCCTGTGTTATTGTGGGCGTGGCATCTAAGAAATGGGGAGAACAATCACTCCCCACTGGTTTCATGGTGGAGGACAATGTATATAGAGTACTCGGCACAGTGCCTGATGCAGGTAACTCATTATCATTATTACTATTACCATTACCTTTATGGCTAGCATTGCCATTTCCCTGGGTTCTCTCTTAAAATGTCACTGCTCTTGGTATGTGTAATGTATTAAGTCCCCACTGTCTTTGTTTGATGGGATTTCTTCCCTCTTTGGGGCCCAGGCAGCACTGATGGCACAAATCCCTTCAGCAGGAAGGACACTTCAAAAGAGGCAATGGGTTGCCAGAAAGGCACTTGGCCTATTTCACGGCTCTGTCTGAGGACATCCATTCCAAATTAGTTAACATTCCCCATACAGTAGCTTTGCCCCTGCCAAGGGCCATACTGAAACAAAAATCTTTTTTAAAAGATGTCCAAATGTACAGAGGCAGTAAAAAGCAGTGCAATGAGGCAAACACTGTATGAAGGCTATTAAAAATGTGACATAATTTTTTAAACTCTGTTTTCAAACTTCTAACCACCCTGCCTGCCTACACCTGCCAAAAGCCCGAGATAATAGCTGATGGCACCTTAGGGACCATTTCAGGCATCTCCTGGTTCCTCGTTCCTCATATGCAGAGATGCATAAAGGACTGCTTGGGTCCATATCTCACTTGAAAATTCAAATCATATTCACTTGCTTTTAGATCATCTCTTTGTTCATTTATAGAGCCAGGGAATGTTGCTAGGTTCCAAACAGGGAAACAGGGGCTATTAGGCACGATACCTATCAAACAACTACAAGTTTATAGTCCCTGCAGCATATTTATAGAGAAACATGGCAAGAGCAGGAAATGTCTTTGGCTACCAAGGTTATACTTTTATACAAGGCAATTGACATATAGATAGATAGATGATCTCAAAGACACCACATAACCCAGCCTCATAAATACTCCAAAAATGAAACTACACAAATATTTTATTGGCAGGTTTTCACAGATCTGATGAGGTTTTCACTGATGAAATCTATACTTTCTCATCTCACGACATCAGGGTAAAATTCAACTCACGAAACAGTCATGGCAAATTTCCACGATAGCAAGTGGAGTCGAGTGTCTAGAAGCAACACAGGGGCATCTCTCACTGAAATTACAATGTACCTCCACACACCAACGCTCAGTGGTTGACCAGTTAGTCTTTGTTAGTCTGCAAAAATTTCTTGATCTCCAGAGACTCACTGAAATCCAAGGGTCTGGATTAGAAAACCCACAGAGCATTCGTAAAAGTCAAGAGAAATTGAGTAGCTCTTTGCTTGCAGACTAACTCATCCATCTAGAGATTGATCTCTGCCAAATTCTCCGTGATTCTGTTACGCTATCATTTATGAGGACGGTGGCATCATGTTTCAGAAATTACCATCCAGTCAGCACTGACGGGTATGTATTTTTCTTGCTCACTCAGTGGCAAAACACATATATAATAAATTCTTAGGAACTTCATCTCTTTCAGGGAAAGTCAAAATAACTGCTGGCTCAGTGGTCTGCCACAAAATCTATTCCTGGATAAAAGGGAGGTCCACCCCCTTTTTATTGAAGTATTTCAATACTTCAGCAGTTCCAACAAGAACAGAGAAGCACCAATGAGAAGCAAAATAAGAAACTATGTTCCATGACTAAGAAATTGTTTCTGAATATTTTTATACCATTTTAAATTTGTTCTCAATGGAAAGATGGCAACAGATTAATTGCCCACATGTCCATTTGACAAAAAAAAATTTTTTAAACAAACTTATTTTACTTTTATGGCTGCAGATAGGAGTTATTAACCATCTGTCTTTGTATTACTTAAACATTATACAAATAAACATTATTTTACAACCAGAAAACAGTTATTCATAGAATTGTACATTTATTCCCCAATAATTCTTCTTTGCCACTCTAATAAGGGCCTAAAGTTACCATCATTTCAACTCTCTTTAAAATTCATTACCTATAATACTAAGAAAAACAGATGGCAATACAGTTATTTCATTGCAAATGAAGAAGGCCTAAAAGAAATTTTTTAAAAAGTCATTAGCAGTATCAATTATCTCTAAAATTAAGAGGGAAAACTGACAATCTAAATTATAACTCACACTGTTAAAGGAAATGAGGGTAACACAAATAACTACCAGTTGACGGCTGCACTAATACTCTTACGTAGGCAAGTATCCTATTGCGTAATAACAAAACATGGATAAACGATTAACATTTTAGTTCTCTACTTCTATGAAACACAGAAATGAGTATGTCTCCAGAAGCAGACAACACATCATATAAGATAAATAGAAAGACAGTTCTTTGCTATGTAGGGTGAGGGAATAGAGGAAAATAGGTGTAAAGAGAGGCAGATAAGGCTTCAGATCATCTGAAGGGAGTAGGATAAATCTAGATTTATTAAGACTAGAGAAACACCCTAAAGAACAAAAGTCAGACTTAACTAGCCAAAGACAAATCTGCACTGAAGACAAACTCTGACTTGCACTCTAAACCAGAGACAAGAGAGCGACGCAGAAAGAACTCTGCAGAAGTACAGAGGCCTTCTCAAATACTCAGCTGGGACTGAACAGGGAATGCAGGTGAGGAGACTGCCAAGGCCAGGAGAAGAACCACTATAAGGACAGGAGGTAATAAGGCCCAGCATTCACACGAAGCTAGGAGCAGTGCCTGTTCACAACAGCCAGGCTGGAACCTCATGACTCACAGAGCACTAGGCTAAATACAGTGAGGGCTTTTCTTCAGTAATGAGGACAAACTACACCTAGCATAAGCATGTTCCAGTTGGGCCTAACAAATCTTAAAAGCAAGAATGGAAAGGATCAAACTGTTTACGAGTAACTTAACGATGTCCCAGTAAAAAAGCTCGAGAGCATTTATATGAATAAAAATATCCAGCACCCAACAAAGTAAAAGTCATATCGTCTGGCATTCAATCAAAAATTGCCAGGCCTATGTAGAAACTGGAAAATGTGACCCATCAGTAGGAGAAAAATTCATCAATTGAGACGAACTCAGAACTGACACAGAATAAGCAGACAAGGACTTTTAAAAAAGTTACTATAACTATTTTTTATATTTTCAAAATGTTAAGCAATGATATGAAAAATATAAAAAGATGCAAATCAAACTTCTTAAACTGAAAATTACAATGTAAAATATGAGAAAGTATTAGATGGGATTAACAGCAGGTTAGATATTACAGAATAAAAGATTGTGAATTTGAGATGAAGAGAAAAGAGACTTTTAAAAAATGAACAGAGCAGCAGTGAGCTATGATAAAAACTTAAAGTACTCTATATATGTGTAATGGGAGTCCCCCAAAGAAAAAGAGGGCAATAAAAATTATGTGAAGTAATAATGGCTGAAAATTTTCCAGATGTGATAAAAATAATAAACTCACAAATCCAAGAATACCAATGAACCCCAAGCACAAGAAATATGAAGAAAACTACATAAAGCCACATTGTAATCAAATTGCTCAAAACTAGTAATAAAGAAAACTGTAAAAGCAGTCAGAGAAAGACATGTTATATACAGAGGAATAATAACAACAGGAGATATCTCATTGGAAACAAGCAAATGAGACCACAGTGAAGCAACATCTTTAAAATACTAAAAAGGCAGATAATTACAAGTATTGGCAAGGAAACTGGAACCCTAGTACATTGCTGGTAGGAAAGGCAAATGGTACAGTCATTTGGAAAAAAGGTTGCGAATTCCTCAAAAAGTTAAACATAGAGTTACTATATGACCTAGCAACTCCACTCCTAGGTATGTATCCAAAAGAAATGAAAACATTTGTTGACACAAGAACTTGTACATGAATGTTCATAGCAGCATTATTCATGGTAGCCAAAAAGCAGAAATAACCCAATAATTAACAAACTAATGAATGGATAAATGAAATGTGATATATGAATACAATGGAAAATTATTTAGCCATAAAAAAGGAATGAAGTACTGACATATGCTACAACATGGATGGATCTTGAAAACAACAAAGCTAGATATAAAAAGCCACCTATTGTAAGATTCCATTTATGTGAAATATCCAGAATAGGCAAATTCATACAGAGAAAAGTATATTAATGTCTGCCAGGGGCTGGAAGAAGGTGTGCATGGGAAGTGACTGCTAATAGGTATAAAGTTTCTGAACTGTACACTTTAAAAGGGTAATCTTTAGAATTCCCTGGTGGTCCAGAACTCAGTGCTCTCACTGCGAGGGGCCGGGATTCAATCTCTGGTAGGGGAACTAAGATCCCACAAGCCGAGTGGCAGAGCCAAAAAAAAAAAAAAAAAAAAAAAAAAAGAATAAAAGGGTAAACTTTATGGTATGTGAATTATATATCAACAAGACTGTCAATATAAAAGAAATGATAGAAATATAAGTGTGGAAGATATCTAAAAGGTGAGAGATAGTGTTACATATCATACACTATGTGCAAATAATATGTATAAAAAATAAACTGCAAAGAAATTCTAAAAAATAAAGTCAGAGATAGTAATATTGGATAAAAAAAAGTAAGACCCAACCATATGTTACCTACAAGAATCACAATTTAAATATAAAGACACAGAGTAAGACGCGGAGATCAACTTCCTCCCCACAGATACACCAGAAATACATCTACACATGGAACAACTCCTGCAGAACACCTACTGAACGCTGGTAGAGGACCTCAGACCTCCCAAAAGGCAAGAAACTCCCCACGTACCTGGGTAGGGCAAAAGAAAAAAAGAAAAAACAGAGACAAAAGAATAGGGACGGGACCTGCACCAGTGGGAGGGAGCTGTGAAGGAGGAAACTCTTCCACACACTAGGAAGCCCCTTCGCGGGCGGAGACTGCGGGAGGCGGAGGGGGGAGCTTCGGTACCGCGGAGTAGTGCACAGCAACAGGGGTGCGGAGGGCAAAGCGGGGAGATTCCCGCACAGAGGATCGGTGCCTACCGGCACTCACCAGTCCGAGAGGCTTGTCTGCTCACCCGCCGGAGCGGGCGGGGCTGGAAGCTGAGGCTCGGGCTTCAGTCGGAGCGCCGGGAGAGGACTGGGGTTGGCGGCGTTAACACAGCCTGCAGGGGATTAGTGCGCCACGGCTGGCCGGGAGGGAGTCCAGAAAAAGTCTGGACCTGCTGAAGAGGCAAGAGACTTTTTCTTCCCTCTTTGTTTTCTGGTGCGCGAGGAGAGGGGATTAAGAGCGCTGCTTAAAGGAGCTCCAGAGACAGGCGCGAGCCGCGGCTAAAAGCGCGGACCCCAGAAACAGGCATGAGACGCTAAGGCTGCTGCCGCCGCCACCAAGAAGCCTGTGTGCGAGCACAGGTCACTATCCACACCTCCCTTCCGGGGAGCCTGTGCCGCTCGCCACTGCCAGGGTCCCGGGATCCAGGGACAACTTCCCTGGGAGAACGCACAGCGCGCCTCAGGCTGGTGCAACGTCACGCCGGCCTCTGCCGCTGCAGGCTTGCGCCGCACCGCACTCCGTACGCCTCCCTCCGCCCGGCCTGAGTGAGCCGAAGCCCCGGAATCAGCAGCTCCTTTAACCCCGTCCTGTCTGAGCAAAGAACAGACGCCCTCTGGCGACCTACACGCAGAGGCGGGGCCAAATCCAAAACTGAGCCCCTGGGAGCTGTGAGAACAAGAGAAAGGGAAATCTCTCCCAGTAGCCTCAGGAGCAGCAGATTGAAGCTCCACAATCAACTTGATGTACCCTGCATCTGTGGAATACATGAATAGACAACGAATCATCCGAAATTAAGGAGGTGGACTTTGAGAGCAAGATTTATGATTTTTTCCCCTTTTCCTCTTTTTGTGAGTGTGAATGCGTATGCTTCTGTGTGAGATTTTGTCTGTATAGCTTTGCTTCCACCATTTGTCCTAGGGTTCTATCCATCCGTTTTTTTGTTTGTTGGTTCTGTTTTTTTCTCTTAATAATTATTTTTTATTTTAATAACTTAATTGTATTTTATATTACTTTATCTTCTTTTTTTCCTTTCTTTCCTCCTTCCTTCCTTCCTCCCTCCCTCCTTTCTTTCTTTCTTTCTTTCTCGCTTTCTACTAATTCTTTCTTTCTACTTTTTCTCCCTTTTATTCTGAGCCGTGTGGATGAAAGGCTCTTGGTGCTGCAGCCAGGAGTCAGAGCTGTGAAAACTAACACACCATTGTAAAGCAATTATACCCCAATAAAGATGTTTAAAAAAAAAAAAAAAGTTGGATTTCTTGACTTGATTTCTTAACTTTCAGGTAAGTTATAATATTCACACTTGTTACATACAAACTGTACAATACTTCACTTTGACCATACCACAGGGTTCTCATTTAACTGCAATCAACCATTTGTTAAAAATCTTGTTCATATCAAGTATCAGACACATGGGGGAACATGTTGCTATGGAAAAAAGTGATATTTGGAGAATCTGTCAAGAGAGTAATATTAAGCACTGTATGTTAGGTAAATGCGCCACCTACTCCTGCCAAGCATTAAGCCTGTTTTCCCTAATTACGTTCCTCACTGAGTTTATACCTGTAAAGTGTCAAACACAGCCCCCTAGTTCTGGGGCTAATTTCAGTTTTCAGTGATAAATATGTTTTATGCTTCAAATGACATTATGTGGCCATCTACCAAGGAATACTCAAGTCCATTTTCTCTATTCTATTGTTTCAGTGAACAGAAATTACATATATTCTAACTGCAGCTAGGACTCAAAGCGGAGATAAGAGAATATAACAGGATGTTCTCAAATAGTTACCTAAAGATGATGTCTCATTTATCCAGTAAATCAAGAAAAGAAGCTGCCCATATATACAGTCTTCTTATACCCAAACATCTGCTTTTACACTTTACAACAAAACTTAAATTTGCAAACAATTCCACAGGAACTCCGTTTCTTACAGACTCGGATTCATCATTAGACACGTCAGTTATCACACTGTAGTGTGATACTTAGAGCAAACAAAACCTCTTGAGTGTGAAACTATTTGCCCCTGCACTAAATGGTCTCCAGGGACCAGGGAACCAGAGCTCTTTCACTTCTTTCGTTGTGAGCTGTCATTTCTCCTACTGGATGTGCTTACTCCGCACATCTCCCAGCGCTGTCTCCTACCCCTCCAATATTCTCTGAGCTTGAAGAATCAGCAACCACAGTTAACACACAATTCTACGATATTAACACTTTGTAATTTCTTGATTATATGTATTAAATCTTAATATCTTAAGAATATCAACCCTATGGCTTTCATTTGTACACATGCCCTTTTTCCTCCAGATTGTTTGCCTTTTATGTTTTTACTCCTTATACAGATGGTCCCCAACTTATGATGGTTCGACTTAGGATTTTTCCACTTTATGATGGTGTGAAAGCAATATACATGTTCACCAGAGACCGTACTTTGAATTTGGATCTTTTCCCAGGCTAGCGACATGCAGTATATGATACTCATGATGCCGGGCAGTGGTGGGGAGCTACAGCTCCCATGAGTTATGCGATCACAAGGGTAAACAACCGATACCTTAACAACCATTCTGTACCCAGACAGCCGTTCTGTTTTTTACTTTCAGTACAGTATTCAGTAAATCACGTAAGATATTCAACACTTGGTTATAAAATAGGCTTTGTGTGAGATGATTTTGTCCAACTGTAGGCTAATGTAAGTGTTCTGAGCATGTTTAAGGTAGGCTAGGCTAACCTCTGATGTTCAGTAGGTTCGGTGTATTAAATGCACTTTCAGCTTACAGTATTTTCAGCTTATAATGGGTTTATCAGGCCATAACACCATTGTAAGTCAAGGAAGCTCTGTACTCTTGACAACACTGAGTTTCTTGACAACACACTGTGTGTGTGTGTGTGTATGTGTGTGTGTTGTACTGCTAATTTGATCAACAATGATTTTAAACATTGGAGAACAAGGTAAAATACCCAATAGATTACATCTAGACATTGAGGTTCCTCTCTATGCTTTTCTCTTTTGTCCAAGTTATCTGCAATAAAGCTCTAATGCTGCAAATGAGAAATTAGGAAACAGAGCTTTAAAAAAAGAGAAAGAAAACTTTGAACTCAAAATCACCTAATGTTCATGTACTTTTGATAATTTAAACTGAAGCAGTGGAAAAAACAGGAGGAAGAAAATTAATATTTGGGTGACATATGCACTGAAATGATTGTGGGGAATGGGTGAAGGAAGTGGCATGACCAAAAGCTTTAATGTTTTCTTGTAATGGTAAAACACTAATTCAAAAATGAAGTTTTTTGAAGATCATATACAAAAATAGACATTCAATTTGTTGGTATTTTGAACTAGATCTTTAATATCTCATCCAATCAAAAATTCTGTTTCTCTGATTCTCAATTATTATAAAATTCTCAATTATATACTTTAAAGAAAAACAGGTTTCTAAACATAAAGTTTTTGACATTTTTTTAAATATATAGATTGAGAATACAACAGAGAATTTAAAAAATTTTCTCAAATAATGATCAGTTAAGGAAGAAAATGCAGAGCAGGAAAATGAAAAAAGAGCAAAGGAAAGAGTTAATATTTATAGCGAGGTGGAAGAAAAAAGGGAAGAAAAGCAAACAAAGAAGATTTACTAAAAATTTTGGTCAGTAGGGCTGTTTCAAAACAGACACACGAACCAAGCTAATGTGGGTAGCTGCACCCCATGGTCTCCTATCGATTTGTTAGATCCATAAGCTCTAAATATAAAGTTTCTTCTCTTAACAATCAAAACTCTATTTTCTGATAATATCTAGCTAATAAAGACAAATAATTTCAAACTAAATTTCAAACTAATTTATTCACAGTAAAGTGTGCTTAAGATTGCCAACTCACAATGTTTAAATACTTTGAGCGACAATTTAAAACCTTCTGAATTCCAAATCAACGCACTAATAAAGGTTCATTTTGGAGATTCAGGGGAAAGAAAAAAAACTGCCAATGAAATGTCTCTCCTCCACTAAAGACTAGCAGGCTTTCCTTAAAAAAAAAAAAAAAAAAATCAATTAACATTTAATTAATATATAAGTGGAAATATGAAAACCAAGTTCTTATAGATGTCACATGTCGATATAAACATGTTCCATAACTGGGAGGGATTGATTTCATTTACTCAACACAGAAAACAATAAGCATTTATATAAGACTGATTTTTACCATAGGTTAAAATTCACATTAAGTTCTGACAAAAGAGTCTAAAGATTAAGTGGAAAAAGATGATATCTGAAGGTATATTGAAAAGAGAATAGTCAATTGTATGAACATATATTTTTTTTAAAAAGAGGGATGATTACTTGTCCTCCAGTTTCATAAACATACAGTATTTACAGTTATCATCTTTGGTTCTTTCTAATGGGACTATAGCAGCAGTTTGATCAACGAGTGTGCAGCAAAAATCTTTTTGCAGACTTCAGAATGCATAAGAATTCCATTTATGCATTTAAATGTTAGTAGCAAGAACTATAAAACATGAAACCTGATTGGAAAATGCAGTATTTTAACCTTCAAATCTGGCTGTAAATAAAATATACATAAGAGAAACATTTTTTCTCTTTTTACATATTGCATATTTGACATAGATGTAAACAAGAAAATTTACATAATTGTGAATAAGCCAAAGGCATAATCGGATTTTAATTTGATATCTTAAGTGTTCCTAATATAGTCTCCATGTTTACTAATAGAAAAATTCCACAAATAAGCTATGACACAGATATTTAATACCAAAACAATTGTGTTACAGTAATCAACCACATCAAGCTATCTTTTAAACTAAAAGACAGAGAAAAACTTTATGTAATAATGATACTGACACTTTCTGAATCTCTTTTCAGGCAGAGTTTTTTTTGGTTTTTGTGACCATGTTATAATAGATTGATAAACATGGCATACGATAATACCAATTTTTCATTAATATGGTGATTTTAAATATCACACTAAAGATAGAATCTTATTTAAAATCCTCCACCAAATGTATTTAGAGGGAAAAAAATCAGTTACTAAAACTCCTAGCTCTCTTTTGGCCTCAGGAAATACGTTCCAGGCAGAGAAGATATACTAAAACAGAAGACTAATGAATAAATATGTTATTCAAAGAATAAGAAACAATTTATCTTTTAAAAGTGACACAGTGAATTACCTTCCCCCAAAATTTTAAAACATTAAAATATTGGTTCTCTGAATCTATAATGTCATATCTTTTGATTTTTGTACAAATGACTTTTAATCTTAAGAGAATAAAAAAGATCTTACAACTGACAATAACTATTATAAGAATATACCTAATAAAGCTAATTCCCTTTGCTATTAAGGAGCAGTACTAACGCGTTTTACATTCAGGGTAACAACTGCTTCTACCAGATAACAATCAAGCTTTGGTTTTAAAATTTAAAAATAACTTTGATAAAATTAACATAATAATTTAAAGAATTCTTTGAAATAATTCAGTAAGATATCTCATATATATGTCAGCTCTCCTTTACATAAAGTACATTTTTATTTGTATACAATGAAGACTGACTACATGTCTTAAAATGAAAACACAGGGGTACCCTGGGAAGATAGTGGTAGCAAAAGCAAGAGTTTTTGAATCTCTCCATAAAGCCAGGGAGAGCAATGGAAAGAAAACCCGAAAACCATGGACAACATTTAAAACAAGACTAAGTACAGGTATGCAACAACCTCAAAATATAAGTAGGTAGAACAAACCACTAACAAGTCCTATGACCTTCATAATATCAGCAATTCTGTAGGAGAAAACAAAGGGAAGCCAACTGGGCATCTAACAGACCTGATAATAGGAGACGCTCAAAATAAGTAGAAATCAGGTGAGGCAATTTGAGACAGCAACTGAAGGTGGGATGGGTTTTGCCTCTCATAGTAGCAGGTGAATGTGAGGATAATAATGTCTCAAAGCAGCAGGAGCACTCTAGACCCTAATCACTCCTGAAACGGACCAGCCAGGGCTCCCTTCTAGGAGAGAGTCCCACTAGGAAGAATCACTTGGTGGTAGAATCAAAACTGATCAGGATAGAGGAAATCAACAGATGCAAAGAGGAGTTCAAGTAAAGGTGGGAAAGGGGAACAGAGCTCTGAAAGCAAGGCAGCATAATTTTGAACACCAGAGAACAAAAAACAAAGAAGGGGCTTCCCTGGTGGTGCAGTGGTTAAGAATCCACCTGCCAATGCAGGGGACACGGGTTCAATCTCTGGTCCAGGAAGATCCCACATGCCGCGGAGCAACTAGCCCCGTGTGCCACAACTACTGAGCCTGCGTTCTAGAGCCCACAAGCCACAACTACTGAGCCCACATGCCACAACTACTGCATGCCACAACTACTGCAAACCAAAAGGAGTATGAAGATAGAAAAGCTAATCTGAACCAGGTTCCTTTTTAAAGTTCAGAAAAATGAGCTTCACTAAAAATGAGAAACAAAAATATCAAGATCAAATCCTATGCTATATTGTTATAAATAAAACAGAGAATAAGGAACAGAATAACATCCCTCCAGACAATAAAAGTACATCAGAAAGACCCACAGAACATATCAAAACTATTACCTTGTATTTTAAAATGAGATTAAAGTCATTACAAAAATGATACAAGCCATAAGAAAATGAAATATGAATCAGAATTAGAAATGAGGGGACAGAATTTAGGGAGAAACTAGAAATGAAAGAAAAATGTCACTCCAGAAATGAAAACAAAACTAGAAGAAACATAGGAATGAATAAACATAACAGATAGTGCCTTAAGAGAAATAGGTGAAAAGGGAAAAAAATTTAACTCAAAATGAGGATAGAAAAGGTTCACAAGAAAGTGACATATATTGAAGATAAGCAAAGACACATGGCAAATAACAGGAAATCCAGAAGAAAACCAAAGCAAGGGCAAAAGAACCAATACTACAATAAGAATTCAAATAAATATTTGTAAAATTAAAAAGAATGTGAAATTACATAATGAAAGAGCACACGGCATGTTTGAAAATATCAGCACACATATTCTCTTAAAAATTACTAGAGTGAAAGAAGAAAAACACATGGTGACCTATATAAGCCAGCCTCAGGTATCACAGATTCTAGTCTACCATCATCCTTGTCTACTCTCTTTCACACCTTTCCACTTGAAACCAATTAATCTAAGCTTGGATTTAAGAAAAACAAAAACTCAGAATTGACCAAAGCAAAAACAAGTTAAAAATTCAAGTCACATCTGCTTAAATGTATACTAAACAACCACATTTGCCACTGCTCTCTCATGAAAGTCCACCGAAATGATAAGAAAATTCTGGAAGCTGAAGCACAAATGAGTGGAATTGACTTAGCAGGTGAAGAAATTTGCAACCCGAAGGGCTGTAGGAAACTAAGAAGCAACTTGCTTCTAAACACAAACCCAAGTAACGAAGATCCTAGGTTCCTCCAAAGACAGTGCAGAGGGGAAAACGCGAAAGTTGTTTTCACAAACAGGCAACCCTTCTTTCACCAACTCCACAGAAAACTCTGGCAGAGTTGAAGCATGAGATTCTAAACTCAGGCATACCAAGTAGAGCTAAGGGCATTCAGGAAAAAGCCTTCAGAGCAAACCGTGGATATCCTCAGGCAGCCCCAAAGAAAAGTGAATTGTACCAATTAGCGAGCCTCATCCATAAACAGGGCTTCCAATCAGCTTTTTAGGGTCTTACTAATGAAAGCAGCTAAACATCACCACAGATTGAAGGAAATTTGAGACAACCTTAGAGAGGAAAATAAGAAAAAAATTAAATTGAAGGAACTAGAAGGCAAAAAAGCAGAAGAAAACTTGAAAACAACCACTAAAATTAACATCCTCAGACAGGTAAAAATGTTTCATCCAGGAAACTATCAAGCGCAAGTCCAAGGCAAGGGTCAAGCAAGGCCCAACAGACTTAGCCATTAACGAAAAACAACAAGCTCTTTTTAGATGCAGCCAGCTTATTACTTACACAGTGAAAAAATCGTAGTCAAAGGTGCCAAGTCCCCATGGCCTCTGGGTAGGGTGACACCAAAGTAAAAGGAACCAGATGCAACAGGATTAACGGGACACTGCGGCTGAGGCGCTAACGCCAGGCTGCAGCTAAGAAATTTTATAGCCTACAGCTGAGCCCTAAGCGGGGCAAGATAGAAAGTCTCAAGTCTCCAGGGAACCAGGGAGGCAGATGGGAAAATTGCCTCAAGACATCCTTCTGCAAAATAGGGAGCTTCCCTCAAGAAGAAAAGGCCGATGAGAAAATGTTCTTGTGACGGCTCCTCACAAGACTTGACTGTCTGACCACGTTCCTAGGAAGATAACAGGGCATTGCACCAAGACTTAGGCCAGGAGGTTCAAGCTCTGACTGCATGGCCTACGGGGATATGTACAAGGTCACCAGAACACCATGGAGTGGAGCTATGGCCCTACAGACACAACATACTGCTACTTTTAAAAGGGGATATTCAGAGAATTAAAAAATCTTTTGGATATTAAAAATATGATAGGAGAAAAAATCATTGGAAGAACTGGAAGAGAATATTAAGAAAATATATAAGAAAGCAGAAGAAAAAGATGGAAAAGAGTGAGAAATAAGAAATTTTAAAATTAGGCCTACATACATCTTAATAAAAGGAGTTCTAGAAATAGAGATTAGAAAAAATTAGCAGGAAGGAACTTATCCAAGAAGTAATATTAAAAATCTTCCCAGAACTCAATGATGTGAAAGTCCCTTTTCAAAGAGTCCATCAATGATGAACTCAAGGATGAAAAAAAAGATCCATCCTTTAACAGATCATCAAGAAATTTCAGAATATTAGGAGTAAAGATAAGATACTAACAGCTTCCAAAGAGAAACAAACAGGACACACATAAGTATCAAGAATCAAAATGACAAATGACTTCTCAATAGCTTCAGTGCAAGTTAAAAGGTACTGGTATAATGCTGTAAAATTGAAAAGGACCATGATTTCCAGCCTAATGTCAACACTCACATAATGTTTCAATTGAACATATGGATAGAATTGAGCCATGTTGCGTCACACCAATGAATCAAAACTATTTATTCTTTATGCAGTTTTTCACAGGAAGCTGTCGGAAGAGGTACACCACCAAAATGAGGGAATAAACGAAAAGAGGAAGACAGGATTCAGGAAATGGGATATCCAGCATGAAAGAGGTGAAGAGCAACCAATCCAGATTAGCATAGGACAGAGAGCCCCAGGAGAAATGTCTTTAAAGAAAGAAAAAAACAAAGCTAGGTTACATGATGTGTTTGAACCTACTAAGAAACTGAAACTCCCGGAAGGTAGTTAGGGTACAATTTAACTGCTACTACAGAGAACACTGAGCAAATGAAAGAATAAGGTCATTATAAATTAATTCCAAACGGCTTAAAACAAAAATTGGAACAAAAAAGGAAACCTAATTACAGATACCACACAACCCAGTTGTGAATAACATTTACACAGTCAAAAGAGTATAAATATTGAATGCTAATTGAACCAAAACTGTGATGTAACTGCACTAAATTGGGAGGATGAGAGAGGAAGCTACATTTTAAGGGAACAGGGAGAAGGAATAGAGCTTAATTTTCATATTCCAAAATAGATCAATAAATAAAATCTAAGACTGAAATATCAAGGAATAGCAAAAAATCATGTTACTCAGAAATACAAAGGTAAAATTTTAAGAAGCTAAAAGATTTGAAAGTGGTTACCTCCCAGTAGCAAGAGCTGGTGTAAAAAGAATAGGGAAGGCAGTACTGTTTTTCATTATAATAAGCCTTGGAAAAAAATTTTTTGACTTAAAACTATCTACATATTTTGAAATAAATAAATAAAGCAATAAGTTAAAGATAGCAACCTAAGTTTATAGGCCAAAGTGAATAATTCTAGACAACACTTATCAAGTGACCCTGACAATAAAGACTAATAGGTAGGACTTCCCTGGTGGCACAGTGGTTAAGAACCCGCCTGCCAATGCAGGGGACATGGGTTCAATCCCTGGTCCAGGAAGATCCCACATGCCACGGAGCAACTAAGCCCATGTGCCACAACTATTGAGCCCACGCACCACACCTACTGAAGCCCGCACACCTAGAGCCCATGCTCCACAACAAGAGAAGCCACCGCAATGAGAAGCCCACGCACCACAATGAAGAGTAGCCCCCGCTTGCCACAACTAGAGAAAGCCCGCGGGCAGCAACGATAAATAAGTAAATAAATAAATAAATAATTAGTGGAAAAAAATAGGTAAAAGGAAAAAAAACTGGATTATTGTTCATATCTAGCAACCCTATGGGACAAAGAAAGATTAGACTGTTTCATTTTGAATAGGGGGAAGAGGAGGGGAAGCCCTAAAAAATACTTGAACTCAAAAGAGTTCCCTAAGTTTTACAAATTTTATGGTATTTTCTACTGGAATCACAGGATGTTACAGCAGAAAGAAACCTTATATATTGGCTAATGATTCATCTCTCCTATTTTATAGTTACTTGTCCAAAGTTACACAGCTGGTTTGGGCAGAATCAGAACCCTCTGTTAACTCTCACAGTCTTGTCATTTTATCACAATGCATTTTAAAATAATAATTAAATATCAAGGAAATTGAGTTCCTACTGATATATTCATTAGCACTTTTCTTTTATTTAAAAAGGGAGACTACTTGAAAATAAAAAATGTAAAAATATCTATTAGCTTTAAGTTAAAGCATTATTGGTCTTTTACTTTTAAATAATTAGATATTATACAGTAAAGGAAAAGTATCTATAACCTAACGCTCTGTTCCTACTTTTTATGATGAAATGGAACTGAGAATTTTTAAAACTTTCAGGCTGCCATCTATATTTTGCTTAAATTGTGGGTTCACTCCTGCTTTATCTACCTGGAAAATGGCATTGAAAACACATATTTTATTGCAATTTGTATTACTATTCAAATGACTCAGAACACCTTTATCAGATAGCTAATCATGCCCTAGGATCTAACGATTTGCTGAAAGTAGGTTTTGACAACAAGATTTACAAGGAAAAGATATACTGCCCTGTAGTTTTAAGGAACTGATGGTGTTCAACCAAAGGACTTGAGAGTGTTAGGTGACTTTCATAATTATTATGCTACACACTGGTAACCTAGTGATAGGTTTTTAGGATATACCTTGAGTCTCTGAATTAATAGGAACATCAAAAAGCGGGCCAAGGCCTATTGCAGAGGACCCATTATTACCAGTTGCCACCTATCATTCAAGTCTTGGGTCAAGTTCCTAGTCAAATATCAGAATTACCTGACTTTGGATGGAAAGTTAGGCTGCCCATTTTTTTCCCTCTTAATCACTAATTAAACATTGCCTAAAATTTTTCTTTACCTTGGCAAAAGGGAAGAATTAGGCATAAAACGAAGCAGCGCTCATATGTTTATTAATCAGTCTATTCCATGCTAAAATCTACACCACAACATTCCTACACCATAAGTTTAAGATTCTGAACAAGACTAAACACCTTTGAGGTAGTCAATAAATACCTGTGAGCTGATGATTTAAATGACAGCATCAGATCAATATATGATATTTTCCCATATATTGATCTAGGCATTTCTAAAATAACCTTATTCCTGTTCTCTAAAGCCATTCATTTGCAAAAACCTCTCGCCTTTCAACATTACAAAAAAAAAAAGTGAGAAAGTTGATTTTCCAAGGTAAGAACCCAAGCAGCCTCTGATTTGTTCAGTTCATTCTACCTCAAACACTCCCACTCTAGTCAAATGTCCTCTAAACAATTCTGCACAGTGAATACAGCAGACACACGATGCTTCATGAAGGTGGTGACTTTAATCAGCTATAAAGCACTCAGACCTTTTTCTACTCCTATGTTTGATCACACACACAAAAGTCATCTACTGCACCTTATAATTAATAAGCAGCAATAAAGTTTATTCTGCACTACTTTATTATTTTAACTTTTAAGTTGAAATAGAAACTGATTTTTTCATTTTGAAGCAGTAACTATGAGAACTATTTAAATCATATCCATGTTTATCAGCCTAAGAGAAGCATTTCAAATGATATAGGCCTCTGTCCTTCATTAGAAAGATTCCACAAGAAAAAGAAATGACAGGATTATTTAAAGGCATGTTCAGGAACAACAAAAATGAATTTGTTAACTACAACTCCAGTGTTTCATAAATACTATTTTCATAAGAAACCCTCTAAAATTTACATATAATTAAGCCAGCTAATAAGACACAATCCCTCTAAGTCTTGTGTATAAGGAAAATCCTCATACAACATTAACAGAACATGGCTTATAAATAAAATATACTGTTTTTGTTAGCAAATATAAAAACAACAGTTCCAGATTTATCTTTTAGAAAAAAATTAATTTATTTTAAGAGTCTCCGCCTAAATTCATTTTGGTATCAAACAACTACAATTAGTGATGGGGCAAGCATCCATAATTGTGGCAGGATGTTATTTACAAAAACTATACAAAATTAGATTAATTATTACATCAACTTATCAAAGCTTCCTGAAATTAGTTTCATTTTTGGAAATGTATCAAAATTCCTCAGATTCAGAATGATAGTCTTTATTATTTTTAATTCATTAATTTAAAATTAATTATTTTAATTGTAGCACATCAGACCTTCAAGCAAAAACATCGGATGAAAGGCTGTACGATAAAATAGTCTCCTTTTCCTAATAGCTTGGAATGTAAATTAAAATGTGTTCCCCCCCTTTTTTTTTTTTTTGCGGTACGCGGGCCTTTCACTGTTGTGGCCTCTCCCGTTGCGTAGCACAGGCCCCAGACGTGCAGGCTCAGCGGCCATGGCTCACGGGCCCAGCCACTCCGCGGCATGTGGGATCTTCCCAGACCGGGGCACGAACCCGTGTCCCCTGCATCGGCAGGCAGACTCTCAACCACTGCGCCACCAGGGAAGCCCTTCCCTTTTTATTGAAGGAAAAAAAAATGAACTAAGCGTCCAGTAATATCAAATACCTGTTAGAATAACTTGTCTGCTCGAATTAAAGTTGGGCAATTACTTCTACATTGTTAAAAAATGCTTTAAATTAAGTCCTTTTTCTCTTTTATAAAGAAAGCTTTTCTCAGCCATTTTGGATCTCTAAGTCTTGTAACAAAAATGTCACTCAGTTTTTACTAGCAAGTCCACACCCATAGAAGGCATCTTCAATGCAGTACATACTTTAAAAGTGCATATAAGCATAACTGAATTTCTTAAATTGTTAACAAACCTAGGAGCAATGATTTAATATTCTATCGCAAAATACAGGTAGCCTAAAGGCAACATGCTTGGTCAATCTTTCATAAACTTCTTGGTTTGATGTCAAAACATTTCAAAATAAAGAAAAAAATACCATGACTCTTTGCTAATGGCTTTTCTGGCATTAATTTGCAGATATAGCTAAATACTCATCTAACAAAGTATCCCGGTTACCCAATGATATTTGCCATGAATTCAGAAAGCAATAACATATATAATACAAAAGTAACAACAACAACAAAAACATGTATTTTAGGCCTAAAATGAGTTTATCTAATAAGAGTTACATGAGAAATATCATGTAAGACCCCAAATAAACTTTAGATACAAAATTATATGATGTGGCTTTGTTCAAACACATCTAATATTCAGATACAATTTAAATAAACTAGGCTGGCTTTTTTATATCACCAGCTTTCATTAGGGCTTTAATTGCTCTCGCCCTCATCTCAAGTTCTAGCAGCTCCAGCTGCTGTGCAGAAGGCTGAACATCTTCTGGTGGAGGAACAGTCAGGGTGGCGGCTTTCGGCTCCTTTGGGCTAGACTCTGCCAGTCCCAGAATCTCATTCACACTTTTCTCAATGTCTTTCTCCAGGTCATCTATCTGACCAGCTTCACTTTGGACTGTATTTTCTGAGACCTCAGGAGCAGCTGCTTCTTCATTGCATGGGCCTTCTATGTCGCTGTCATAAGCATCTGCATTTATACTGAGTACATCACTATCTTCCCCTTTGCCTGTAACAAACAAAAAAAGGCAAAGAACCATGTAACCTAAATGCCCTGATCAAAATTTCCTTTCTGTTTATGATGAAAGGGCTGCTGTGACCCCCACCTCCCGCCATGGAGTCCCAAATACATTCCATAAACCCCATCCCAACCCCCTGTTCCCCTGACTCAACTTCCTTCCTCCCTTCTTCCCTTCCTCCCTCTCTCCCTCCCTCCCGCCCTTTCTTTCTTTCTTTCCTTCCTTCCTTCCTCCCTCTCTCCCACCCTCCAGCCCTTTCCTTCTTTCCTTCCTTCCCTCCTCCTTTCCTTCCTTCCTTCCTTCCTTCCTTCCTCCCTTCCTCCCTTTCTTTTTTTTTCCCGCCCCCACATAGATTGTGGGACCTTAGTTCCCTGACCGGGGATTGAACACAGGCCCCAGCAGTGAAGATGCCGAGTCCTAACCACTGGACCGCCAGGGTTCCCCCCTTCAACTTTGAAAACAGATCTAATTTAATGTAAATTTTAATGTATTTTTCATCCCAATTTAGAAGAATATGGAAGCACTGGGAAATGTATACCATCATATGGATGTCCCTGATCAATTTTCCTAATTAAAATGTCGTTAACTCTTTAGACCACAGTGAAGCCTCTACATTACAAAATGCTGACACCCTTTGGATAGAGTATAGCTTATTACTGAAGAAGCAAAATTCTATTTGAGAAGGAGTTTAAAATACTTTGCCTTATAAACTACAAAAAAGGAAAAATATCACTGGCAAGCTGGACATCATGTGCACTGCAATTATTTCAAAGCTTTTCATATACTTTTTCAAACACTTTGTTCTAAATCAATAAATTAAAGGAGAATGCCTAAGGCCACTTTCTAAGGTAAAATAACTTTTCACCAAGAGGATTTTAATTAATAAAGTTAGTATGCCATAAAATTTTAAAGTACGTTTGTTATAAAACTTCTATAACTGATACTAAGAACTTGCATATAAACACAGATTGTAGCCCTCAACCACCTTGGCCTGGACCATTACTGAAGTCCATGAGTTATTTACAACTTTGAGTGCTCCCTTATACCTCCAATTTATTTATCTTTTAAATTCCTAATATGTCTTTTAAAAAGAAAGTAATGATCCCCCAATTGTTAGCTTTGTTAATTTTCTTGTAGTAGGAAGAACTTATTGACAAAATATAGATTGACAGATGGAAAATTCTGATAATAGAATGTATAAACAATTCTACTCCATGGATTTTAAAATAAATGATTTAGTGACCGTGATTCTGCTACACACCCTCTCAATGTTTCAAAGGAGAAAACTCCTTATGAAAACTTTTTTTGATTATATTTTCTATGGGTTTGTTTCAAACATTTTTAGAGGGCAGAGGTGGGGTTTGCTTTATTTTTTTAATCAGAAACAGCTATACATGTTATTCACTGAAGAAATGGGGCTCTATAAATTTGGTGTTCTCAGTTTACGTTAAAAATTATCCAAATCCAAGTGACTGAGTTCTCTGTAGCACAGTATTGGTAAAAGCATTCACAAGTTCCATCTGCCCATTATACCTGCACCATGGATGCCAAAGCTTTGTAGAATCTGTACCTGAAATAATTTAGCATAAGCACTTCACTTCACAAATGTGAAAATAAGGTAAGTGATTTGTACAATGTAATCTGACAAACTATGTAAAGATCTAGGATCATACTTCAAGTCTTTTCACTATTTCTTAATTTTCTTCATTCTACTGACTCACTTTTAAAGTATAGCTTGCAAATATATGAATACATTTTCAAAGATAATTTACTCTCATCCTAAGTATTAGAAATAGCAGGTTTTTTTGTTGTCAATTATGATCCTCAAATCAGAAGGGGTATAACTTGTACACTCTTTCTAAAAAAGTAACTTTAACCTAAAATGCCTCATTCTAAGCCCTCAAAACGTCAGTGTGGTAAAGTTCTGTCCTTCCACACCCCCATTCTACATATGTGAAAATGTGTGTGTGTGCACATGTGTGTTCACAGGGAAGTGAGTACACATTTAAATTATAAGAGAATTGTACAAAAGAGCATCTTCAAGTTTTTACATGGGCTTAGGAGTCTGAGAGTAACAAATCAATCTCAGGGAAATTGTTTGTACTCCTCTAAAATAAATAAAAACAGTTTTACTGTATGCATGATGTTAAAGTAAGGCTATTGAAATCCACCAAGAAAAATAAAAAGACAGGTGGGTCTGAGGTAAAATAATACAAATGTAATTGAAAATATTAAGAATAAGAATTCAGACTGTTGACTGTTAAAGACATTACAATAAAAAATGGCTCAGGGAAGAGAGCAAGCATAAAACTAGACCCAAATTACTGATGTCATAAAGCAGCAAAATAACTAAAGTAACTTAGATGTGGTACATATATACAATGGAATATTGCTCAGCCATAAAAAAGAATGAAGTAATGTCATTTGCACCAACATGGATGAACCTAGAGATTATCATACTAAGTGAAGTAAGTCAGAGAGAGAAAGACAAATATCATATAATACCACTCATATGTGGAATCTAATTTTTTAAAAAAGATACAAATGAACCGATTTACAAGACAGAAATAGACTTACAGATATCGAAAACAAACTTATGGTTATTTACAACTTTGAGTGCTCAAAGTTGTAAATAACAAGCTTATGGTTACCAAAGGAAAAAGGTGGGGGGAGGAATAAATCAGGAGCTTGGGATGAACATACACATACTACTATATATAAGATAAATAACCAACAAGGACCTACTGTATAGCACAGGAAACTACTCAATATTCATATTGAGTATGAATATAGGTGATAACCTATATGAGAAAAGAATCTATAAAAGAATGAATATATGTATATGTTTATGTATAACTGAATCACTCTGCTGTACACCTGAAACTAACACAACATTGTAAATCAACTATACTCCAATAAAATTAAAATAAACAAATTAAATTTAAAAATTTAAAAATAAAGTAACTTTAAAATATACACAAAGAACAAGAGGGTATGATATATTCCTTACTAGATTATATAAAAGAGCAGAATTAATGTAACATGGGTGGCCCTTAAAATACTACATACCATTTAGAGAACTTCAGAGAAAAAGCAGCATAACTAAAGAGATGAATCAAATAACTTAAGGGAAAGGACTAAAGGGGTTGAAGAATTTGGCTAAGGAACACAAAGTAGAGTTAAAATATTTTTCAGGGAAACAGCAATACAAGGATTTATTGAGCATTCATCTCTTATGGTTGATCCCCTAGCCAACTACTCACAAATATACATTCTATTCCATTTTCCTCTGATCTGTATACATTCATCATTTCTCTTTTCTTTTGTTTTCCTGCTATCTTCTGTGCTACCAACTTGATTCATACCCGTCAAACTCTACCCAAGTACCAAAGCTTTTTAAGTAACAAATCAATCCATCTAGATTCAGTATCTAGACAGCAAAATGAATCAATCACTATCTAAATTCATCACTAACACAGATGAATAAATGGAACAATTTATCAGAGAAAATATTTGTTTATATTATTTAATGAGGCATAGTTATAAACATGGGATAAAACCATAAAGGGAAAATATCTCACAACTAAACAGAACACCCAACACTCTTTAAATATTTTACTGACAAGGAGAAAATTTACAACTACAAAAGACTCAACCACTTTAAAATTAATATAGTTTCGGTATTTAAAAATGGGAGTGTACTACATAATAGAAAAGCTAAAATGCAATCCTGTATTTTTATTATCATCTGTAACAAACCTCAATGCTTGAAAGCTACAGAGATTCCCCTAAGCTAGATAAAGGAAAATATTTTATGTTTTATGTTTGTTTTTTGTTAAAATAAAAGTTTTAATTATCCAAAGTAAACAAACATAGAAGAATTATTAAATATTTTGAGTAATAAAAATTAAAAAGGACTTTTAAGTTATATTACATTTAAACCTTGATAGGGCCTATAATATTCCACTTGCAAATAATTCAACATATCAGAGTACTTTTAAGGCATAAAATGAAAGCATATCTAATGTTATGAGTGACTACATGCTTGTGAAACTTCTTGATAATGAGTTATTAAATTAAGCCAAGAGACAAACCCTAGTACATGGAATAATTAAGTACCTGTCTGAATTCCTGATACAGATGGCAAATTGAGCACACATATCTAATTCCTTTCCCTATCAAGAATCCACTGAAGTGACAGGAGAGATACTTAAAAATAATAGCATAAGAACTGTAAATTAGGACTTCCCTTGTGCCACAGTGGTTAAGAATCCACCTGTCGGGTTTCCCTGGTGGCGCAGTGGTTGAGAGTCCACCTGCTGATACAGGGGACACGGGTTCGTGCCCTGGTCCGGGAAGATCCCACATGCCGTGGAGCGGCTGGGCCCGTGAGCCACGGCTGCTAAGAGCAGAATTAATGTAACATGGGTGGCCCTAAATTCATCACTAACACAGATGAATAAATGGAACAATTTATCAGAGAAACAGTGAGATCCCACATGCCGCGGAGCAACTAAGCCCGTGCACCACAATCACTGAGCCCGAGCTCTGGAGCTTGTGAGCCACAACTACTGAGCCCAAGTGCCACAACTACTGAAGACCATGTGCCTAGAGCCCGTGCTCTGCAACAAGAGAAGCCACCCAATGAGAAGCCCATGCACCGCAACGAAGAGTAGCCCATGCTTGCCGCAAACTAGAGAAAGCCTGCACACAGCAATGAAGACCAAACGCAGCCATAAACAAACAAATAAATAAATAAATTTATAAAAAAGAAAAAAACCTGTAAATTAACTGAGAATGAAAATAACAAACATCAGTCCTTTCTAAGTAAAATACAAAACGGAGAACCACAAAGGGAAAATATCAACAAACAAAGCTGAAAAAACGTAAGACTTCTGAGAAAGAAAATAGACTACAAATAAAATTACAAAACGGGGCAAACCTATAAGAAAATATTAGCAAAATACATTTTTTAACAGGACAAATGTAAGGACATATACAACGTCTGGGTATTGTTAGAAATAACTAAAAACATGGGCAAAGGATAGAAACGGGTTAAGCATTTCACAAAGTATGAAATACAAAGGATCAATAAACATAAAAAAATGATCAACATAATTTTTCATCAGGGAAATACAAATTAAAACATTAAGATATTACTTTTTACTCATTAGTAAAAAATAAGAATGTCAGCCATCTGGAGAAAAAAATAATAAATTGGCAAGATGCAAAAATGATCAAGACACATTGTTAAGTCAAAAAAGTAAGCTAAAGAGTAATAATCATACTATGTTAAAAATAACATAAGTAAGTTATTAATAGTGGTTTACTTCTGGGGAGGGGAGTAAAAGTAGAAGGGGAAGAGAAGAAATTGAGTTTTCCAATTTTGCTCTATGAACATATGTATTTCTTCAACCACTTCTAAGAATATAACCTTGTAGAAAGTTTAAAAAAGAAATTATAATATTAGATAAGAAAGGGTATCATCTAAAAAGAAATTTTGCTGGATTATTACAAAATGTAAGTAGGCAGGATAAAATTGACAGAAAAATAAAAGCAAAGCAAAATCACTGCCAAAGACACCACAGATAAGTGTAATTCTTTCTTAGAGTCTTGGAAGCAAGGAAGAGTTGGCTTTGGAACATACAGCAAGATAATCAAACTCATTCAGAAAAGTTGAGTCAACTGAACCCTTCCTTCCTTCCCTCCCCTTCCCTGACACATGCCCAAGCACTCTATTGGGAGGCCTACCCCATTCACTTACACTAAAGAGATCTGGTAGAGAAATATAACTAAACATCTATTGAAGAAATCCAAACCAGCTACCAGAAAAACTACAATAAATGAAGAACCAAGATGAACAAAGGAGGACATAAAGAAAATTTAGGGTTCAGAAGATATTCTACTGGAGGAGAATGAGGGGTTGGGGTGTCTACTTAGTATCCTTATGGAGTTTGAAGTAGACAATGTAGCCATAAAACAAGCACAGGGTGCAATGAAAAAGGACCAGAGAACAAGAAATATTATAATTTGCAATTACAGTTATCAAGAGCAAACATTCAATGGTTGTTGAAAGACAATGTTTAAAAAAAAAAACCTTTCAAAATGTAGAAAATAAAAATATATTTAAAATATGCAATAAAAGTTAAGAGATGAGGATGAATGACTCACAAGTCCAACAACCTAATATAATTAATTCAACAAATATTGTTGAGCACCTACTATGTACAAGACACTGTTTTAAACACTGAGGAAACAGCAGTGAATTTTAAAAATTCCTTGGAGAGACACTATAAATAAATTAACATCAGGTGCTCCTATTCCTAGGAGAGACACTATAAATAAATTAACATCAGGTGCTCCTATTCCTAGGAGAGACACTATAAATAAATTAACATCAGGTGCTATGAAAAAATAAATCAGGATAGAAGATAGTAGCAGAATGTTTTCATACAGAGTGATCACTGTGATTTGATACAGTAACAGTTGAGCAGAGACTTAAAGCAACAGAACAAGTCAGAAAGCAAGAAGAGAGGGAGTGAAGAGGGAAAACACTATGTATAAAATAGTTAACTAATGAAAACCTACTGTATAGCACTGGGAACTCTACTCAGTGCTCTGTGGTGACCTAAATGGGAAGGAAATCCAAAAAAGAGGGGATATATGTATACATATAGCTGATTCACTTCACTGTACAGCAGAAACTAACACAACATTGTAAAGCAACTAGACCCCCCCAAAATACAAATAAAGGAATAAGAGAAGAAAACTGATATGAAACAAAGAAGGCTTTCACACTGAAAGGGTCTGCCAAGAGCATCACACCTAAGACACATCCTGTGAAATATCAGAACTCAACGATAAAAAAAAAAATAGTTCTTAAAATTTCCGAGGAGGGAAAAAATAGATGTCCAAGAAAAGATAGCCTCAAGAAATCAAGAGCATTCTTATCAGCCACTGTGGACAATACATTCCAATGGCTACGGACATGCTCACAAAAAACAGGAGTAATGACACACTCTGTGTCTCGAGGACACAACACTGCTTCTAAATATTCTTGTTAAGAGATTGAACATGAATCTGATCAAGCCTCTATATCTAATTATCAATTTACAGAAAAATAATGTTAAAGAAAACACTGAGATGCAATCAGTAAATTTAAACTGAGCAACTCCGACAACCCAGCTTCTTCAAGAAATAAACTGCAAAGAGAGGGAGAAAGGGAGAGAAAGGGGAGTAGATTAAAAAGACTCAGTATCATCCAATTGCAATGTAGGGACCTTATTTGGATCCCGATTCTTACAAATATAGTTTTAAAAATACTATAAGACAATCAGAGAAGTTTGAACACTGAATATCTCAGGAATAAAATTGTATTATCACTGTTCTGTAACCCCTAATTAAATAATGGAACTAGACAATACTAAATAGCTATTAAAACCATTAGGCTGACAACACCTGACCCAATAGATCAATCTTAATAACACAATACCCACCAATGAACAACTAGGTTTAAATTTGAACACTTTCTGAATATTATCTGATGGTTTAAGAAATGCTACTTTTTAAGGTATTATGATTATGTTTAAAAACCCACCTCTTATCTTTAAGAGATATATTGATACGAAAATATATACAAATGAACTGAAAAGATGTAGGATTTGCTTTAAAATAACATAACGGGTAGGAAGCAGGTAGGAATATAGATGAAAAAAGATTAGACATAGGTGGATAATTGTTGAAGATGTAGCTGAGTACATGGGAATTAATATTCCTATTTTCTTTCCTATTTTTGCTTGAAAATTTCCCAAATAAAAAGGTTTTTTAAAGTTGATTTTTATTTAGAAACCTGTAACAACAGGTTTTAATACACACACACACACACACACACACACACACACACACACAATGGAAAAGAAAATGAGAAAATCGAAATCCAGTTTTCCTATCAAGCAAACACAGAGTTGGTTATTAGAAGGGTTAAACTACTTTACTTTTTCTATTTTAATTAGTTTTTCTCATCTGATTTTAAGTTATTCACGTTCAGTGGTTATGCCATTTAGAACAACACATTTCACCATCCTTCCCTCTAGAATCTTAACTCTCCAAGGCCTCCGGTGTTATCAATCTGCTGGAATCTCATTAGTAACAAAGCGTATGATATATTGGACAGCAATGCTATGCCTCCATGGATTTCTTTTCTTAGACTACAGATAATTTTGGTTTAAAATTTTTTTAAGTTATGAAGAACACATTTTTAATGTATTCTAACTGTAGAAAGTCAGCTTGATAACTTTTAACATTTTTAGTGAGTTCCAGCCTTTTCAAGAAGCCAAAACTTTATTTTCTGAAAAAGAAACAAAACTGTTCTTTTAATATATAAGAATAATTTTTTCTGGATAAGCCTTCAATCTTCCTCTCAGCAAAACTAACAGATCTTGGCTATTTTTTTTCATGCAGTGTTTTAAACTGTTGATTTAACTTTAAGTGTATCATGTTAACATCATATTCAAAACTTAATCATGACATTAACCAACTATTACTCATAAAAAAGAAAATGCAAACAATTTAATACAGAAAAACTGTCTAGTATTCTACCAAACCCCTTGAACTATCCATTAAACTTCTGGATAAGTGATTGTCTGCTTGCCTATAAACCTAACTTTTAAGAAACACGAATCCAGAGATTAGTCCAAGAATCAACAAATATTCACTCAGTATCTATTTACGTATGTGCCGTAAAGGCCACAGAAGTAGGCCTTACAAAATGCCACAGGTAGTGTAGACTAAATATGTGTGGCAGGATTTAAGACACAGGTTTTGCCTTCATGGTGCTTGAGGATGCTTAAAATATGAACATCACACTTTAAAATGCTAAATTGTACAATATAAAGTATAATAGAATATCACAGTATACAAAGCAATAGTGAAAAGTCAAGGAGATCTTTACAGACATGTATTATTAAGTAGGTCTTAGAATCTAACAGGTGATATTGACAGGGGAGGAAACTCCAAGTGTGAGGGACAGAATGGACAAAGGCAAAGTATTAGATCTAAACTCAGTACAATATGTGAGCCTAACAGAATAAAACGCAGACGTGAGAATACAGAAAAGGGTAGTACCCAAAATTACTGCCTCTGAAGACATCACCATTCCAGGATAAAAAGCACAACAGGCTTTTACAATGGATCAGGTAAGTAAATATTTTGGGGTCACACTGGGGTACAATAACAGGCTAACACATGAGAGATTCCTGACTACCCTTCCTCTAGTAATCTGAAAGTAAACAGGAAGAACATATTTTTAAATGTCATTCATCACTTCTCCTATCATTTGATTAAACAGGCTTCTAGTATGAAAACATACAAACATACAAAACATAAAACATGGGGTTAAAAATGAAGACAGAGTAGCGTATTTACAAGCACTGCTGTTTAAAATCAGGCAACTGTTCTCCCCAAAGACTTGCTGGAACTTATGAATTTAAAAGGGCACCACACTCAAATATTCTCTGCTAGTAACATCTCAGTGCTCCACAACCTGCCCATCCAAGGAAGGCGTTCTTAAACTCACCATCTACCTCACAATATGCCACGTTTCCTGCGACACTGCTTTAGTTTGTCTAAATATAAATATAAGCTTACAAAGAGATACTAAAGACTGGATTCTAATTTTAGATAATGTAAAAGTACCTTTTATATACTCAAGCAGAAAGCAGCCAGTCATTATCAGTATGCCAAAAAACTGGTAGTGCATTTCATAAAACATAGAAATCCTACCCTAAAACTAAAAACACTTTCATTAAAGAAGTAGGAAAAATAATGAAAACTGTCAGTTTCACCCTCATTCTTTCCATGAAAGAAAATATGTGGAAGTAGTGAAAGTCTTTGGAAAAAATAACTATGTCACCTTAGAGTATATGGTATGAAGGTGGAAAATGCAGTATAAAGTGTCCTGTATGTTTTCAGAATGGTTGGAAAAAAGATAATCTCATGAGGAAGGACAGTTGAAGAGTGTAGAAAGATGCTCAAAAATAAAACTCGGGCTTCCCTGGTGGTGCAGTGGTTGAGAGTCCACCTGTCGATGCAGGGGACACGGGTTCGTGCCCCGGTCCAGGAAGATCCCACATGCCGTGGAGCGGCTGGGCCCATGAGCCATGGCCGCTGAGCCTGTGCGTTCGGAGCTTGTGCTCCACAACGGGAGAGGCCACAACAGTTAGAGGCCCGCGTACCGCAAAAAATAAAAAAATAAAACTCTAACCAAACATTAATTAACCAAATGAGGAAATATCCAAAGAAATATAAGCTACAGAAGAATCTCTATGATGACCACATATTTCATAAAGGGCACATGATCAATGCTTAATATAAAAGACTGGTATGAATCTATACAAGCAATATAAACAAAGCTAAAGGCTAAGGGAAACAAACCAAAACATGGCTCAGTTTTGTTAAGACCAGAAAGAAAAACAAGCTTATAAGCAACTCACTCTTTGGGGTAGGTGGTAGAATATTAATAGGTAAATATAACTAATATTCTATTTCATTTCTATCTTCTTTTTAAGAACCTTGTACATACTGGACAGGACAGAATAGAAAAAAGGAATTCTTTTAGTCATCTATCCATCCACTTACTCATTCAAAAGAATATGAGTACCCGCTATAGACAAGCAGTGAAGACTTAAAGAATCCTAAGACACAATCCTTTAAGTACCTAAATTTAGGTACTCATAAATGCTTATTGAATTGAAAACAATTATTAAGTATTGGGCAGTGTTATAACAGAAGTAAATAAACAGGCAACTATGGACTTTAGTTAGTAATAATGTATTAATAGTACCTCATCAATTTTAACAAATTTACCACACTAATGCAAGATGATAATATGGGAAACTGGGAGAAGCAGTGGTAAGTGGGTATACAGGAGCTCTGTACTTTCCACTCAATTTTTTGTAAACCTAATTTAAAGCTGTTCAAAAAAATTTTAAGTATTAGTTTTTAAAAATAAAAATAAAGCTTGTTAACTACAAGCTCAATATGTATCAACTATATGATGTGGCAACCAAAAGGGCTGATTAAATCATAGGCTAGGTGTGAGGTGTATAAAAAGTTCAGGAACTGTTAACAAAATTGATTTCAAGCCTAGTATTTACTACCTTTCTTTTGGTAGCAGCACTTCTATATAAGGAGGTACTTTTCCCAATGAACTGGATGAGAACATAGTGGCTGAAAAATGCAGAGGATCCAAACATCTGAGGAAGGTTAGAGTATGCAACCTCCAAAGTAGCTCCCCTAAGAGTGTGTCTAGGATCCTATGAAATGCATCACAAGATAGAATGTTTAAAATGAGTACAATTTAAAGAAACATGGAAATAAACATTTCTCTCAATATTGAAGCAAATTCAAAATTTCATTCTTGATAAAAAACACACAGAGCATTATACATCCAAAAACCTTATCAGTTTACTTTTTTTTTTTTAAATCCAGAAAAGTCTCACATTCAAATGCAACAGAGGGGCCTTCAAAAGGTACAGGAACAGTATGGGCTAATTTCCATATAAAATGTAATTTTTACCCTTTCATTCAACTACTACTCATAGAAAGAGACAAATTAAAAAGCAGGGAGGATCATGTTGGTGTCATTGTTGGTAATAACTTGTGAAAAAGCTCAAAGGAATGAGAAAAGAAATGTAAATTCTTATGCCACACCGATGGTTACACCACAATCTCTTCTTACTTCACCAATTGCTGAACTGGATAACATTTCCCCAGAACAAGTTTTTTTAAATCTTTTAAAGAAGTTAACTCGTGTTGAAAAGCTGCATTCTGTGAATACTTATTTGTTAGAGCCAGTCAAGGAGATAATCAAGGGCAAGGAAGAAAGGAATTAGACTCAAACTTTGAAAACAAATCAGTAGTACACATGCTCCTCTGCTTCCAACTCCAGAACAGCCTCCTAACACTTTCTTTTCAGTTTCCCCTCAGCTCTCTAACACTCCTACCTGCAATTTTGGTTTTCAAAGGAAGAGGCAGCACAGAGCTCATCTACCAATCCAGACTTCTTCACGTAAAACTTTTGGCCTACAAATGCTACTTAATTAACTGATGATCTTCATTCTCTCTTCCTTTACAGTGCAATAAAAGTCTCTGATGACATTTTTCTCATTATCTTTTCAATTTTTTATAACTTGTACTTATTCCTTCATGGTTGTAAAGTTCTTTTCAGCAAAACTCAACCCCTTTGTAACTGCAAACTGATTTCTTCATTCTTTTTTATTCTAGTCCCTCTCCGTACCTACCTTCCCTTCTCCTAGTGCAGTACTACCTCAGAGCAACAACAGAAGCAGTAAGAACAAAAATTGAGTTTTTCCATTTCTCTCTCACCTTAAGGACTCAAACAGTCTCACACAATTTTACGTTTAATCTTTGCTAAATGGTGGAAAATATCCCATATAAAATTGAATTTTTTTGAAGTAATAAATGAATACATTATGGCCACCATCAATCCTTTATAATAGTCTAAAAGAGTGGTCTCTCAACTTCATTATTTACATAAACCTATCAGTGAAAACATTTTTAAAGTACCTGTCCAACTACATATTTATTTACTTATAAATTAATACATAATTAATATGAACCATTACAATTACATACATGTAACTGAAAATTTTAAAAGGGAGAGGTTTAAATATATAAGTTTATATGTATTTATTTACTTTAGAAGCTCTAGTATTTTTATCTTGCATTCCCAGGGAGTGTGTATAATTACACCGTGGTGACCAGTGATCTGAAAGGCTGAAAGAAGCCCAAAGAAAATACCTATCTAAACTTTCATCACACGGTTTAACCACTGAAAACAATTTTCCCCTATTAAAGTCTACTTTTCAAATTCTTGAAGCTCTCAACAAGGTAATTCTTAAAGCTGTCTATAATTCATTAACTGTTTTATTTATTTATTTATTTATTTTTGGCTGTGTTGGGTCTTCGTTGCAGTGCACAGGCTTTCTCTAGTTGCTGTGAGCAGGGGCTACTCTTGTTGCAGCATGCAGGCTTCTCATTGCAGTGGCTTCTCCTGTTGCAAAGCACTGGCTCTAGGCACGCAGGCTCCAGTAGTTGTGGCACGCAGGCTCCAGTAGTTGTGGCACATGGGCTTAGTTGCTCTGTGGCATGTGGGATCTTCCGAGACCAGGGATCAAACCCGTGTGCCCTGCACTCTACCCCAGGATTCTTAACCACTGCGCCATCAGGGAAGTCCTATCATTCATTAACTCCTGAATTAGAAGGCCAAAATATAATTGCATGAGGCAACTACATTACTTTAAAAAAAGTGAAAAGATTTGAGTCTAACCATAGCAAAAGTCGGTGCATTTTGTGTGTGTGTTTGCACATCTTTCTCTAATAGAAGAGAAGGAATAATTTTCACATGAGAAAGTTAATGTAAAAGATTCAGAGTAAAATGTAGTCAATGTCGTATTAATTTTAATCGTTTTATACACCATGTGGTTACATTACTTATTTTTATAACTGTATTCAAATGAATGCATCTTAAGGAACCATCATACAGCTTAAAGACTAAAAAATCAAGCATCTTTTTCTCTAACAGAAAAATGTAGAGATAGAAAAAATTGTATATCTCATTCTTCTTCCATTAAACAATTTAATAAAACAGTTACTAAGAAGCACTCTTCACAAGTGCAGACACTGCTCTAGGCCCTGTTCTTTAGAAAATCTGACAGAAAGGAACTTCAAGATCGAGGCCAAACATCCAAATATTTAAACATTGCGAGAATCTGCTCTACAACAGCAACACCAAGTGGCCATTTGTGCAACCTGTGTTCAAACACCTTCAGCAATAGGGATGAATGTATCTCAGAAGGCAGCCCAGTGCATTTTCTGATACATCTGATTATTTGAAATAAATAAATCGATCCAAACATGTTTAATGATAACCTTATCTACTGGCCCTGCTTTTATTCTCAAATTCTCAACACAGAACAAGCCTAGTCAGTCTTCTATTTAACAGCCCTTCAAATATTTTAAAGGGACTACTATAAACCTCAACTCTTCTCGTCAACCTAAATACACAATTTTTTTTTTTTTTTTTTTTTTTTTGCGGTACGCGGGCCTGTCACTGTTGTGGCCTCTCCCGCTGTGGAGCACAGGCTCCGGACGCACAGGCTCAGCGGCCATGGCTCACGGGCCCAGCCGCTCCGCGGCATGTGGGATCTTCCCGGACCGGGGCACGAACCCGTGTCCCCTCCATCGGCAGGCGGACTCTCAACCACTGCGCCACCAGGGAAGCCCAATACACAATTTTTAACTTAGCTATTTAATTAATCATGTATAGTAAAAAAAAAATTTCTCATAACAATTTCCAAGAAGGAATGTAAACATAAGAGTTTAATTCTTGAAGTTACAAAGGAGAATAATTTGCAAAATTACACAAAGTTTACCCCAGTTGTAAACTTTAAAGCAAAAATTTAAATTGTTTTGTTTTTTTTTTTGCGGTACGCGGGCCTGTCACTGTTGTGGCCTCTTCCGTTGCGGAGCACAGGCTCCGGACGCGCAGGCTCAGCGGCCATGGCTCACGGGCCCAGCCGCTTCGCGGCATGTGGGATCTTCCCAGACTGGGACACGAACCCGTGTCCCCTGCATCGGCAGGCGGACTCTCAACCACTGCGCCACCAGGGAAGCCCTAAATTGTTTTAATATTACTAAATGTCTTAACTTTATTTATTTATAGATAAATATATAGAAGAGAATTCATTAAGATTAGCAAAGATTTGTTTGATATTTTAAAAGTATTTTCTATGCATTAAATACCTTTGACAAACAGCAGTTTCATTTTTTTCTTAACTGTAGCACAAATGACTAATTTAGAAAATTTATATAAACCATTCTTATACAACTACCCTCCTGCTAAAAATGAATGACTTAGGACACTAATCCTAATCCTATTTTACTACAGGACCAATCAATCAACTAGTAGATTATATTTACATTTAAATAATGTTTGCACAGTGAAGGTGAAAGTTAGTGTACAATCTGATACCTTCAGCACAGCCAGTTTCATAAATAAATTTCCTATCGATAAGATAAATAATACCAGTACTAGACAAAGAAATGCCATTTTCAATTTACCTAATTCATAGTCACTGTTTCTCAGTATTATTTTAGAAACTGAAAAAACTGAAAATATAATTTAAATAACTTGTCAATATCATATACCATTAATAGGGCATATAAGATTTATTTTATCCTGAAAGAACAAAGGGAAAATTCAATGCTGCTTTATATTTTGGTCTACTGAGCAAAGGGTTACTTTAGTGCTAAGTAAGCTTCAATTATTTTTCTTAAATGGTCAAGTCATTAAATAAAATGACAACGCATTCACAAGGAGAATTATGCTGTTTTTATTGAGCTAATAACTGTGAGCAAAAATAGAAAGTTACAGATAATATTAAATCAATTTTGAAAGTTCTGCATATTAAAGACAGACAATATTAGTTCATTTAAAATGAAGGCAAGGGCTTCCCTGGTAGCGCAGTGGCTGAGAGTCCGCCTGCCAATGCAGGGGACACGGGTTCGTGCCCCGGTCCGGGAAGATCCCACATGCCGTGGAGCGGCTGGGCCCGTAAGCCATGGCCGCTGAGCCTGCGCATCCGGAGCCTGTGCTCCGCAACGGCAGAGGCCACAACAGTGAGAGGCCCGCGTACCGCAAAAAAATAATAATAATAAAAATAAATAAAGGCAATAATCTTTACTGAGCCTGTCAGGATTTGTTTCCTGGGGTACCTCACCTTCTTGGTTAACTCCAAGCAAGTTAGTTACTATCTGGTTCAGATTTCAGCTATACTAATATTTGTCTGTAAAAAGTTCCATATAATTGAATCTTCTAAATAACTTACATTTATCCCATTATGCAACAAAATTTAAAATTTTAACCATTTCATAGGCATTTTTCTAAAAGACTTCACTTATTTCCCTGCTTTCTAAAAAGACCTGAAATTTAATTTAACCATTTTCTACAAATTTCGTTACAGTATAAACATGAACTGTCCTGCAAAATGGTAACTGCTGTGCTTGGATCTCCTGTTTCCTCTCCTCTGCTTGCTGTCACTTACTGATGACAGTGTGTTCTTGATGTTTCTGATGCTGAGGTGAGAACCCAAGAGTGTCTATAAAGGCTCCTGAGCATAAAAAACTAGGCTTTGTGATATCTGGTTACTGAGTTATTTTTCTCTCCTTCTTCACCTCCATCGCTAATTTTCCAATTACTGAAGTTACCATAAAAAATATATATATATCACAGCAAAACAGGCTGTTAGCACCAGGAAGGGAATTCTGAAGAGAGGTCCAGGTACCTGAACACAGGAGCAGAAAAACCCCTTCTCTTAGAGGGCAGCACTGGCTAATGTGCACAATGAGGTCTCCATTCCTTTTTCCCTGGGAAATGGAATCAACCTGCCCATTCTAGACCTTTCTATCCTTTATATGGCATTCTTTTTTTAAATTTATTTTTCAGGATTTTTTTTAACATCTTTATTGGAGTATAATTGCTTTACAATGTTGTGTTAGTTTCTGCTGCAAAACAAAGTGAATCAGCTGTACGTATACATACATATACGGTATTCTTCTCTCCACAGATAATAGCAGTGCTGTCAAATTACACATGGGGCATAAGAGTTAAATGACCATGACTACATTATATGGAAACGATGTGTGCTTGGCATGTATTGATACACGACAAACAAATGTAAATAAAACTATGAATCTGACTTTCTGTCCATGGGGGTGCTGAGAAGGATAAGGGCACAAAGATGTAATTTTGTCTGGCACTAGAATTCTCAAAATCATCAGAAATATTTATAAACACCAGAGAACGTAAGTTAGAACTACAGAAAATCTAGATTTTTTTCTCACTACACATAAACTGAAGGAATCACAAAATTAATTAATCAACATTTTCCCTTTTTCTTTTTTTTTAAATACATATTTTGTTTTTTTGTTTTAAATTTATTTATTTTATTTATTTATTTTTGGATGCATTGAGTCTTCGTTGCTGCACACGGGCCTTCTCTCGTTGCGGTGAGCAGGGGCTACTCTTCTTTGCCGTGTGCAGGCTTCTCATTATGGTGGCTTCTCTTGTTGCAGAGCACGGGCTCTAGGCACAGTGGGCTTCAGTAGTTGTGGCACAAGGGCTCAGTAGTTGTGGCCTGTGGGCTCTAGAGAGCAGGCTCAGTAGTTGCAGTGCACCGGCTTAGTGGCTCGGCAGCATGTGGGATCTTCCGGGACCAGGGATCGAACCCGTGTCCCCTGCACTGGCAGGTGGATTCTTAACTACTGTGCCACCAGGGAAGTCCCTCCCTTTCTTAATTAAGCATTAGTAGTACAGGCCAAGGCTTAAAAAAAGAAATTCTGCCTAAGTAAACTGATGATCTGTTTCTCTCTACCAAATAAGTTCTTATGATTCAAGTTTTAGAGAAACTATTCTAAGCCATCAAAGACTAGTTGCCTACAAAATAACCAACATAACCGTCTTGGCTGCAACAGATTCTCACTGCTCTGAAGTAATTTTTATCAGAAAAATGGAAAAATGTGAGGTAATCTTTGACTAACTAGTAAAAATTTATTTTTACATTCAGTTTTCCCTACTAGGCATGAGAAAAAAACAACAACAAAAAAAGACATCTAAAAGATTAGCCCTATTCATCTACCTGGCTTGAATAAATAACAACTACCATTTTACTTCTGTTAGCTGGTAATGTCAAAAATTACTGATTTATAGAAAATAATATATGAGGAAGAAAGTAAACAAGGATAAAATATCTAGCAAAAAAAAAAGACAGAAAAAAGCTACTCTATAAAACTTTTTTCCCCATATACAACCCAAAGATATCCAGTTAACATAGCTACAGTATCTTGGAGGTGAGAATATATAATAGATTACTGAATTAAAACTATTCAAAAATGACACCTTTCTGTTGGCATCTGTAACCATACAGCACTAAGACAGAACCACTCCAATGGCTAAAGGAGTCATGAAATAAAGGATGTATATCTTACTCTTGATCTTAGACTAAATAAACTATTTTGTTTCCCTATCTATAAAATGGGAGCAAACTGGAAGACTGTGAAAATTTATTATTGGTAAAATGCTTATAATTTTCAGGTAAAATGTTACAGAAAAAGTTAAGTACGTGATCCATACCTTGTTTTAATTCCAAACCTTCAGGTTGCTTGTTCTCTCTTAGGGATGAGGTAGAATCTATACAGATGTCTTGTCTGAGGAATGAAAATAAATAAAAACAATCTTTTAAACATTATTCAATGAAATAATATTTACTGCTGAGGTTCCTAGAATTAAGTTATACACTTGAGAAGACAGTGAATTCTTCTCAGCCCCCAGGGTACCATTCGGTACATTCTGGAAACTCAGAAACATGTATACAAGTGTCAGAAGCAGCGGCTATAAACTACCACCAATTTAAGTAGTGTGCTTTGTAAAATCAAGGAACAAACCTGGAATGAATACCGAGGTTAATTTTCTCTCCCTTCCAATACTCTGCAGGGTAGCTGATGGGAGAAGTCATAACTCACAGAAGAATCTAGTAATTTTTCAAGTTCAACTGTTAAATTTAATGGGCACTCTGGCATTCAAATTATTTTTGTTTGTTTGTTTTTGCTGTACGCGGGCCTCTCACTGTTGTGGCCTCTCCCATCGCGGAGCACAGGTTCCGGACGCACAGGCTCAGCGGCCATGGCTCACGGGCCCAGCTGCTCCGCAGCATGTGGGATCCTCCCGAACTGGGGCACGAACCCGTGTCCCCTGCATCGGCAGGTGGACTCTCAACCACTGCGCCACCAGGGAAGCCTCAAATTATTTTATATTCATCTAATTTCATACCTCAAATGCTTTGGTGTCTACAGGATGTGGAAAATACATATCTTATTTGTAATATACATATGTAATCAAAGTAAATGGATTATGTATAAGATCATGCCATAAAAAAAGTTCTTGATTCACTATTTCTGCAAAAGAGCTATAAACTAAACTAATACTCTTTCTTAGAGAGCATTATACCATTATAATATTGATGTTACAAATACTTTACAGCAAAAGTCAAGACATTAATTATTGTAAATATTCAAAATAACTATTTTCTTTAAAATACGTATCTATTACCTTCTGAGAATTTTTATACACACCCTAAGACTAACATACTAGAAATATCTAGGAAATTTGCGTATTCACAAAACTTTTTATATCCACTTAATAACAAATCCCTCAAATAACTAAAGGATAAAGACTTGTGATTATTTCTTTGAGAAGTTTACAATTTTCTTTCCAGTCAACACATTTGGCACTTATAAGTTTGTTCTGTATTAAAACTTTACTAATACAGTACAAACTCAAATAGAAACTATGAAAATATTTAACTTGGTACTATGACATCTTAGAGATTTATAATTGAGATAGCTCCATTTTTTATCCTTCTTTCTGTCTAATGTCGCCTACTCAGATTTTATTCTTTCACCAGAATGACTAGCAGATCCCAAGGAGGATATCAACAACACACCCTGGCAATCTAGGGGCAGATTAAATGCCAATATACCACATTAAAAGCTTTGCAAAGGGGACTTCCCTGGTGGCACAGTGGTTAAGAATCTGCCTATCAATGCAGGGGACAAGGGTTCAATCACTGGTCCAGGAAGATCCCACATGCCACGGAGCAACTAAGCCAGTGCACCACAACTACTGAGCCTGCGCTCTAGAGTCCACGAGCCACAACTACTGAAGCCTGCATGCCTAGAGCCCATGGCAAGAGAAGCCACTGCAACGAAGAGTAGCCCCTGCTCGCCACCACTAAAGAAAGCCCAAGCACAGCAATGACGACCCAATGAAGCCAAAAGAAAAGAAAAAAAAAAAAAGCTCTGCAAAGAATAAAGTTAAAATATGTCACCTCAAGCCTTACGTCAAATTAGACTTTACCTACTGGGAACATTAATCTATTTCTAAGTATATTCCTTTAGAGAAAATGTTTGTTTGCTCTAATACCTGAACGGCACTTATTTCTCTTCTAAACACGTACACCTAACTTTTTCAAAAAATGACTTGAACAAAAACATAATGTAACATCACCATTAAAAGGACCATGGGCATATGCAATACCTAATAAAGACACAACATCACTCACGCAACATTATAGCTGAGAATGTATAATCTATATCATGAGGAATCATGAGACAAACCGCAAGCGGAAATGAGTAATGTTCTATTAAAAAGAGGGAGGGGAGTTCAAGTCAATGTTATAAAAGACAAAGAAAGGCTGTGGAAATATTCCAGGTTAAAGGAAGCTAAAGAGTCATGACAATTAAATGTTATAACTGACTTGAGACTGCTCAACTGGAGGGGAAAACATTATAAAGGATATTACTGAATCAAGTGACAAACTAAAATACTGATGGCAGATTGCATAAAAGTATCAATGTTAAATTTACTAAAGCTGAATTTACTGAAGTTAACAATGTATTGCGGTTATATGAAAAAGAATATCACTATTTTAGGAAAAATACAATGTAGTATTTAGAGGTAAAGTGTCATGATGTATATAACTTAGCCTCAAATGTTTCAGAAGAAAATATACAAGTATATAAAGAGAAGGTGTGCAAATGGGACTAAATGTTAATAATAGGTAAATCCAGGTAAAGGATATATGTATGTTTCTTGTACTATTCTTATTCCTGCAACATTTTAATAATTCTGAAATTATTTCCAAATAAAAATTTTAAATTAATAATAATGTAGTGAAATGCATAATTTTATGCATTATTTGATTTTCTCTGTGAAAGCTCCTTGAATCCCCTTCAAATAAAACTTGACCCCTCTATAAAGACTATCTGCTGTCATAAACAAATTTTTTTATTGCCCAAAGTGAATGTTTATAATGTTCTGTTTTCTCTTACGTTGGATTTGATCAGGCTGTTGAAGAAAATCACCAAAAAGAACTTCAGACAGTAGAGGTAGTACACCACCTTGTGGCTGAAAAGTGAAAAGCTAGATGCTTTTACATCAGTATCATCTGAAGCTGAAAAAATGTTCCAGAAAATAGTTTGGAATTTTAATTTTTCCAAGACATAGATTTGCAACTAAAATTATCATACACATTCAGAGTTCCGTAATGCAATTTAAAGATTTTCACTAAAGAGCATAAAAGGCAAGATGGAAACAAAAAAGGAAATGTCTTAAAGTGTAAGAAAATTATGTCTCCTCCAACATAATAAAACATACTAAGTGTCAGAGTTAGGAAAACTAAAAGAATTCCAATTTATAGTTAAATTACATTTAAATATTTCTATCAAACGCTTTAAAACCATATAAGAATTTTATAACAACTGGAGAGAAGAGGTGAAGAGAAAAAGGGGGGAGGGAAGGAACACACTAAAAATCTGGCTTGGGTTAAGAATCTTGCAATGTTTTTTGTAGTCTTTTCCATTAAGAAAAAAAAAAAGACAGTTTTTATTTCCCCAATTCTCTTCTCCCATCTGCAATGCTCCTTAAAGCACCTTAATTTACAATCTTGGCCTTGAATTATAAAAGAGCCCTATATCTATCCTTGGGATTTAAGTTCTCAAACCAATATCAGTCCAACTTAGTTTCTTTTACTCCAAATACGGTTCTATGAGTGATACTTTCTTATAACTCCAATGAACTTGTTTTTTAAAATCAGAGTAATACACTGGGGAGATCTGTAGGACTTAATCAAGAACAACCACACATGTGAATTGCTAAGGTTTAAAATATATTGCTAAACAGAAAAAAAAAAATCAATTTCTTGTCTAAAAGAAAAATACTGGGAAGAGACCTCAACAGAAGGATAAAGAGAGAACCAAACCAGAAGGATTCCTCCCACTTTGGAAAAAGTCAGCTAACAAAGAATCAGGCAAACTGGCCTAACGACAGATATACCCTTGGTTCTCTCCACTATCCTGGGAGTAAAACTAGAGGCTGAATGATGCCAGCTTATCATGTTATGAGCTTTCTACTATTAAAAATAAGAGACAGGCAAAGAAACTAGAGTAGCCAAAACAATTGTGAAAAAGAATAACCAAGTTTAAGGATGGACACTATCACATTTCAAGAGTAAAAAGCTACAGTAACCAAGATAGTAATGGTATCAGAGAAAGGATAAACATCTGGATTAATAAAACAGAATAGAGTACAGAAACAGATCTAACACATATATGGTCAATAGTTTAAAACAACAACATAAATGTGTATCACAGTTCTGTAGGTCAGAAGTCTAGGAGGGGTCTCACTGGACTAAAATCAAAGTGTCCACAGGCTGCACTCTTTTCTGGAGACTCTAGGGGAGAATTCATTTCCTGCTCATTTGGATTGTTGGCATAAATTTGTTCCCTGAGATGGTAAGGCCAAAATCCCTGTTGCCTTGCTGCTTACCCAGCTTCCAGTCAAGGTCTTCTCATGTCACATCTCTCTGACCTACTCTTCTTCTGTCTTCCTCTTCCACTTTTAATAACTCAGTGTGATGAGACTGGGATAACCTGGATAATCCAGGATAATCTCCCCATCTCAAAGTCCTTAACCTTAACCAAATCTGCAAAGTCCCTTTTCTCAATATATAAAGTAACACATTCTTAAGTTCTGGAGATTAGAGAGTCATTTTTCTGCCTACTATATTACCTGAACTGGAGAATGGATAAGCAAACTGTTGTTCACCCATGCAATGGAGTATCAACTACTCAGCAAGGAAAAGGAAGGAACTACTTATATACACAGCAACATAAGTGAATCTCAAATGCATTATGCTAAGTGAAAGAAGCCTATATACTGTATTTATCTATATGACATTCTGGAAAAAGAAAAAGTGTGAGGACATAAATCAGGTTGTCAAGGGTTGGACACAGGAGAGGGAGTGGACTACAAAGAGCCATGGGGGAAATTCTGGGTATGATGGAACGGGTCTATATTGTGGCTGTGATGGTAGATAAATTTGTCCAAATCTGCATAACTATATAATAAAAAAAAAAACCAAAACTAAATTGCACTTTTATCTAAATTACACTTTTAATATTTTTGTATCTAAATTACACTGTTAATATTTTTTGAGTTGGGGTACCACAAAGCCTTAGAACAAGTTCAGAAAACTGAAATCACCTAGTGCTCAGATGTAACCCTCAAACACTATGGAATGGAGCAAAACAATCTTTCTCAAAGGGCCTTTCCAAACAGCAAATAAATTCACATCTCTAGTGTTTCCTCAGCAAGCTCATTCCTCAAGATAGCAAAATTTAACCCTTGTTTCCATTTCCTTTCCCCAAATAACATAATTCCAAAAATCAGTTACCATACTCCAGTTTCTCTGATCCATGATTCTCTAAGAATTCATTCTATAAATTGCCCCCCACAACTCCAAGTTTTTGTAAATAAGTCAATTCTCTAAATGGGGGCTCTAATCTATATAAAAGTGACTAAAAGGAATCACAGAGGTTCTCCTCTTTGTTCTATCCCTATATTCCTGCTTTCAAGCCTTTTCCAGTTTTAAAAATTGTATGAGATCACTTATAAGTGCTTTATTTAAAGGTGCACAAGTAGGATGTGTAGATATCCTACTACTTTGAATGTGGCGTCCTATCTAAGCATTAAGTCGCAATACTGTCAATGATTAGTAGTACTTTCTGTGAAGGTTTTCTGAAAAACGTATTCTGTTATTTCTGATAAAGTTATTATATAGAATAGTCTGCCTAAGTATTACAGCTAATTTAGAAGGACACAAGAACATAAGTGCCAAAAAGCACACAGTCAAGCCCTTTATAATACATATACTATGTCTAAAAGAATTTAGCATACAGAAGTAATGGCAATTTAACAAATTGATCTCATTTGTGAAAAAAATCCTTTTATGCTTTAAAATATGTATACAATAGTTTTCTCTGAATTTAAACTATGTTTGTAATAAATGAAAAAGTTAGACACTTGTAAGCAATAAATTTTTAAAAAGCAGTAACAGTAAAGAATAATAATTTTAAAAATCACAATGAATTCTTTTGCTTTGTTTAGGCTTTCATAAAAGGAATATAGGGAAGGGAATCCCCAATACTCATCAATGTAAAGTGGAATTTTAAGAACAGTGATTGTGTGACTCAAAGTAAAAATTCGGTGATTCATAGTAAAAATTCTAGAGCAAATACAGCAACATTTTTTTCAATACATTTCAACAACTACTATTCTAAGCACTTTACAATCTTCTCCCATTTAATCATCATCACAATCCTATGAGTAGGTACTGATATTACCCCTATTCTCCAAACAAGGAAATTGAGGCCCAGAGAGGTTAACTAACTTGCCAAAGGTCAGAGAGATAGTAAGCTGTGGAATTCTGCTGCTAAAAGTGCAGGCAGTTTAACTCTAGAACCTTCATTCTTTACATTTATGCAGACTTTCTCCTACTTAAAGAAATAGTTCTCCAAGCGGTAATATTAAAAATTATACGTAGCCATCATCTATGTCTCAAAGTATCAGGTCAGTTTTCATTCAAAATTTGACCCCAAGACCTAATAGGAAAATACTTCTTTCTATTGGAAAAACTAAGATATGCTATTAAATCATCAAGACAGAATTATTATTTTACAGTGGAAAATTTCAATGAAAAGACAGACATGAGCAAATACAACTGGTAACCAAAACAAATTCCAAATGAATCAAAGATTTAAACATTTAAAAAAACCATAAAGTACTAAGAGAAAGTATGAAAAATACTTTTTATAATTTCAGAATAGAGAAGGACTTTTGTAAATATAAAACCCAGAAACCATAAAAAATTGATAAAATCAGACTACATAAACATGAAATATTTATGCATGTGCAAAAGAACAATAAAAGCCATAAAGTAAAAAAAAAAAAGCAACAAGCAAAAAGAAAAAAAATTGCAACCCACATCACAAACAACGGATTAAAAAGACCAGAGGGGACTTCCCTGGTGGCGCAGTGGTTAAGAATCCTCCGGCCAATGCAGGGGACATGGATTCAATCCCTGGTCCAGGAAGATCCCACATGCAGTGGAGCAGCTAAGCCCATGTGCCACAACTACTGAGCCTGCCCTCTAGAGCCCGCAAGCCACAACCACTGAGCCCGCATACCGCAACTACTGAGCCTGCATGCTACAACTACTGAAACCTGTGCGCCTAGAGCCCATGCTCTGCAACAAGAGAAGCCACAGCAAAGAGAAGCCTGTGCACCGCAATGAAGAGTAGCCTCTACTCACCGCAACTAGAGAAAGCTCGTGCACCCCAACAAAGACCCAATGCGCCCCAAACAAATAATAATAAAATAAATTAATTAAAAAAAAAGACCACAGCCCTCTACCTACATACACACACAAGGTAAACAAAAATGACAAAGCTCACAGAAAAAGGAAATTCAAATAGCTTTGTAATATATGGAAAAACAGTCAATTTCACTCAGAGAATATAAATTAAAATTCCAATGAGATATTCTTTTTTACCTATCAGATGAACAAAGATCAAAATGTTAGATAACATTATATTAGCTAAAGTATATGAAAACATGTATTCCACATTTTGGGGGAGGGGTATAAATTGGTTTAAACTCTGAAAGTCAATTAGGCAGTATCTATTAAAATTTCAAATGCGCAAACATCTGATCCAACAATTAACTTATAGGGCTTTATATAATCACAGAAGAACAAGATGACTTACATACAGAGATACTCATATCATATGCAGTAACAGAAGACAGTAAACACTTAAATGTCCAGAAGAACAAGATTACTTATATACAGAGATACTCATCATATACAGTAACAGAAGACAGTAAACACTTAAATGTCTATAGATAGACTTTTGCTATATTCAACAATGGAATAGTATACAGGTGTGTGTGTGTGTGTGTGTGTGTGTGTGTGTGTGTGTGTATGAAGCCTTATATGCACTAGGTAGAACAAAATCCAAAAAAGTCATACTATTAAATGGAAAAAATTAAACAAAAAAGGGTATGGAACAGTTTGCACAGTATGCTACCATCTGCGTGACAAGAAAAACTATACATACACTTATACATTTGTAAATGTATACAATTTCTCTGGGAGGATACACAAGAAACTGGTTTACTGTGGTTGCCTACAAGAAGGGATTCAGAATGGGGAACAGAAAAAAGAGTGAGACTTATTTTCACTATATACTTTAAAAAACTTTATACTATGCTCATACATTTACCATTCAAATAAATAAGCTGTTAAATAACACACACAAGATACATGGCTATGTGGGAAAATGTCCTCATTTACTGAAAATTCAAACATAAATATGTAGAATCAACTTACAGTACTTCAAGAAAATAGATAAAATAAATATGGAAAACTGTAATAATTGTTAGGCCTAGGCAATAGTTATTTGGGGGTTTCATTATACTGTTCTCTCTACTTTTCTATACACTTGACAATTTTCGTAATAAAAAAATAAACACAAGAACAACCTAATACAGTGAAGTCCCTTTTGTCTAACTCAGACAAGATGGTATCACTTAACTGAAAAAAAATATTTTATTAACACAGGGAAACACTTTTAAAAGTCACATATAGGAGGAGCTTCAAGATGGCGGAAGACTAAGACGCAGAGATCACCCTCCTCCCCACAAATACAAGGTAAATACATCTACATGTGGAACAACTTCTACAGAACACCTACTGCACACTGGCAGAAGACCTCAGACCTCCCAAAAGGCAAGAAACTCCCCACGTACCTGGGTAGGGCAAAAGGAAAAAGAAAAAACAGACAAAAGAATAGGGACGGGACCTGCACCAGCAGGAGGGAGCTGTGAAGGAGGAAAGGTTTCTACACACTAGAAAGGCCCTTCATGGGTGGAGACTGCGGGTGGCGGAGGGGGGAAGCTTCCGAGCCACGGAGGAGAGCGCAGCAACAGGGGTGCGGGGGGCAAAGCGGGGAGATTCCCGTACAGAGGATGCACTCACCATCCTGAGAGGCTTGTCTGCTCACCCGCCGGGGCGGGCGGGGCTGGGAGCTGAGGCTCGCGCTTGGAGAGCAGGGAGAGGACTGGGGTTGGAGGCGTGAACACAGCCTGAAGGGGGCCAATGCGCCACAGCTAGCGGGGAGGGAGTCCGGGAAAAGTCTGGAGCTGCTGAAGAGGCAAGAGACTTTTTCTGGCCTCTTTGTTTCCTGGTGCACAAGGAGAGGGGATTAAGAGCACCCCTTAAAGGAGCTCCAGAGACGGGCGCGAGCCGCAGCTATCAGCGCGGACCCCAGAGACGGGCATGGGACTCTAAGACTGCTGCTGCCGCCACCAAGAAGTGAGTGTGCAAGCAGAGGTTACTCTCCAGACCTCCCCTCCTGGGAGCCTGTGCAGCCCGCCACTGCCATGGTCCTGGGATCCAGAGACAACTTCCCCCGGGAGAACACACGGTGTGCCTCAGGCTGGTGCAATGTCACGACGGCCTCTGCTGCTGCAGGCTCGCCTTGCATCCGTACCCCTCCCTCCCCCAGGCCTGAATGAGCCAGAGCTGCCAAATAAGCTGCTCCTTTAACCCAGTCCTGTGTGAGCAAAGAACAGATGCCCTCAGGCGACCTACATGCAGAGGCGGGGCCAAATTCAAAGCTGAGCGCCGGGAACTGTGAAAACAAAGAAGGGAAAGGGAAATTTCTCCCAGCAACCTCAGGAGCAGAGGATTAAATCTCCACAATCAACTTGATGTACCCTGAATCTGTGGAATACCTGAATAGACAACAAATCATCCCAAATTGAGGAGGTGGACTTTGGGAGCAAAGATATATATATATTTTTTTTTTTTCCCTTTTTCTCCTTTTGTGAGTGTGTGTGCTTCTGTGTGTGATTTTGTCTGTATAGCTTTGCTTTTACCATTTGTCCTAGGGTTCTGTCTTTTTTTTGTGTGTGTTTGCCTTTTGTAACTTTGTAAAAAATTTTTTTAATAATTATTTTTTATTTTAATTACTTTATTTTACTTTATTTTTTAAATTCTATCTTTTCTTTCTATTTTTTCTCCCTTTTATTCTGAGCTGTGAGGATGAAAGGCCTTGGTGCTCCAGCCAGGCGTCAGGGCTGTGCCTCTGAGGTGGGAGACCCAAGTTCAGGACACTAGTGTGTGTTTGCCTTTTGTAACTTTGTAAAAAATTTTTTTAATAATTATTTTTTATTTTAATTACTTTATTTTACTTTATTTTTTAAATTCTATCTTTTCTTTCTATTTTTTCTCCCTTTTATTCTGAGCTGTGAGGATGAAAGGCCTTGGTGCTCCAGCCAGGCGTCAGGGCTGTGCCTCTGAGGTGGGAGACCCAAGTTCAGGACACTTGTCCACAAGAGACCTCCCAGCCACATGTAATATCAAATGGCGAAAATCTCCCAGAGATCTCCATCTCTACGCCAAGACTCAGCTTCACTCAACGACCAGCACGCTACAGTGCTGGACACCCTATGCGAAACAACAAGCAAGACAGGAACACAACCCCATCCATTAGCAGAGGGGTTGCCTAAAATCATAAGGTCACAGACACCCCAAAACACACCACTAGACGTGGACCTGCCCACCAGAAAGACAAGATCCAGCTTCATCAACCAGGACACAGGCGCTAGTCCCCTCCACCAGAAAGCCTACACAACCCACTGAACCAACCTTAGCCACTTGGGACAGACACCAAAAACAATGGGAACTACAAACCTGCAGCCTGCAAAAAGGAGACCCCAAACACAGTAACTTAAGCAAAATGAAGACAGAAAAACACACAGCAGATGAAGGAGCAAGATAAAAACCCACCAGACATAACAAATGAAGAGGAAACAGGCAGTCTACCTGAAAAAGAATTCAGAATGATAGTAAAGATGATCAAAAATCTTGGAAATAGAAAAGAGAAAATACAAGAAACGTTTAACAAGGACCTAGAAGAACTAAAGAGCAAACAAACAATGATGAATAACACAATAAATGAAATTAAAAATTATCTAGAAATGATCAATAGCAGAATAACTGAGGCAGAAGAACGGATAAGTGACCTAGAAGATAAAATAGTGAAATAACTACTGCAGAGCAGAATAAAGAAAAAGGAATGAAAAGAATTGAGGACAGTCTCAGAGACCTCTGGGACAATATTAAACGCACCAACATGTGACTTACAGGGGTCCCAATAGAAGAAGACAAAAAGAAAGGGACTGAGAAAATATTTGAAGAGATTATAGTTGAAAACTTCCCTAATATGGGAAAGGAAATAGTTAATCAAGTCCAGGAAGCACAGAGGGTCCCATACAGGAAAAATCCAAGGAGAAACACGCCAAGACACATATTAATCAAACTATCACAAATTAAATACAAAGAAAACATATTAAAAGCAGCAAGGGAAAAACAACAAATAACATACAAGGGACTCCCCATAAGGTTAACAGCTGATCTTTCAGCAGAAACTCTGCAAGCCAGAAGGGAGTGGCAGGACATATTTAAAGTAATGAAAGGGAAAAACCTACAACCAAGATTACTCTACCCAGCAAGGATCTCATTCAGATTTGATGGAGGAATTAAAACCTTTAGAGACAAGCAAAAGCTAAGAGAATTCAGCACCACCAAACCAGTTTGACAACAAATGCTAAAGGAACTTCTCTAGGCAGGAAACACAAGAGAAGGAAAAGATCTACAATAACAAACCAAAAACAATTAAGAAAATGGTAATAGGAACAAACATATCGATAATTACCTTGAGTGTAAATGGATTAAATGCTCCAACCAAAAGACACAGACTGGCTGAATGGATATAAAAATAAGACCAGTATATATGCTGTCTACAAGAGACCCACTTCAGACCTAGGGACACATACAGACTGAAAGTGAGGGGATGGAAAAAGATATTCCATGCAAATGGAAATCAAAAGAAAGCTGGAGTAGCAATTCTCATATCAGACAAAATAGACTTTAAAATAAGGACTATTAAAAGGGACAAAGAAGGACACTACATAATGATCAAGGGATCGATCCAAGAAGAAGATATTACAATTGTAAATATTTATGCACCCAACATAGGAGCACCTCAATACATAAGGCAAAT
>NW_020172145.1:376663-456340 GCF_003031525.2 Neophocaena asiaeorientalis asiaeorientalis
CTACAACCAAGATTACTCTACCCAGCAAGGATCTCATTCAGATTTGAGGGAGAAATTAAAATCTTTACAGACAAGCAAAAGCTGAGAGAGTTCAGCACCACCAAACCAGCTTTACAACAAATGCTAAAGGAACTTCCCTAGGCAAGAAATACAAGAGAAGGAAAAGACCTAAATTAAGAAAATGGTAATAGGAACAAACATATCGATAATTACCTTGAGTGTAAATGGATTAAATGCTCCAACCAAAAGACACAGACTGGCTGAATGGATATAAAAATAAGACCAGTATATATGCTGTCTACAAGAGACCCACTTCAGACCTAGGGACACATACAGACTGAAAGTGAGGGGATGGAAAAAGATATTCCATGCAAATGGAAATCAAAAGAAAGCTGGAATAGCAATTCTCACATCGGACAAAATCGACTTTAAAATAAAGACTATTAGAAGAGACAAAGAAGGACAGTACATAATGATCAAGGGATCGATCCAAGAAGAAGATATAACAATTGTAAACATTATGCACCCAACATAGGAGCACCTCAATACATAAGGCAAATACTAACAGCCATAAAAGGGGAAATCGACAGAAACACAATCATAGTAGGCGACTTTAACACCTCACTTTCACCAATGGACAAATCATCCAAAATGAAAATACATAAATAAACACAAGCTATACACTAATGATGAAAAATCTGAAAGTGAAATTAAGAAAACATTCCCATTTACCATTGCAACAAAAAGAATAAAATATCTAGGAATAAACCTACCTAAGGAGACAAAAGACGTGTATGCAGAAACCTAACACGTATATATGGAATCTTAGGGGGGAAAAAAAATGGTCATGAAGAACCTAGGGGCAAGGTGGGAATAAAGACAGAGACCTATTACAGAATGGACTTGAGGACATGGGGAGGGGGAACGCTAAGTTGTGACAGAGTGAGAGAGTGGCATGGACATATATACACTGCCAAATGTAAAACAGATAGCTAGTGGGAAGCAGCCGCATAGCACAGGGAGAAAAGCTCAGTGCTTTGTGACCACCTAGAAGGGTGGGATAGGGAGGGTGGGAGGGAGGGAGCCGCAAAAGAGAAGAGGTATGGGGATATATGTATATGTATAACTGATTCAGTTTGTTATAAAGCAGAGAGTAACACACCATTGTAAAGCAATTATACTCCAATAAAGATGTTAAAAAAGAAAAAGAAAAAGAAAAAGATGTTAAAAAAGAAAAAGCTTTTTAGGTTAACATAAAACAGAAATGTATCTTCATTCATCAGCCTTTGGATATGAAGCCTTATCTTTGATATGAATCCATGGAAAAGAGTTCAGTCTCATCCTACTCATACAAGCCATTGACTACATCTCTACTTTTGGCTTATTTAAAGCACAAAAATCTGAGTGCAGAAAATAACCCTCTTTATTTATACAGTGCTGCCCAAACTTTTACTTTTGTTATCCCACAACTAAGAACAACTGCAGTTTGAGTTTTTCCAAAGCATTCAGCGTGATCAAATAATCTTTTTATACTGATATTTCACCTGTTTTTTCATATAACTATATTGTAAAACTACAGTAACTGCACTGGAAACAAATACAAGTGACTCTTGGTAAGCAAAATCTTCAAATGGTGGGAGAAGTGCACCAGCGTATTAAAGAATAATCATTAACAACCGGTTTAGTGCACTTAACATCAGTGAATTTATTTTTCAAGTGAAATGGAAAAGACAGTTAATACAAAGAATCAGATAAGTGATTAAGAAAATCTTACATGTTTTAAAAAAGTCATAAGCGAAGAGCAGAAAAAAGGAAAACTACCTGCTTGCATCTAATCCAGTGCTTGAGCAGCAAGCTGAGGCATTAAAACGACTGATGGGAAAACAACAACAGACACAGTTTAAAAATCAGCTTTCTGTAACACAAAGAAAGATTTTTTGTGTGTGTAGACAGTTACAAAACCAGAAAATCCTTCCCAAGACCCTCAAAATTCCCCAATGGAAAACACAGTTGCAATTCAAATGAAGAGCCTATCTAAGACCTCTGAGAAGCTCAGGCCCTCCCATTTCAAGGAATGTTCTAAAGATTCTAGAGGTGCCTATCTGCTAAATATTTAAAAAGAACTGGGTCAATATCTGCTTCAAAGTTATCAAGTTGAAAGCAGGGGGTTTAAAATAATATGGGAGGAAACATAGTGGGTGATAGGTATTCAAGCGTTCATCGTACACTGAAATTTTTCATAATAGAGTTAAAACAAACAAATAACTGTTACAAAACCACCTCATACATTCCAGAGTGGGTTATGTGAGTTAGATCAATCACAGGTCAATTTGTGAAGGTATTATTCCTAATAAGCCCAGGTCTAGGGTCTACCTGAGGCCTATTTTTGTATCTACTGATAAAAATGTTTACTTAATTATGTACTGTAGATTTATGCTGCCCATTAATTCAATGCTCCGGAACACTGTAAATTTTATTCAAATGCTTTATTCCTTTGAAGCTTAATAATAGCAGTTTATGAAGGACTCTTTCATTCCCAACAAGTTTAGTTTTATTGACACTTACTGAGAATTCAGCATTTGGCTTAGTACTATTGCCCCTTTGAAAGTTACTTATACATACATAATCCAGGGAGTGCGTTGCCTGAATTGGAACAAAATCCAACTCAATACTCTAATGCCAGCTGAGCTGAACCCACAAGACAGCTATAACTCATCAAAAAGGACATGAATGCTTCTCCCTTACTAAAAACAAAACTAACGCTTTTTATTCAACTAACAAATGGCATCACAGTTCTACCACATGTCACTATAAGGGTTGTTGTCCAAATTATATGTATTACCTAAAAGCTCTAAGGCCTGTTCAGGAGTATCTTACTTTTTCAGAAAGTTAATCACCCAAAACTAGAATTTGATAATAACTAATTTAGAACATGCCCATCCTCTGCTAAGAAGCAGTGACTAGGATCAATAGTTCCAGAACACTCCTATAGAACCTACTTTGCAGTATACCTTAGTTTGAGAATCTCGATTTTTAAATTTCTTTGCCTTCTAGAACTAGGATATTATCTCATCACTGCTTATTATCCATAGAGAAATACAACTTCATTTCCACTGACACCTCCCTCAATATCATTCACTAAAAGCATATTAATTTAAAATTCATAAAGGTATTTATTAAATCAATTCTAAAACATTGTTAAGATTTCCCTAAAGTGTTTGTATTTTTATTCTTTTTATATAAAAACTCAATCCTGATTATTTTATTGCACTATTCAAGACTTAAATTTCATTACAAACATATTCTTTAGGGTGTAATCATCTCACATTATAGGCCAAGCTAATACCTGTTCTCATTTTTAGTGTTACTTTAGCTATAATAAAGCTTCTTTTCCAAATGAAGACAGCGCTCTGATTCCAGGGATATTACCTTATTTACTTAAAATTGTTGTTCTTGTTAAGCAACTTGTAATCTGTAACATGTGCAAATCTTGTCACAATATCTAAGTTTTAAAACACTGCAAAATTGTAAATGCTAAAATTTTTAGACTATCTCAGTACAATAAAAGTTGCTCATTTACTTACCTAAGGTGAAGTAAAGTGACAGACAAACCCATCCCTCACCTTTTTAAAAATGAAGGTATTTAGAAACTACGAATGTTCTATCTTCATAGTTCCTGCATCTCATTCCGATTAAAATTGTTATAAGTTAACACTCACTAATTTCAAGTTTCAAAGTAGTACACTGTCAAAAATTTCTTATAACTACTACTTTCTTTTTCCTTGGGGTTGTAAAAAAGAACTAGTGTAAAGTAAGTAAGAGTAAGCAATCAAAATTTTAAAAAGCAGTAGAGATCAAGAGAGCTTGGGGGAAAAAACATGTATTTGAAAGCTGACCTTAGAAGATAAATATAACTTAAAAATATAAAGCTAACAATGTGAGGAGATCATATAAAACTGAAAATATAAATTTAGATTTTTTTCCCTTGTGCATAAACATTTGTGTGTACTTCTGTATTTTCAAACTTTTAATGGTTTACGAGAAAATTAATTTACATAGGGCATATTAAATACCATATACATACACATACGCATACATATACCTCATACTGAAAGTTGTCGCTTTACAGCTTCTTAGATAATCTAAGAAGCTATTAATGTTATGTCCTTTCCCATAAACACCACAATAAAAGCACACAGGTTGCCGTTAAAAGAAAATATCAAAATTTTCATGTGTCTTTAATACCATAGACTGCTTTATCTAGACCTATTTAAAATTCTTTTTGTTTATCAAAATTGGGATAGGGCTTCCCTGGTGGCGCAGTGGTTGAGAGTCCCCTGCCAATGCAGGGGATACGGGTTCGTACCCCGGTCTGGGAAGATCCCACATGCCGCGGAGCGGCTGGGCCCGTGAGCCATGGCCGCTGAGCCTGCGCGTCCGGAGCCTGTTGCTCCGCAACGGGAGAGGCCACAGCAGTGAGAGGTCCGCTTAACGCAAAACAAACAAAAAAATTGGGATAAAAAGGTAAAGGTGTATGTCTCAGTTGATAAGACTGACAAACTGACAGAACTGGTTCCAAGGCAAACCTCTGGCCTTTATTGTATTTTCCCTTGAATCAGAGTTTCACTTTCTAGACATTCTGTACATTAAGCATATAGGCAAATGAAGTACTATGTGACAAAGGGAAACATATATATGCCACTCAAAAAGAGAGTACCTACACTCAGCTCCAAATTTTTTTTGCCCTCTCAGGAGAGGTTGCTTGATCTGATTTTCAAGCAAGTCAGAAATCCAAACTTTGGTGTGTTATCACTTCATTTTTAAATGTTGGAACTATTTGAAAATTTTTTAAATATTTAAATTGAGCAAAACATCTCTATGGTTACAGGCAACAATCTAAAACTCTGGCTTATGTCTAGGTTTTAATCAAGTACCTTGCATAGTTTTCTATTGCCACTGTAACAAAAATCACCACAAATTTAGTGGCTTAAAACAATGTGAATTTATTATCTTACAGTTCTGGAGGTCAGAAATCCCAAATTAGTCTTACGACACTAGAATCAAGGTGTAGGTAGTGCTACATTTCTTCTGCAGAATCCATTTCCTTGTCTTTTCCAGCTTCTGAAAGATCACCTGCATTCCTTAGCTTGTGGCTCCTTTTTCCATCTTCAAAGTACATCACTCCAATCTCTGCTTCCATCATCCCATCTCTTTTAGCTGCCTTTGACCAGTTAATTACTCCCTACCACCAATGTTGCGGGCGTGTGGGGGGGGGGGCGGGGTTGTTTTTTGTTTTTTTGGTCTAAATGCATTTGCTAGAACCTCCAAGAAACATTGAAAATGAATGATCCTGTCTGATTCGTCATTTTAATTCACCAAGTGGGTAGTTAAGCTTGGTCAAATGGTCATTGTCATATCTGAATAGTTTTCTACTATATCTTTTTTACCTACAGCTTATATTAGAAATGACTGATGAATATTAGCAAAGGCCTTTTTAGCATCTACTTATCTGACCATGTAATTTTTCTCTTTTAATTTGATGAAATGACTTATGCTAATAGACTTTCTAATGAAGTCTCCTGTAAATTCCTAGAGTAAATCCTACTTGGTCAGTAGCATAATTACCCACTGATACACTGCTGGATTCGATATGCTAATGTTGTACTTACAATTTTTACATCTATATTCACAAGTGAGAAGGCCTATAATCCCCTGAACACTTTTTGGGCACTATTTATGAAATTTGGGATATTAAAGCTATGCAGAAATCATAAAGTAAACTGAAGATCTTTTCATCGGGCTTGGACTAATTTAAATAACACAGGTGTAATCTGTTTGAAAATAGTAACAGATGGCATGCATTATTGAATGTTTTGTTAGCTGTAAACACATTAAATACATTACATCATGCAAATAATAATTCAGTTGTGAATTCACCTTGTCTTTTTCAACAGATCTCTATTCACCTTTCTAATTTCTTCTTTGTTAATCTCTTCAAGTTTTCCACTTTTGGGAGAAGTTAATTTGGTTAATTTGTATTTTGATAGAATACCATACATTTGCTCGCTTCAAGTTTGTTTATACAATGCTGCATGTGGATTCTCATTATTCTTTTAAACTCATACATGCCTATGATTCTGTCTCCTCTTTTCTCACTAATCTCAATTTTAATTGCTCTCTACCTATTTCCTTAATCAGACCGAAGAAGAGTTTATCTTATTTTCTTGTCTTTACAAAAATCAAGTTAATAAATTTAAATTATCCTTTTGTTTTCTGTTTCTTAGTTTTAATGTTTACCTTTGTTGTTTCATTTTTCCAACTTTCTTTTGGTTTATTTTGTTATTTTAAAAATTCCTTTAAGATGTGAACTAAGTTCCTGGGCTAGTCATTAAGCTTTTCTCTCTCATATCTAAATCTTCTCTTTAAATTTAGCTTTGAAATACTAACAATCAAACAGAACACATGAATTCCAACTGGATCCTGGATCAGAATCAATCAATTAATTAATTAAAATAAATAAGTAAACTATAAATTTTTTTTAGTAATTGGGGGAATTTTACATGGGTAATATATTAGATGATATTATTTGAATTACTGTTTATTTCTGAAAAGTGATGATGGCATTGTGGCTGTAAAACTCTCCTTATTTTTAGGAAGTGCACACTTAATTGTTTAAGCATGAAATGTTATGACATCTGTAACTTATTTTTTAATAGGTTATGAGCCGAACTGTTTCCCCACAAAGAATTCATATGTGAAACCCTAACCCCAGTGCCTAAGAATGTTGACTGTTTTGGAGATAGGGCCTTTATAAAGCTAATTAACTTAAAATAAGGCCATTATGGTAGGTGCTAATCCAATCTGACTAGTGTCCTTATAAGGGGAGATTAAGACACAGGGAGAGACACCAGGGGGACACACACAGAGAAAGACAACCAAGTGAAAAGGCAGCAAGAGGGTGGCCATCTGCAAGCCAAGGAGAGAGGCCTCAGAGAAAACAACCCTGCCAGTACCCTGATCTGGACTTTCAGCCTCCAGAACTGTGAGAAAATAAATTTCTGTTGTTTAAGCCAGGCAGTCTGTGGTATTCTGCTATGGCAGCTCTAGCAGCCTAATACAAATGGCTCTTGGGGAAAAAGGATAAATATAAGGAGAGAGCAAAAGCAAAAATGGCAAGATGTTAATGTTGCTGAATCTAGGTAGAGGGTATATGGATGTTCATTACATCATTCTTTCAACTTTTATATAAGTTTGAAGTTTTCCAAAATAAAATGTTTGGGGAAAAAAATTTCACTGGGAAATATATACACACACACGTACATGTAAGTTTGTATTTGTTTGTTAAAGCTGCCATAACAAAATACCAAAGGCTGGCTGGCTTAAATGACAAAAATGTGTTTCTCACAGTTCCGCAAGCTAGAAGTCAAAGATCAAGATGTCTGCAGGTTTGGTTTCTTCTGAGGCTTGCAGATGGCTGCCTTCTGGCTGTGTCCTCACATGGCTCTTCTCTGTGTGTGCCCAGCCCTGGAGTCTTTCAGTGTACTCAAATTTTCTTTTCTTATAAGGACACCAATCAGATTGGATTAACTTAATCACCTCTTTTTTTAAAAAAGATTTATTATTATTTATTTAATATATATAAATATATAATAAATTTATTTTTATTATTATTTATATATTAAATATGTATTATTTATTTGTTTTGTTTATTTATTTTATTTTTATTTTTGGCTGCGTCAGGTCTTAGTTGCAGCACTCGGGCTCTTCGTTGCAGTGCGTGGGCTTCTCTCTAGTTGTGTGCAGGTTTTCTCTTCTCTAGCTGTGGTGCACAGGCTCTAGGGCACATGGGCTCTGTAGTCTGAGGCACGTGGGCTCTAGTTGAGGCGTGCAAGCTCAGTAGTTGTGGTGCATGGGCTTAGCTGCCCCACGGCATGTGGAATCCTAGTTCCCTGACCAGGGACTGAACCCACATCCCCTGAATTGTAAGGTGGATTCTTTACCACTGAACCACCAGGGAAGTCCCATTTACCTCTTTAAAGACCTTATCTCCAAATGAGATTACATTCAGAGGTGGTAGGGGTTAGGGATTTTCACATATGAATTTTGAAGGGACATAATTCAGCCCATAACCAGGTGTTTTCTCGTTATCCTTGCCCTTACAGTATTAAGTCTTTAAATCAAAAATTTTAATTCTATCATTTCTTCAATACTTTTCTAGCTATTTGTTTCTCTTTCTATAATTTCTCGTATGTTCAGGATAGGTCTAAAATTGTCTTCCAGGTAGCCATGAGTTAAACATAAGGATTTATACTTTTTGTGTGTGGTTTTTATTATTCTGTATTTATTTATTCAACCTGATTTCTTAGGAAAATGATGTAGCCCCCAGTCATAGCTAACCTCTTTATCAGTTTGTCTACTAAGTTTAGGAATTCAGAATTTATTTTTAGTTCCTAAAACTACATTTGTGGGGACTTTTCTGGTGGCACAGTGGCTAAGAGTCCACCTGACAATGCAGGGGACACAGGTTCGAGCCCCGGTCCGGGAAGATCCCACATGCCGCGGAACAACTAAGCCTGCATGCCACAACTACTGAGCCTGTGCTCTAGAGCCCACTAGCCACAACTACTGAGCCCACGTGACACAACTAATGAGCCTGTGCTCTAGAGCCCAAGCCACAACTACTGAGCCCACGTGCCACAACTAATGAAGCCCGCACACCTGGAGCCCATGCTCTGCAACAAGAGAAGCCACCAGCCCCCACTCGCTGCAACTAGAGAGAGCCTGTGTGCAGCAACAAAGACCCAACGCAGCCAAAGATAAAAAGATAAATAAATAAATTTATTTTAAAAAAAAACTACACTTGTGCTCTAATTGTACTTCTTTGAGAGTTTTCATTATTTTGTTAAAGTTTTCTTTCCTATAGTCTATTAATTCTGTGTTCCACAGAAGCTACCTATTCAACTTATTCAGCTTCATTTTCCTCTCTCAAATTACTGAATTCCTTTCATTGGTCTCTGCCTACTCGTAACTGTTCCCTCAGCATCTGGACAGCTCAGACTACTGTTATTTATTAGAGAGTAAAAAAACAGCAGGTAATAAAAAACATGGAAATTTTCAGCACCAAGGACCAAACATGTTAACTAACTTAGCCCTCTGTTGAAGCACTGGAACGAGGTTTTTATAAGTCTGTCCACCAGGTTCAGTTCTCTTCTAGAGATTAACAGGACTGAATTGTCCCTTTAAGCACAAAGCACATAGCAAATGTCAGGAACATGCACTAAAGCCAGCATCTTCTCACATTAACTCCCTGTCCCACCTTCATTGTTTCACACTGCAGTATATCTCCCCATTCATAACTAAGATTATTAATAATAAAATAGTAAACAATAACAAGTCACATTAGCTCATTTAAGCCCAATAATCCTATTGAAGCAAGGATTACCTACATTTTACAAATGTATAAAGTGATTTTAGGGAAGGTTAAGTGTCTTAAAGCCAGGTCCATTAACATGAATGCTTATATAATCTCTTCAGAACTAACATTCCTCCTACTTCCACGTTCATTTGTGTGACCTCAGGCACACAAATCTTTCTGGGCCTTATCTTTCCATCTGTAAAATGATGATGCTAATACCACCTACCTCACAAGGTTGTTGTACAAACCCAATGAGTGAATGAAGGCATATAAAGTGATTAGAACAGTGTCTGGCATACAACACTTACTGGCTCAGTAAGTGTTAGCTTTAATATTATTATTTATCTGGCATCTTTAGCTTATTTGGCATCTTCTAGCTTAGTATTATTATTTATTTGGCATCTTGTAGCTTTTTTTTTAAAGCCTATATTCTCAAATAACTCAAAAGAATCCCAATGATCTGGCACTTATCAGATCCACAAGTGGCTATATGACAGTTCTGGATAATATTTGTGATTGCTTAACCTGCTCATTGCAGCATTTAAAAGCTAACATGATCTGTCTTACAGTAACACTGTAAAAGTGGGTTCTTTGCAATAGTCACTTTGAATCTAATCACCATTTTTTTCATTAGAAAAGTTCAGAAGTCAAATACTGTATTTTGTTGTAATTTTTTTTTAAGGGAATTAACTTTCTAATCTGATTGGCTATCCATCAAATGGCTTCTAACAGTAGAAAAGGTAGCATTAATGTTCAAGTGTGAACAATAATGGACTTAAACTTGACACCTCAAAAACTGGGAAAAATAAGCAGAGGCAAACAAAGAGGCAAAACATTTGCCTTAAATAAAGGCAAACAAATGTAATCAAGCAGAAGTTGATGCTCTGTAAGAAACATCAAGAAGCAAGACGGTTAATTTAGATAATTTAAGAAACTAAGGACTTCCCTGGTGACGCAGTGGTTAAGAATCTGCCTGCCAATGCAGGGGACATGGGTTTGATCCCTGATCCAGGAAGATCCCACATGCTGCAGAGCAATTAAGCCCGTCATGCGCCACAACTACTGAGCCTGCGCTCTAGAGCCCGCGAGCCACAACTACTGAGCCCATGTGCCACATCTACTGAAGCCCGTGCGCCTAGAGCCCCTGCTCTACAACAACAGAAGCCACTGCAAAGAGAAGCCCACACACCGCAACAAAGAGTAGCCCCTGCTCACTGCATCTAGAGAAAGCTTGTGCACAGCAACAAAGACCCAATGCAGCCAAAAATAAATGAATAAATAAATAAATAAAAATTAAAAAAAGAAACTAAAAAGTACTAAAAAGTGACAAGCCTTGTAAATGGTTAAACTATCTGAACTAGATTAGCATACTACATAGACAATTTAAAGCTAAGTATTTTGGGGCTTCCCTGGTGGCGCTCGTGGTTGAGAACCTGCCTGCCAATGCAGGGAACACGGGTTCGAGCCCTGGTCTGGGAAGATCCCACATGCCGCGGAGCAACTGGGCCCGTGAGCCACAACTACTGAGCCTGCACGTCTGGAGCCTGTGCTCCGCAACAAGAGAGGCCGAGACAGTGAAAGGCCCACGCACCGCGCACCGCGATAAAGAGTGAACCCCGCTCGCCGCAACTAGAGAAAGCCCTCGCACAGAAACGACGACCCAACACTGCCAAAAATAAATAAATAAATTTATAAAAAAAAAAAAAAAAAACCTAAGTATTTTGACGGAAAATCAATAGCAAGACTTTTTAGAAATGTGTACATTTTCTACTCTGTGGGTAAGTATAAATCATCCTGTGACACTCCTAGGCAAGACGTATGTGATGACCAAAAATCTACTGATTATGAGGTAACCAAGATACAACGATTTCTTCAGTGCTTCAGTATAAGTAGATTATTTGATGCCCTCTACAGTTATAACATGAAATTAAATTATCTTTTTTCAGTGATACTTACCCAATAGCATTGTATTAGAAATGAAAATATACTCAAGGTTTCAGGTTAAATCTGTGCTACTTATTTATGCTACTGCCTCTGGTTATCTGTTTTTATTTGTGCTCCTGCCTATAGCCAAAGTCTGCAAACAGAGATACAAGTCAGTCTTTGGCAACTACCAAAAAAAAATTTGTTTTAGTCAAAAATCATCAATAGATGATAAAATCAGTGGGTGAAAGTTTGATGAGCCCATGGCAGAGCAGAATAATCTAGAAAAAGAAATTAGCATGTTGCTTCTTGATTAGTCAGCATCCCAAAACATCAGGTATTTTTCATCATCACAGTAATCAAATTATATGTACCTGTATAAAGTGAACCACCTTACTATCTCAGCTATGAAAAGCAGCTATTATCACCAAACATTAATAGGTATGTAGAAGATATTCAGCGAGATAAAGTCTTCTAAAATACTAACATAATGTTTGGTAGAGTAAGTATAATACTTAATAAATAGTGGGATCACTAGTGATACATATATTCAAATTCCAAATGAGAAATGTGATTCTGCTTGAGGTTGGCATTGTTGCAGTTCTATATCTGAGCAGTAGTTTAAGAAAATCATCTTAATCCTGAAAGCAATTAACTTCATTCTCATATATACCAAAAGGACTAATCATTACAAGTAAAAAGATCAATCCAACATTGTTGAATCACTTTATATAAACATAACACAGAAAAACAATCACATTCTTGAGGTAAGAAATCACCAAAGGGATAACAAAGAAATTCTGAAATAAAAATGAAAGTTTTTAACTTACTGACTAACTAAATCAGATCCCATCTTAGAGCCATCATCTGCCTCTTCTTCCACATCAGAGTCCATACCACTGTCACCTTATGAATGACATAAAAAAAATTGAAGCATGCTCATAAAATGTCAGTGATTTAATCATTATACAGAAAGTGTCATGTATAAAGTGACGATTAAATAACTTGAGAGCTGCTGAAAGATGACATTTTTAATTGCTTATATTTAAAATGCCTTATTAGGTATTTGTCATTGCCTTCCCTTGATCTATTTTATAAATGTAGAAAATATATATAAGCAAGAAGGTGTGTACATATAATACTTACAAACTATACACACATGTATACATCTATCACCATTTTAAATTTAAAAAAGATGTTATCTCTGGAAATTGAAATTCTCCATTTTTTTGTTCCTTCTCTTGTAATGCTAATGCTAATATCCTTGTAGAGTCCAAAAAGAAAAGTTTTAAAATCCAAAATTCTACAGGTAATATGTACAAAGAAGAGTCTTAGTTCAGGCAGACAGATAAATGTTGGCGATTCTTCTAACTCTGCATTTGGGTCTTATCAGAGCAGAAATGGTATTCAACAGATAATTAAAAGCAGTAAGAATATAAAGCAGAAAATTTTTAAATATTTTAAGCGAAGGCTTTGCCTTCTCAATAAGTAACTTTTTATAGTATTCTGGATAAACATTTTTTATTTCATTCTTTTATTGTGCACAAACTTGATGCTCTTACCTACACAACTGATTTGGAGAAACCATACATATATCAAAAAGTCCATTCCTGAGATGCTATTCTGATATGTAAACTATATTTCTGTACAAACAGAAGTAAAAATACTCAGTGATTACCCAATAATAAAATTAAAGTAACAGTTAAAAAAAAAAAAGAATGCCTCAGGATTTATGCTAAGTATAGTATTAACCACTAAGTTACCAGAAGGTAGAAATACACATCCTTACCCTCAAGAATCTTCAAGATTTTTTTTTCAGACAGGAGCTCTAACTGTTCCTGGCACAGCTTTTTAATTTCTTCTATTGAACAGTTCTAAAGAAAATGACATTTTAAAAAAATGCATTTATATAACAAAGCACCAATATAAACTAGAAAACAGCAACTATTTAAAAAAAAAAAGTCTGCTAAGCAAAATCCTACAGTAAAACAAATTAAAAGCCACATAAATTTTTTTCTGGGATGAAATGTGAAGACCTGCCAGTTAACATGTAAATATTATAATTTATAGAGTTTTGATTTGGATATAAAAAGTCATGTTTATTATGAAAGAACAAACTGAAGAATAAGTAGGTGCCCAGATATTCTTAATAGCAGCCTACTTATGTTAGGTAATACCTCTAAAGGCTTAAATATTCAAGTCCTAGCTCCATACATCTTAAATATATATGATGTTGGGCTTAACTTGTCCATGGCTTTTTTTCCACATCTGTAAAATTAGAATACCATGTATTTCCCTGAATAATTTTCAGAGATAAATATATGAAAACATTTATGAATTTAATGAAATATAGGCTATTACCAACTATCATTGCATACTGTTACACAACAGTACACTACTTCTTTTTTTTTTTTTTTTTTACACTACTTCTTAAAGCACCAGAAAGAATCAGTATACCTCTAACTTAGTTACTTAAACTGCCTGTATTTAATAGAATAATTTCCAGAAGGTCAAAAAATTCCTTACCTAAATATAGTAAAGTACCCTATTTCTTCCTGGCAAATTTTTAAATATATAAAGCCATTTACGGTTCTACAAAATCCCTTCTTTATATCTTTTTGAAGTAGCTCATATTAGTTGAAAACATCCGATTATAATTTCCATTAAGTAAAATGACTGCTATAAAAAAAGTGTTTGTATATTCTGTATATGTGGATAGCCTGATAATGTATGTAATGAAGTACCTTTAACACATCAGGAAGCATCTTCTGTAACTTCTTCTCTCCTATGATACAGAAACACTGCTGAAGCATTTCTTTTTTGTCTGATATATAGAAACTAACTGGTTTTAATGCCACAGTCAGGTCTAATCCACCTTCTTCAAGGTCACTGTGCTCTGCCAAGAATAACTCTTTTTCCAGAGTTGGCAAAAGATATTTGGCTTCCTAAAATTAAAAGAGATAAAGAACCATTAAACAACAGAAATATGTCTATAATGTTATACATTTTCATTTAATAAAATCTTCATTAAACATTTCCAAATTCTTTTTTTGCACAAATTATTTATTTAAAACCATAGGAAAGATTATTTAATTGCTCAGTATTCTTTGAAGTTACTCTCCACTCTGTAATTATCAATAAATTGAGAAAAAGTGAAGAGATAATATCCTAGGACACACAAATGAAAATATACTCAATACTGAATGATTTCCTACAATTTTATACTTGTGGAATACGATATTCCTCCAGTAGACAATTCACCCAAGAATTTTATGTATGCATTGTCATTCTTCTTAATTCATAAAAAGAAATGGGATAGCAGCAAAAAGTTATAAACCACAAGTATTATATAATAAAGTATCATTGCTTACCAAAAGCTACTGTCATTTTTTAAAATAAAGATTTCTTTTTAAAAAATATTTATTTATTTATTTTTGGTGGCATTGGGTCTTAGTTGCAGCACACAGGCTCAGGCTCTCTAGTTGAGGCGCATGGGCTCAGTAGTTGCAGCGTGCAGGCTTAGTTGCCCCGCGGCGTGTGGGATCTTGGTTCCCTAACCAGGGATTGAACCCGCGTCCCCTGCATTGGAAAATGGATTCTCAGCCACTGGGCCACCAGGGAAGTCTCTATCATTTTAAAAACTGTTATATATCTAATGATATTCAAAGCAGGCAAGTAATTTAAGACATTTCAATCAATTTTACCTCCTATCTCCCAAATCTATCCAGTCTCTCCAAATCTACTGCCATAATCCTGATCCAAGGTACCATCCTCTTTTTGCCTAGATTACCTCAGTAGCACTTAACTGGACTCCCTACATCTAATCTGAGGTCTTGCCAATCTGTTTTGTATACTGACACCAAAATGGATTTTATAAAATGCTCATATACTCATCCTCCCTATTTCCTGATATAAGCTGTCAATGACTTCCCACTGTTCTTAGGGTAATATAGCCTATTAGGTCCTTCTGCTCATTGTGTTCCAAACACAACGACCTTGTCTGAACTACTCAAACATAAGGTGTTCTCCCTTCATTTCATACAGGCAGGGCTTTTGTACACACTGTTCTTCTGTCTAGGAGAGTCTTTCTTCCCCACTTCCCCATCTCTCTATACTCCCAAGATCAACAAACTCAGGTATCAATTTAAAAGTCATTTCCTCAGGAAAATTCCTAACTATATTATTCAAGTAGGTTTCCTTTTTATACTTTCTAACGCAATTGTTTAAAATGCAGTTTAAAAACAGGCTAATTTTAAAGAACACTATGATAATTACACTAAAAAAAGCAAAGGTTAGCTCTTGTTCTAATGGCTCACAAAGCAATTCAGGTGTTAGCAAGGATGTAAAGGAACTGGACTCCCATACAGTGCTAGTAGGAATATAAAATAGTGCAGCTGGTTTGGAAAATGGTTTGTAGTTCCTTATAAAGTTGCCATATGATGCAGAAATTTCATTCCTGGATATATATCCAAAAGAAATGTAACCATAATGTCCGCACAGAAACTTGTACACAAATGCTCATAGCAGCATTATGCATAATAGCCAAAAGTTGGAAACAATCCAAATGTCTATATCAATTGACAAATTAAAAACTTAAATGTGGTATTAGCCACACAATGAAATATTATTCAGCTACAAAAAGAAATGAAGTACTGATATGTGTTAAAACATGGGCAGACTCTGAAAAACAAATATGCTAGGTGAGAGAAGCCAGACACAAAAGATCACATATGATTCTATTCACATAAAATGCCCAGCACAGGGAAATTTATAAGTCTATAGAGGGGACTTCCCTAGTGGCTCAGTGGTTAAGAACCCGCCTGCCAATGCAGGGGACACGGGTTCGAGCCCTGGTCTGGGAAGATGCCGCAGAGCAACTAAGCCCGTGTGCCACAACTACTGATCCTGCGCTCTAGAACCGCGTGCCACAACTACTGAAGCCGGCACACCATAGAGCCCATGCTCCGCAACAAGAGAAGCCACCACAATGAGACGCCCACACATCGCAACAAAGAATAGCCCCGCTTGCCACAACTGGAGAAAGCCCGCGCACAGCAATGAAGACCCAACGCAGCCAAAAGAAAAAAATCTATAGAGATAGAAAGTAGATTAGTGATTGCCTAGGGATAGAATGGGTGTATGGGTGTAGGGCTAGCAGGGATGACAGCTAAAAATTGCATATAGGGTTTCTTCTGGGGATGATGAAAATATTTTAAAATTAACTACAGTGATGGTTGCACCACTCTGTGAATATACTCAAAAACCAGTGAACTGTATACTTGAAATTAGTGAATTGTACGGTATGTGAATTATATCTCTATAAAGCTGTTAACAACAATAGGGAATGCAATACACAACAAATATTATGGCACTGTTGGAATTTTGCGATGTTCTCTACATGCCTAATATATAATGACTTCTTTTTTTTTTTACAACTACAGTTACTTCTCATGAGAAGTACAGTTTAGTTCTGTATGCAAATGCTTATAGAATCCTTATTATTGGTCTCCCCATAATAATAAAGAGTACAAAAGACATGGAAACTATTTAAGATAAGAATGGTGATATCCAAAACTGAATCTAAAAGGGGTGGAAAAATGCATAGATCTATAACTATTGAAGAATTTGGGGAAAAATAGATGGCAGTTAAGAGAAAAAAAAACACCCCTAGAAAAATCCACCAGACCCCGACAGCTGTATGGTTCAACAGTCAAGTTCCGACATATCTTTGAGAAAAAGATATAAACTACTCTGGAACACACCAAAAAAAATGCAAAGCTTTCCCAACTCAATCCATAAGGCTACCATAACCCTGATACCAAAACAAGACAGGTTAACTACAAAAATAAAAACAATAAGCTGATTTAACTTAAGAACATAGGCACAAAAGTAAAAATACTGAATTTCTGCCGAGTACAACAACCAAATCAACAAATCTAATAGTATTTATCCCAAGAATGCTGAGGACAATTCAATATAAGTTAACTTATCAATAAAATTACATAATCAGGTTAAGAATGAAAACTACTGATCACCTCAACAGAATGCCCTAAAGACATCTGATAGAACTCTACAACCCTCAGAAAACCACGAATTAAAGAAAATGTCCTTAACTTGATCAAAGGTATCTTTCAGAACCTATGGCAAATACACTTACTGGTGTAAAATTAGAAATGTTTCCACTACAAAAAAAAATGGGAAAAGAATGCCTACTATGAACGCTTGCGTTCAACACTATACTAAAAGCCTTAGATTGAAAAGAAAAGAAAAGGACTTCCTTGGTGGCGCAGTGGTTAAGAATCCGCCTGCCAATGCAGGGGACGTGGGTTCAAGCCCTGGTCCGGGAAGATTCCACATCCCACATGCCGCAGAGCAACTTAGCCCGTGCGCCACAACTACTGAGCCTGCGCTCTAGAGCCCGTGAGCCACAACTACTGAAGCCCGTGCACCTAGAGCCCGTGCTCCACAAGAGAAGCCACTGCAAAAAGAGGCCCGCGCACCGCAATGAAGAGCAGCCCCCACTCACTGCAACTAGAGAAAGCCTGTGCGCAGCAACAAAGACCCAACGCAGCCAAAAATAAGTAAATAAAATTTTGAAAAGAACAAAAAATAAGAAATATCAGGGCTGAAAAAGAATAGATATATGTACATGTATAACTGAAGCACTTTGCTGTACACCTGAAACTAACACAACACTGTAAATCAACTATACTCCAATAAAAAATAAAAATTAAAAAAAAATTTAAAAAAATTATCAGGGCTGACAAGAGTTAATAAAGAGGCTGCATATCAAACTATTAATGGGGAAGCATAGAGGCTTCCATGATTTTCCTTTCATTTCTGTGTTGTATACATTTAAAGTATGTATTCATGCATTTGTTTTATAATGTAAGCAAACTTTTTAAAAAAAAACGTTAATATCTTGCTAGGTCGATGGAGCATAAAGAACATGGCTTTTATAATCAGATATTGCATTCGAATGTAGGCGTTATTAACAAACTGTGACTGTGGGTAGACTTCCTTAACCTCTTTGAGCCTCAATTTTCTCATCTTGTAACGTGGAGGAAGAGAGAAATAAAGCGCGGCTCGCAAGGGCACTGAAGGGTAGTTCCTGACCCATACTTTTCAAGGAGACTGAGGAGACCACAGGAGTGGAAGAAGCCAAAATCAGTATGAGTCAGACGATCGGTAAATCGAAAACTTTAAGTTCGAGACGTGCGAGTGTGGGGTTCAAGGGAACTTAGGAACGTGAACTTCAAACACGGGACCCCTTAGGATCGCAGCGCTAACATAAGATACCTCCGGCTCCGCATCCCGCTGCCACATTCCGCTCCTAGCCCACCTTCTTCCGGAAACGCAGCCGCTTCGAGAAGAGGCGAGAAGAGCACGCACGCACCTGCTGCAAGGAGCCGGAGACGCTGGCAGATGAGTCAGTGCTCCTCCGCTTACGGCGCTCATTGCGCTCCACGCTGCCCCCACCCCAGCAGCTGCCGCAGCTCCCACCGCCAGTGACACTTCCACTCAAGCTGGTGTTCCCGCAGCAGGTGACGCTCCCGCAGCCGCTGGCGCTCCCGCAACCGCTGGTGCTTCCACTGCCGCCGCTGGCGACGGCGGGAACCGGGTCCGGCGCCGCGAGCGCCGCCGCCGCCGCCGCCTCTTGACCGCTTCGTTTGCGCCGCTTCTCCCGGGAAGACTTCTTCCCCGTCATGATCCCTCTGCTGCAACCATCCGGCGAAAGCCCGCCGCTTCTGGATCGACCGAAACCCTGCCGCAGCAGCTAGCAGCGCGCACGGGGCGTCGCAGCTTTGGCGTCACTTCCGGCCGCATCGCTTACGTCAGGAGGCGTTTCTGGAGCCGGGGCCGGGGCCAATAGCGCTGCCTCCGCCAGCCGAGGAGGTAGGCTTGAGTTTGCGGCAGGTGAGCAACGTGGGTGGTTTTTTGTTGTTTGTTTTCATACCCCTACAAAGGGCCGAAGGCGGAGCATTACAACAACTCTTTGCCTTATTGATACTGTTTTTCAATCTTTGTCTATATACAATACACAGTAAGGTAAAGGTATATTGTTTGATTCTCCAGTGTCATTTGTCATTCAGTTTTTGGTTGACAATGACAACAATAAAGAAAATTTAAGGGAAATCTCATTATCATCATCACGTGGATAGATTTTTTTTTTAATGTATTATAGGGAGTTGTACAAGAGTAGGTTCTTCTGCTTCTTTGTTTTTCCCCATTAACACTGCTCTCTGGGTATGATGCCTTTTCACTCTAAAGGCCCTTGACGCTTGTATTTATTCTTTCTCAATTTATTTAATATTCAAATACTGGCGCTTAGGTTGTTGACAGCTTGGCACATTGTCAGAAAAATGCTGCTATATATAACTTAAGAAAAAATTTACATTATTTTGTACTCAAAAAAAAGAAATTGACCAAAGGATATAAGCATCTTATTTTTCTTCTATTTAATCGAGTTCTTTTGAAAAAGAAGGGCTGAACCAACTTAGAATGTCATGCATACACTGAAATCTTTGTAAGAATTTGTTCTAACACATGATAATAGTAGTTTTAACTTGGATTCTTGACTTACAGTGTTGAATACTTTTCCACTGATTGGAACACTGTTTCCTCATCATCAAGTAGTCCGGTATTGTTTAACCATTTATCTACCAGAATAAGTATAGCGAACTGCTAAATGTAAATTAATTCTTTATGTTGGGGAAAGGGGAGCAGGAAAAAAATACTCTTGGCATATTAGTGTTGCTACCTTTTCTCTCTTCCTTCTTTCCTCATAAACTGCCGTTTCACACTAGTTCATGGTTTTTTGAAGGAGAGGAAAACAAGAAGAGTTTAGGAGTGGAGGTGACCAATAAGGAGATCCCAGACCATTTTTAAAAGGGATTTGAGGCAAGAAATGCAAAAGAAAAGGAGCAGTGTGTGAAGGCAGCAATGGAAAAGAATAGAAGAGAATTTAGGGAGTACTTCCGGAGATTATGTATTTCCTGCATAGAGTGCATGAGGGACAAGAAAAAGACGAGTGAGTTTTTGAAAATAGATTATGGGTCATAGTTTTATGAATGTTAGCTTTTGTGGGCTGCTGTGTGGGATTTTTGGATCTAAACACAAACCAGGTTTTAAAATCAGAGATCAAGAACACATAAAAAAATGTGTCACCTTTTGGCTTCGGTGGTCTCAGCTGAGGCCTTTAGCCACAGAAGGAAAAAGGTAAGGATAGGGCAACACTAGTTGGGTGGTAGTAATTTTCTAACTTTCATTGAGGTGACAGAAAGCAATTGAAAAAAGAAACCTCCCTTTGACCACATTCCCTACCTGTCTCAGTCACTCAGCAACTATTTAGTAAGTGCCTAAAACAAACCGGGTTGCAGGGGCAATCCCAGGTCTGGGAAAATAGCTGTCTCCACTCCCCATTCCACCCTTATATTTGCCTTCTAAAGTCAATGCTGAGGCCAAGCCCACTGTGCCCTCAGGAGTTCCATATTGGCCTCATTGAGTCTCATGCCTGAAAGGAATGGGACTATTACAGTATATTCACAGACAGAATAAATACATAAAATCAATAACATGTAATTGTTGTGACCTTGTTATGAACTGAACTATGTTCCTCCAAAATTTATATGTAGAAACCCTAACTAACCCAATATAACTATATTGGGGTAGGGAGTTTAAGGAGGTAATTAAGCTTAAATGAGGTCATGAGGACAGGGAAAAGGCTTTGACTCATGGTGTGAATATGACATCCAGGCTGTCATAGAGTCAGTGAGATGCCATTGTCTATTTAGGTTGAACCATACGAAATTGCCTTTTTTCTAAGTCAAAACTGGTTGAATGGTGACAGTTTCATATGGTTCAACCCAATATTATAGAGCTTAAGAGGCCCAGCACTAAATATTGTTATGAACTTAAAAGCTCTGCAAGCAGATGCAGGACTGCTTTTCTGCCCTGGAACAGATATACGGGAGGATGGACAGAGATTGGGATTTATATGCCATTTTCATAACTACTCTTCAGTGAGTTAACCCAGTGAGCATTAATCACAGTGATTGGCTAGGGACAGGATGTATTAATGCTTGGGTCAATCAGTACTTCTCTGGAATTTTATAAAGAGACATTAGATGAGAATTTTGCTCTTTCATCTTAAATGATGAACTATAAGGAAGTTACCTCATAGCTGCTAGTTGTCGTGTTCCCTGTCCTGGGAAGGATGCTAAGAGAATGAGACCAACAAGAGACACTTGCTGAAACAAGACACAGAAAGTCCTAATGGTGTCATTTTTCATCAGTGAGCCAATAATTCTTTTTTTTTTTAAGCTGATTTGTTACTTTCTGTCACTTGCAGCCTAGAGTCCTAATTAATACAACTTACGACATGTAAGATGTTCCAGGAACAGCATTTTTTTCTGCTGCCCCATAGCTTTCCTAGAAATATACCCTCCGAGACTATTCAAAAACCCCACCTCCATTCACCTTAACTACATCTAAGATTTCACTTCAAGTATCACTTATTGAAAACCCTTCCAAATCACTTGCATTCTGAACCCTGCTAAGATTAGCCGCTTTTTCCTTTGTAACCTACTGTTCTCCCTACAGAGCAACCAAAACTCTCTACTGCAGGCACTTGCTAATATCTTCTTCAAAATACTGTTAGTTCTCATGAACAGAGGCCGTGTATTACATATCTTTGTAGTCTCAACATATAATACAGTATCTGGCACATGCTAGAAACTCAATGCTTGTTAAACTCTGTACTGAGAAGTTGCAGATCCACACAGAGCTTCTTTCGATGTTGTCACTGTGGTAAATGGCATTAATGGCTCCAGGTCTTCACCTCTCTGTATTCGTGCCCTTTGCCATGTAATTTGATAATGTCCTTCTTCCACTGACTAGAGACATAATTCCTGCAAAGTGGAGTCAACCATATGACTTAATGAAGCCAAGGGGATATTAGCAGATGTGCAGCAAGCAGTCTCAATAAAAGCTTGTGCAGTTAAGATGGTCCACTCTTGTGCTTCCACCATCACCATAAAAATTATATACTCAGACTAGCCCATTGGTCCCAGGAGAAAGAGGAGACAGATAGGGCTCAGCTGCCCCAGCTAAGCTATCCAGTCAAGTCCAGAGTAGAGCAGAGTCACAAATGAGCCTAGCCAGGATCAGCCAAACCCCAAACGTGTTAACTCCTGAGCTAAATAAATGCTATCGTTTTTGTTATTGTTTTCTGTGCAGTATTACTGTGGCTATAGTTAACTTATATGCATACTTTCTAGACTCCCCCTGCCCCCTCTTTCCTTGTATTTCTCTGCTAGTTATGAGAAGGACCTTCAATGCTGTTTGATATCAAATGAGTCACTGTTCAATGCTACAGCTGTAGGATGGGTAGATGTGATTCTTATATTCTAACAGAAATGCCTTTATATTTCATGGTGAGGTTCTGTGGCATTATAAAGAAGTGTAAGGATATTTGTGTTTAGAGTTCCAACCAACTGCTTTTATTTAAAAAGCATCAGAACACCACCACCCCCTACCACCTACATGGGCACTTTTTCCCCCTGTAGCAATAAAATCTAGTATTTTTCTTTTCCTTTTAAATATTCTTTGTACACAGCAGTCACTTTCATCGTTAAAGAAGATGTTAGACTTGGTTATCTTTGAAAGTAATGCTTGGTAAACACATATGTGGCAGATATTTTGCTAGCCTTTTTTTTTTTTTTGGCTGCGTTGGGTCTTCATTGCTATGCGCGGGCTTTCTCTAGATGCGGCGAGCGGGGGCTGCTCTTCCTTGCGGTGCGCGGGCTTCTCATTGTTGTGGCTTCTCTTGTTGCAGAGCACCGGCTCTAGGCGCACAGGCTTCAGTAGTTGGGCTCAAAGGCTCTAGAGCGCAGGCTCAGTAGTTGTGACGCACGGGCTTAGTTGCTCCGCGGCATGTGGGATCTTCGCGGACCAGGGCTCGAACCTGTGTCCCCTGCATTGGCAGGTGGATTCTTAACCACTGCACCACCAGGGAAGCCCGTATTTTGCTAGGCTTTTACACAAATATCTTACTCTTCTATTTTATGAAATCTCAATGTAGAGATATGTAAACTGGGACTGAGGTTAAGCAACTTGCCTTAACTCATTAGTAAGTGGTGGAAATATCACTGAACTATATATGGCTTTTTAACTCCAAAGCCAGTACTCTTTTGCTATATTACACTGCATCTCTGGTTGCTCTTACTATTGAACTTTTAAATGATGTAGACGTAAGCAAACATTTCTTGAATTTATTAGTTCCTTTGAGGACACAAGAATGAAAGAAATGTGGTTTGAGGACTTGTTCCAGGCCACTTTTTTCTGCTCTATGTATCAACCTTACATGCCACTACCAACCATCATAGTTGCTATTATGATAAAGTGAAGTGGCTACTATAAATCAAGATTTTTCTCCATACGGATGTCCAGTTTTGCCAACATAATTTTTTAAATATAATTTTGTTGTTTTGTTACTACTGACTTGTCAAAAAAATTTACTTGACCTCTTTCAGTTTCTTCACCTGTAAAAGTAAGATTACTAGCAGTACTTGCCCCATGGAAATAATGGTAAACATAGGAAATAGCATAATGTACTTACTTAATGCATGCTATTTAGTTTACTTAAATTCATCTGTTCTTTGCAATGCTGCTCAACTGGTTGGTTTTAAATACAGTTGCAAACCATTGAGTAAACATTGCTATATCATATGCCTTAAATGTAGAGTGATGGTATCTCTATCACATCATATCTAATGAAAATATCATTGCCACTTGGACATTATACTTTTGTGATTTATTATAAAGTGTCCAGGAAACCCAGGGTCAAGTTTTAAGTCCCAGGAATTCATCTTAGGCCTAGCATCAATATCAGCTTACCTACTTTACAGAAGTATGTTGGTCAACTTTCTCCTCTAAAACTTCCATTACCCACCTTATTCTGAAGGCTGTTTTCCTCCATGACAGGCACGAGTGGTTTACTTTTGCCCTCAAAGTCAAGATCCTGCCTTTCTTAGTATCCCTGGAAAACAAGCATCCTAATTTCAAATATTAAACAAATAAAACCTGATAACCACTTTAGGAAGCAGACAGGTGGAAAAATATTTAAGAACAAGAAAACTTCAAAAACATGTTCCCCCCCTCCAAAAAAATGTTCCTCCATCTTTGTTGAGATGGTAACTAGAATGCCAATGATACCATTTTTATTCTCCTAACCTCCTTTAGTTAAGGGAAGGAAAACATCATTAATGAAGCTCAGATATGATGCAATCAAGTAAAAAAAAAAAAAATCAAACAAAAAACAAGTACTAATCACCTGTGAATATTCTGGCCACAATAGTCTCTCAATCTAATCAAGCCTTTGGATTTAGCTTTCTGTTTATAGGAAATAGGTGTGGCAGGCAAATTCTAAGCAGGCCACCAAAGATCCCTCTCCCTGGTATTCATAACCTTGTGTAATCCACTTTTCTTGAGTAATTTACTTCCAAGCAATAGAGTATCTTGATGTTGATGGGATGTCATGTTTGTGATTAAATTATAAAGATTCTTGTTGGTCCTGCTAGCAGACTCTCTCTTCCTGGCTTTGATGAAGCAACTGGCCATGTCAGGGAGGCCCACCAGGCAAAACTGATGGCAGCCTCGGCCAACAGCCAGCTAGGAACTGAGGTCCTTAACTCAGCAATCAAAAAGAACTGAACACTAACTACGTAAGTGAGCTTAAAAAAAATGCATCCTTCCCCAGTCCAGCCTTCAGATGAGACCCCAGCCTTGGTGGGCACCCTGATTGCAGCCTCATGTGAAACAAAGAAGCAGAGGAACCAGCTAAGTTGTGGCAGGATTCCTCACTCACAGAAAATTTGAGATAATAAATGTGTGTTATTTTAAGTCCCTAAGTATTGAGGTAATTTATTAAGCAACAGTAGATAATACAGTAGGGTTATAAGAATGTTTTTTACAAATACAAAACGGGAGTAGTTAACATTCTGGTTTGGCCAACACACTTCAAAGTCAATGATAAAAAAAAAAAAAGAGATGGAGGAACTGTTGTAGATTAAGAGACCAAACAGCCATATAACCAAATAACTAAATTCAATACATAGACCTTGATTTTTTAGATTAGATCCTTTAGAACAAAAGTTATAAAAAACATTCTTAGGACAATGAGGAAATTTGAATATACACTGGATATTAGATGTTATGAAATTACTAATTCTTTTAGTATGTGGTTATTAATAAGAATATTCTTTAAAATGTTTTTTTCTTAAAAGATGCATAATGAATTATTTAGTTGATAAGTGTGTTATTTGTAACTTATTTTAAAATAATTTCAAATGGAAGTATTAACAAGAGATAAAGCAAATATGGCAAAATGTTAACAACTGCAGAACCTAGTTGGCACGTCCATGGGTGTTCATTGTATGTATGAACATTTTCATTAAAAAATTGAAACACATGGAAAAATGTTAAATGAGCCTTCAAAATTGTATTTATAATGACAACTACACTGTGCTACAGACTGAATGTGCCTCCTCAAAATATGTTGAAACCTAATCTCCTACATAATGGTATTTGGAGGTGGAGCCTTTGGGAGGTGATTAGATCATGAGAGGGGAGCCCTCAGGATTGAGGGGTCCCCAGAGAGCTCCCCCTCCCTTCTGCCATGCTAGGACACAGGAAGACAGCATCTAAGAGCCAGAAAGTGGGCCCTTACCAAACACCAAATATGCCAGCACCTTTATCTTGGACGTTCCAGTCTCTGGAACTGTGAGAAGTAAATGTTTGTTGTTTAAGCCACCAAATCTATGGTATTTTTGTTGTAGCAGCCAAAACAGACTGAGATACTGTGTATAATTTTCTACAGAAAAATGCACTAGAATTTAGAGTAATTATAAATTTTTTTTTTAATGATTGAATAACATTCCCTATTCTCAGGTGGGTAATTTATATCTCAAGACCTCTAGGAAGGATGATACAATCACTAATGATCCTCTATACATTTTATTATTTTTTTCACAAAATAACCATAATATACAGTGATAACTGCTAAGGAAGCCATAACCCAGTCTTATCCCCAGGATTATCTTTGTGAAAGTTTTTAGCTATGCTTCTTCCATTATTTTAAGAAGATTATGAGGTAGATAAAAAAAATTTGTCACATTGTTATTTAGTTGTAAATTCAGCTAGTCATGAAAAAAAATCATAACATGCTCATTTTATTTATTTACTGGCCACACCGTGTGGCATGGGGGATCTTAGTTCTCCAACCAGGGATCGAACCCTGCCCCCCTGCAGTGGAAGCGTGGAATGCTAACCACTGGACAGCCAGGGAATTCCCTAAAATGCTCATTTTTAAAAATGTAATGCCAGAGGGGGACTACAATAGTTAATGAATGAGAGACAATGATAACTTAGCTCTTTTGCAGGCAACTGTTTCTAATGCAATATGAAGGACATTAACTCCAAGACTTTTACCACTGGAGGTGATTTGGCACCATTTATCAAAGTTTAAAAATGTGCATTAACTTGACCCACCAATTCCAAGTATAAAATGTATCCGAAGGAATTAGTAAGAAACTTGTGAGATTTGCCATAGCATTGCTTGATAGCTGAAATAGGAAACAATGTCAGATAATAGGAAATGGGCACATCGATGTAACATATTTATTAAGGTGGAAATATGTGTACTATATGTCAAGTTTAAAAATCAGGTTATTGAACAATGTGTATCATACAATCCTTTTTTTAAAAAATAAAACATGTCTACATACCAATTGATATGGCACAAGATGTCAAGAATGATTCTCTCTGGGTAGTGGAATTATAGGCAATTTTAATTTAATGTGTGTGTGTTTTATTCAATGAATGTGCATTTTTCTATTCAGAAAAAAATAATAAGGGAATCATGGAAAAAAGTAACTTAAAAAAATCTTTAAAACAATTAGATCACCACTTATCACTTATCTTTCAAGTGGGATTTTTTTTCCTTTTTGCTAAACTGTATTTTGTAATTCTTCTTTAATAAACATAACAGTATAATAAAAGTGGTTATAAAAACACTTGCACACTAATGGGAAGCAAACAGTGTTTACCATTTGCCACCCCTTACGTTTTGAAGAGTAAACTCCTATTCTTAACGAAGACTTTACATCCTACCATTATTCAAAGGTACCTAGTATTTCAAACTATTGCAGATAAATTGTACTTACAATTGCATGCTAAACATGACATGTTAAAAAGAAAGCCCTGTATTGTAAGCACTGAACCAGGCTGACCCAGTTACACTCTTAATGCAGTCATTTAACTTTGACTTAACCCCCTAAATCCCAATTCAACAAAAAGCAAAGCACGGGTAACTAATGGAACCAGCAAACAATATTTAACGTCTGGGTACACACCAGAAAATTGCAATTTAATACTTAGCAAAATACATATCCCCTCAATTTACATTTTACCCATTCTCTTTTGATATTCCGAGAGTTTTTCCTTGGACTAATCTAGACAATCAAACCATTCCTCTCTTATTGGGGAGGGACTGTTCTTCTTAGACTGCAATTTGGCATTAAGCCAGGAAATTCATGGTTCTAAATATCATAAATGTTGGGAATGATGCTCACTATTTTAGATTAAGAATAGTTACACGTCTCTTAAGAAATTAAGGTTCTCTTAGACACAACAAATTATATAATTAATGGGTTGGTTCCTTCTTGGTGTTAGTTGCTAGGATGTTCATAGACAAATTTGTGATCCCTCCCTCTCTAGGAAGTATGGCATGGTTTGTACTTTTCCTTTTTTCCATCATGATTCATCCCACTATCTTTACTTCTGAAAATAGAGATAATATAACATCACCCTACATTTAACAGGATTTGGGAATTAAATATCCAAGTGTTTAGCACTATACCGGGACCATGTTAGAGGCTCAAAAACACTAATTTCCCATGACAGTCTCTGGACTTGCAAATAACAGTTTGATGTATTCTTGCTTGCTCAATTGCCTGATAATATTCAACACATTCCAAATTCCCTTTGATATAATGGAAATGACCAAAAATAGACAATCAGATATCGAAATTGGAATGAATAATGAAGTTACGTCAAATAGTGAAGGGGAAAAGAAACTGGACCATAAGCCTGTAGTCAATTTGGGGCTTCATCTGTCTGAACTGATACACGTAACACAGCTTAGTAATTTGCTTTTACTCCAACTAAAAATAAGCCATCAAACAAACTTTCTATATACAAAGGACTTAAATGAAGAAATTATTTTATATCTTTTCAATATATGGAATAATTTATAACAAACTTAATTTTAAAAATTCTAAAGTAGCTGTCCTAAAACAAAACCTTGAAATCAATCAGTGCTGTTGAAAGAATCCAGCAATGAAAATGAGTAGAGCAGAAATTAAATAAAAGACAACCACCACCAAGTAACAGTCTGGGGTATATAAGTAGTAAAGCAGATTACATAAATAAAAGCCCTTGTCTTCTCCTAGTTGGCTAAGGTAAGGGAACTACACCACTGTAGTTGTGTTGCTGTTGGTCATAGCTCATTCTTAATTTATATCTGAACTATTAAAAAACCTATCCCCATTACCCAGGAAAATTTCACAGTTCACCAGTGCAAAAATTTTATTTCTCCTTTGTTTCCCCTCCCCCGTCCCCACTTTACAAGATTTTACTTAATCCACAGCATTCTTTTCATCATCTGTAATCAGACGTGTGAAATGTGAGAAAAAAAAAAAAAACTTATCAATTTAAAATCTCAGTCCCCAAGCCCACTGTTACAGTAAATTTAGGATAAGTCTACAGCATTCACTTACTTTAGCTGGTTCTGATACCGAGGCATACTTTTTTATTTGAGAATCAACGCCTAAAGATTTGGCTAATTGTACAGCGTTTGAATCATCACTGATAAGTGTCCCAAGAGCCACAAGAAGTCTAAAAGTGGCTTCCAGGTCTTGTACAACTTCCAAGACTGTGCTAATTACTGACAAGCACTGAGCTTTCCCTTCAATGTTATGGTCTTTATGAAAACAAACAGAATAGTTCAGGGTTAATGTAGCCAGAGCAATGTGAATGTTCTTATTGCTCCCTGATTTCAGTTCTATTGCATGGGACAGTAGTGATTCCCTCTGGGACATCATGAGCTTTTGTCCTGCCTGGCCAACAAAACAATTGCAAAAAGTCCTGAGAGCAAGCAGCTGGTTTGCTGGCTTTCCTTTAGGGTTCAGAAGACTGATGAGATGGCTGCTGAACCGAGCTCCTTCTTTTTCATTGCAGAAGTTCTCATTCACACTGGGATGTTTAATTGATAACCGAAGAATATCAAGTGCAGGAAAGACAATATCTATTGAAAAGAAAAATTCATTAATGTTAAAAAAACGTTTTAAACATTAAAAATCATACGCCTGCTTTACAAAATGTGTGTACTTCTGAAACTTGTGTTAACTGATTTTTCATATTTATAGAAACTGTATTTACTGCTACAAGATCACATTACTTTAAAAATATGGTAAGTCTCCTGGGTTATTAAAATAGCTTGACATACAGTGAGTATTCAATAAATCTTTGTGCAAAGAATAGGATTGGGACCTTGCTTTTAAAAAATTCTAAAACAAGACCAAAGAATTGAGGGAAAGTTCTTTATAGGAGAACTCCAGTTCACAAATGCCAATAGGATGCTTATTATACACATTGGTGGAAGGATTTATATTTAAGGGACTGGGTAGACACCATGTAAATGAAGGCGCTGAACAATCTTAACATCGTTAAAAGTGAGGAAAGCAGAAATTATGGGCCCTGTGATATAAAGGTAGTATGCAACATCATTTATAAAGGATATTCACCTGAAAAAAACTACTGAACCAGAATCTTATTATGTCTAGCAGGAAAAGCAGAGATAGAGGAACACATTAAGTGATCAGCCAAATTCAAAATATAGGACATTTTGCAGGAAAAATGATTTTTTTCTCCAATAAATCAATTACATGAAAAAATAATGGGGAAGAGGACACTTTTAGAATAAAAAAGAGTTAATTAACTAAATAAAAGAAAACATACTTATAGCAAATGTTTGTAGCCTACGTTTAACAGGTCAGATAGTTTCGTGGATGGCTTGCAGGGAACCCACAAACGCTCTGAAAGAGTATACAAAATGGTCCATGTATGGGATCATTACATTACCTTCAGATTCTCTTAAGGTATGTGACCAAAGCAAGACTATGAGTTACAGTGGTATAGTGAATCCTTTTTGTGAAGTTTTTCCCAATGCGAATTTCAACTAACATGTCAACTTTTATTTAATCTAGAAACATCAGTAGTATGAAATTAAAAGATATACTTTCTGCTTTCTAGTTACATTTTAAAGAGTGTTTCTGTACCTTCAGGCCAGTTAACAGCTTTCCATAAAATCTGAAGTTGTTGGGCTGTGGGTTTTTCTGAAGAATTATTACATATTAGAGACAGTATCTTTTCAAGAAGTACCAAGTCATCCTCAGTTAACTTCTTCTCCTCCGATGCAGTTCCATTAAGTTCCTTCAGTTTACCTAGAACCCAAATCCAAACCTTCAATTTTCTCTAACTGTAATTAGGCAGATATATCACATAAATGCCAACATTTTCAATAAGAGTACTCTACCACACACCATGGGGAGGTAAGACTTTTCACAGCAATTATCAAAGACCATAAAACAAGAATAAGGCCTGGGAGTAATTTTAAGCTGAGTACAGTATAGAAAAAGAAAGATTACTGTGATGATTTTTATTTTACCTGTTGTCTTCTAAGATCTTCTAAAGCTTTTTGCTTTGAATAAGTTTTTAAGTATACCATATTTGTTATCATTTTGAATGCTTTTCAAAGTAGTATTATGTCATATATAAGTCAATCCCCTACTTTCTCAGAGAGAAAATTTATAACAACTTTTAGGCAACTTATGGCAACTTCTATGACTGCCAATGAAATACTCAAAAAGCTAAATGTGTATTTATATTTAATTTATTGACTTAGTTTCATCTGTACATTTGACATCACATTTTAAAAAAAACATTTAATTTGCTTCCCATAATATTGACATTTCATGAAACTATTTCTTTCAAACTCTTCACATGCATCTTCAATATCAGCATCTTTGTCATCATTAATGTTACTTTGAGTCATCTAACGCTATTTCCTCAAAAATTTTCATCTCAAAGAATAAAAAAGGCCAAATTTCCATCACAAAAGGTTTAAGAAGATACAATGTCCAAATTTACAAATTTTTATCTATCATAACTGGAAACTTGGATCTATTTCATTATTCTTCGGCATTAAAAATTGCTTAACACTAACAGAATATTAAAACAGTTTATTAAGGGAATGCAAAAAGAGATCTTTTATATTTGTACAAGAGTTTAAAAATGTCAAGTTGTCTAAAAGTGTGTATACACTTCTTTATTGTTCAAAAATAAAGCAATTAAGAAAAGACCTATGAATGATTTTTATAAAGATAGTATGAAGGATGATGAGAAACAAAACAAACCTCCCCAAAACAATAAGACCCCTGTCATATATTCAGGTATGTATGTAATCTTATCTCAATAGACTCTCACCATAATCTTTGAGGAAAACAGAGCTAGTAATACTCTCAGTCAAAAATAAACAAACAAAAAACAAAACAAAACCTAGTCATTTTGTTTTGAGGAAAACATTAACAGAAAAAGCAATGAAAGCCAACTGAGCAGTTTCATTTTTACAGACAAGATCTTTGTTTTTTAAATGCTTTACTCATTCGTTTTCATTATTTTTTTTCTGAAATCAGTTAAGAGCTTAGGGAATGTGACTGATATTTTTCCCCTTTAATTTTTTTTTCTCATTAAAGTCATCAAAAAGCATTTACTTATATTTGTGTAAGGTTTCTTATAAAGTATTAATGTCCATTATCAGATCGTGTATTTTTAGTTGACTCAGTTGTGTAATACCGAAATACAAGTCTCTGTCATGTAAGCACCTGGTTCCCAGCACATGCTTAGGACAGAAACAGCCTGAGAGCAACTCAAGGAGTCTGTGGACATGTGAGAAAACTACTTAATTAAAATACACTTACCTAATATTTGTGTAGGGTTTGCTTGATCAAAAGTGACAGCCTCTTTTTTAGGAAAATAAATATTCACTGTCTTAGATGCAGCTGATTGGTAGGCACTGTTCCCTATTTACAGGATAGAAGAAAGTGAAAATCATTCAGAGTGGTCAAGAGCAAGATTTTTCTAACTGATTTTTGTTTTCAAAATTACTGAGATACATAACTATTCAGTGCATGCAATAAAATAACAACCAACTTCAGAAAAAAAGAAAATAAATCCGTAAGATTTTATATACTGTATATATTTGTTAATATAATAAATTTTAGTTTTTGGAATGGGAGCTTCATTGTAAAACAAAGCCTTTCCATTTCATATTTTCTACATCTCTCATATTTTTAAGATTCAATCTAAACTGAAAGTTTTTAAAAGATCAAAGAACACAAAGCAATTATGAAACTTTCCATTTCCTTCTTCTCCAGGCATACTAATCTCTCTTTTCTCATTCCAAGTCATGTAGTAGGCACTGTCATTTTCTCCAATCATTTTCTACATCATTTTTATAAATCCCTCCCAAGTTGTAAGCTCCTGAAGGGCATATGTATTAACTTCTTGAGTCCCCATTATAGTAACACTAACTCAGTATCTGATGATGAACAAAAAACTGCCACAAGATGAAAATTCAACAATACTCAGTGTATACAGCTACTTCAACTAAAGCATAATTTAAATCTCATTTATGTCTTACATTCATTTCAAATCTTAATTTATACAACATTTTTGTTCTGACGTAAAATGAAGGTATTTTGCAAAAATATGAATAAAACATTTTAATCTTCTGCGTATATTAGGAATAGAAAGGGGGAAGGTAGATAAATGAAGAATGAGGTAAGTGCACAAAATTAATTCTGATTGCTTACAAAGCATAAAATATTTATTGACATGATCAAAGACACTGCCTGTACTCCTGGTTGTTAGAGTCTAGTTGTGGTAAGGAGAATTATCAAATCAAATCAAATTATCATCCAAACAATTAAATACAATGAAAAGTTCTCTGAAGGAAACGTATAGGATGCATTGAGAGCTTATGATAGACTAGAGGATCTAGCAAGAGGTATATGTGCATATCCAGGAAGTTTCACTGAATTCATTTAATAAATACTATACTGCAAAATTAAAGAAAAAGGAGGGAAAAAGCCAAACAATAATTACTGGTCAAAATAGCAAAGTAGAGGGCACAAGTATTCCCAAAGAGAACAGCAGTACCAAACTCCTGAGGTAGAAAACTGCATGCCATGCTCAAGACACTGATGCAGGCCAGTATGGAAGAAAAAAGGCAGAGAGGAATGTGATACAAGGCAAGAGAAAACAGTCAATGGGAAGCTATTACAGGGTTTTAATCAAGGGAGGGGCATAAACAGAGGACGACTGAGAGACCAATTTGGAGGCCATTATTTCATCGGTCTAGGTGAGAGATGACAGTGGCTTAGATAAGGTATACAAAGGTCCATTACATACACAAACTGTTAAAAACTTTAATTTCTTAAAAATGAGAGGAAGCACTGTTAACTTTAAGACTCTTTTGTAATACAACAGGTATAACATTACTAAGAATTTATTCCGTATAAAATGATTTACATATATTTCGTAATTTTAAACTCTTATTTCTAGGAAGTAGATATAACTGTACAAATGAGAAAAAGAGAGGCACAGAAACAGAATGACTTGCTCAAGGTAAAACACATAAAAAGTAGTGGAACTGAGATTTGAGTCTAAGCATTCTCACTCCAGAGTCCTTAATCTTAATTATTTACTACATTAAACTTCAATACTGCCAACCAATGTTACTTTCACAATGAAAAAATAGCTTAAAAAATCATATACCAACTTAGTTCTCAAGTAGAGTGGTGGGTTTATTAATATTTTATTATGCTCAATAACATATATGTCACACATATTCTCTTGTATAAAATAATAGGGAAATATATATGCCAAGAGATCTGTCAAGCTTACAAGAGGTGAACCACAAGTTCAGTTCTGCGTTTTATGGCAGCCTATACAGAGTAAAAAAGTATGCCTGCATATATTCAACAATGCTAAACAAGTAAGATGTGTCAGGGTTTAGGCTGGATACTAAGAAGTTAGTTGCTCAGGGAAAAGCCAAATATTCCAGACCTAAATCGTAAAAGCAAATTCTTTCCTGAGTCCTCTCAATGTGTAAATGTATTCTAAACACATTAAGTATGTAAGAATGAAGTGGAAGAGATGGGAATAACTCAGATTTTGTAAGGATAGTGAGGAAACCAGCCTTAACACAGTAGAACAGCAGTTTTCAATCCTGGCTGCACATGAGAAAATTATAAAACTACTCTTGCTAAGATCCCAACCCAGAGCAACATCAGATCAAGTGAGCATCGCTGGGGATGAGGTTGAAGTAGTTTTTCTAAGCTCCCCAGATGATTCTAATGTGCAGTAATGACACAATTCTGAGAACGCTCTAAAAGCCAGGTCAAAAGTTTGGTCTTGATTTACTGTATAAAAAGTTTTCCAGCAAGAAGAAGATGCCAATTTCCTTAACCTTTCATTACATAAAAAAAAAGAGGAAATGAAAAATGTGTACCTGTAAATGGATCAACTCCAGCCATAGTAGTTCCCATACTTGCAGACCCGGGTACATACCGACCACCACCTAAAATGCAATAATACTCCTAGTAAGCATAGGTAACAGCAAATGATAAAGTTCAAACTGCTCCTTCTTTACACAGAATGACTTATTTTCATTAGTCACACTTCAGAATGACATCTTAATAAAACAGCTGTAAATTTAATACAGCAAAACGCTTAGAACAGTATCTGGCATGCAGTTAGATCTCAATAAAATTAGCCAGAAAAGTAATTCTCAAGTTATAAAATAAATATTACATGCCTTATATACTATAATTATAGAAGTTTAATGAATTATAAAAGCATTAATAGATTGGAGAGAAAGAAAGTCAAAAGTTTCCATAATGAAATGTGAACACTATTTTATTGAAATGGAGACGGGATTAGTTGGCACATAAGACAAATAGAAAAGAAACTAGGTAAGAGTTAGGGATGCTATGATAATAGCCCAGTCTCAAATCTGAGAATACTTGTAGCTGCTTTATTGAAAATGGAAAGAAAGAAAGAAACAGGAAAAACAAGTGCAGAGAGAGAATCAGCAGGATTTGGAGATGTTCGGAGTCCTGGATCAGCCTTTGTGGGAAGAAGAAAGATGAGCTATTGTTCTAGCCCCTCTAAGCTTAATATTCAGGAGTTGGTATAACCAGTGCAACAGATACAGAAAAAGCAAACAAAACTAAAAAACAAAACTGCAGATGTGAACAGGATTCATTGAAATAATGAAGAACACAGAATAAGTGGATTTGCTGAGTTTTTACCATATGCTGGCTAGCATGCTAAGCATCTTATATGCATGAATCATTTAAATATTAATTAGAGATCATTATTATATAATATTTCAGAAGAGGAAGGCTGAATAATTTGCCCAAGGCATTATTATGAGGCAGAAAGTAGTCCTACACTGTTCCAAATGTGGTTCTCTGACCACCTGAATGAGAGTCACTGGTTCAATATGCAGACTCCCAGGGCCTGCCCGTAAAAGCCTAGTAGTTCTCCAAATTAGCTTCACTTTAGAAACCAATAGGGAGCCTTTAAAACTACCTAAACAGCAAACCACATCCGAGACCATATAATCAGAATTCCTGGGGAAGGGATCCGACTCTGAGTATTTTTAACCTCCTCACTAATCTAGTGTATCAGAATCTCTGGGTGGGACCTTGCAATAACTAACTTAAACAAGCATCTCATATGATTCTAACTGACATTAAATGTTTGAGAATCATATAAATGAGGAAAAGGAAAAAGAATTAAGATTGACCTTAAGTGAGAAGCAAGATGGGTAATGTTTTGGCCCCAGTGCTGTTGGTAAAACTGGAGGAACAACATCAACAATAGTAATAGCTAACATATATTGAGGGCTTAAATATATTCCAGGCATTTTGCTAAACACTTTATATGTACTATACCACTTAATTTTTATAATATCTCAATACGGCAAACGTTTTTACCTATCTTTTATAACAGTGTGGTTCAGTTAACCTATTAATTCCATAATTCTCTTGGACTTTTAGTATGCTATCTTGCATATCTCCATAATCAGTGCATCTTCTGAGTTACTGACACTGTGCTCCAGTTACGATGGCCCCAGTTGTTCTCTTGATTTTGCTGGTACCGTTTGAAGCTTGGTATATTCTTTCTGTTCCAAAAAAAAGCTGCTAATGAGATTCAGGAACTCTGTTGTTCTAAGTTTCAGAGCATCACTGTGCCTGAATATGCTGATAGAGAAAGTTATCATCTTACCTACTCTTCAGATCCTTACTGCCTTTTCAGGGTCACCAAAGACTTCCTTAATAGCCATCACGCTATCCCAACATTTAGCTTGATAGTTGGCTTCTGTAGTACACTGGTACACTGCACAGGGTACAGCTATTTATTTGCATCTGGGCCACCAATGCATTCTCAGGAGAAGGGAAGCTCACTGAGAGCAGTTCACAACTTCGTGATACTGACCCACGGTTGTGTGTTGGTCCCATCTATGGTTTAGAAAGGACTACACGGTCACTTTTAGAGCTCACAGTACTAAGTCTGCAAGGCCAATAGATACCATAAATACTACGAATTTCTTCCCAAATTTGGTATATTGTCCAGGAACTCTGGCTGAAGATCCAACAACAGCATCATAAAATACATCAAATGCTATTCTGAAAACAGAGATTTCTTCAGTTGTATTAAAGTCCAATTTTTTTCCAGTAGTGTTGATGCTGAGGCATGCATACCTTTGGTAAATAAAGTCACTTTGAAGAGACACCAACACCTCCAGGGCTTCATGAAGGCCATTAATAACTTAGATTAGGAAGACTAATCCTGGGTAGCTGGGTGGATTGTCTCCTTCCATGCTAAAGGCAAATTATGCCTGGGCAAACTTCTTGACTGCACTGCTCCATCCAATCTCAGGGACTCACATGGCTCCTTCTCTGCTCGTGATCAGTAGCATCTCGCCAGTGATAGCACTCATGCTGTGTCTTGGTTGGTGGATTCCCCTATTATCTAATTTCACAGATAAAAAAAATAGGCTCAGACAGGTTAAGTAACTTGCCAACTTCTCATAGCAAGTAAGTGGTAGAGCCAGATTTTGAACCAAGGTCTGTCTGACTCTAAAATCTATGAACTTAATGACTCTGCTCTCCTTCCAGGAAGGACCACTGGAGAAAATGATGAATTTTAATAATATGTTATTAAAAGTCATGAGGAAAGCTATAAAAGTACTCGAGGAAAAAGAAAAAATTAGAAGTTAAAGAAAAGGAGATCCATCAAGATTGGAAACACAGATAATAAGGGAATTATCAGTTACTGGATAATATCTTCAAAATGTAAAGCTATATAATACAAAATGTTATACATTTAGTGAAGAAAGACATATTGATCAAAACTGCTTCCCACCTGTAAAAGGATCTGCTGCAGGCAGTGTGTTAGAAGATCCTGATGAAGAGCCTGGAACATACCGACCACCACCTGTGCATGCAAACAAAGAAAAGTCTCAAGTATGCCAGAATCCTGCATTTCATAAATGGCACATTGCTTACATCAGAAGATTCTAAATTTGGGGAGAAATAAAAGAGCAAGGCTGTCCCATGACAGAATAAGAGGAGTTACAGTCAGAAGTCTTATAGTTGGAAAGGTTAGTAAGAAACTAGAATTTCAGTGATTCTCCAAGTTTTATTTTTGTTAACTTTAATCCTTTATTATATCTTAGCTTCTGCACTTAAATATTAAAATAACTAGGAATTCAAATATAAAAAGATAAATTGCAGTTGGTCTCTGACCTAAATAATATACACATACAATCAGTTCCTGTTCCTATACGAATTCACTAGAATTCCTGCTGCTGTTGTTGCTATCAAACCACAGGCACCAACTGTGAATCTTTTAGAGAACCCCTGGGTTCATTAATTCATGTGTCAAACAGTGCATTCAGTGCTGAGATCTAGCAGGGAACAAGATTGCTTGTATCCACTGAAGCTTACAACCTACTGGAGAAAATTACAAAGGGGATGAGTGGTTCAAAGGAAACAGACTTCCCATTTATACAATTACAAATGTGTGGTGTGTGTGAGTACGTTTTGTTAGTATCTCTAAGGAAATAATCAGAGGCGTCTACAAAAAGATATATCTAAGGATGCTGACAGAGTTTCAGAGGAGCAAAAAAGCCAAATTGTTGTTAGATTTCCAGACAGAGCCAGCTGCTTTAATATCGGTCCTCCATCCCACAAGATAGCTTATAAAATACAGTACTCTTTTGTACTGTAGACTGATATTCCAACCAACAGAAATATACAGGTAATAAACATTTTTTTTTTCTTGTTCTGTCAAGTGCATCTGCTGGGAGGGTCCTATCATTTATAGTTCATAGTGAATCAGTCTGATATTCTGTTTAAGTCAACATGCAGGTGAGATTAACTTTATTATGTGAACAAACAATGGAATTTTGAACTAGAAGGAGAGGAGATAATTTAGGAGCATGAAGCATCTGTGAGGGAAGAAGAAAAAAAAAAGACCTGAGACAGGAAGAGGATATGGGATCCTTGCAATACGAGAAAGAGCACTAGCACATGAAAGATAGAGTCAGAAATAATAGGAACCCATTAACAATAAAGTGTCAGTTTCAAATTTTTATTTAGAGCTAGCCCTATATCTAAGAAAAGACAGATATAGGGCCGCTCTATATCTATCCCATATCATGGCCTCAGTTCCCAGGGCCCAGAGCTCAGGCTAATACTTCTAGAATTAAACTCTATTTCCAAGGATCCCAGACTCAAACTAATACTACTGGGATTATAATACTACTCGCATGAGAACCTAATCCCATTAATAACATTTTAGATGCTGTATACTATGTTATAAACAACTGACTTAAAATGAACATGAGGAGGGCTTCCCTGGTGGCGCAGTGGTTGAGAGTCCGCCTGCCGATGCAGGGGACGCGGGTTCGTGCCCCAGTCCGGGAGGATCCCACATGCCGCGGAGCGGCTGGGCCCATGAGCCATGGCCGCTGAGCCTGCACGTCCGGAGCCTGTGCTCCGCAACGGGAGAGGCCACAACAGCTGGAGGCCCGCGTACCGCAAAAAAAAAAAAAAAAAAAATGAACATGTGGAATACAAATAACATGTAAACTAAAACTACCCATAGTTCAGTTCTAGATTTGATGCATAACTAACTAGTTTAGCCTCATGTGAAAACAGAATTTCTATTTACTAAATTTCACCAAAATATATATTTTAAAAAGAAGCAATAACATGAAGGAACTTACAGGTTTCTTTTCATTTCAAATGACTGAATTAGTTTCAGTTTAATTTTATTTAGTTTACAGTGTGGCTGTATTTTTGAAAGAGAATGACTTACAATTGTTTCCATAAATACAAAATTACTATATAATTTGAGCCTCAAAAATATATATCTGCGGCAAAATCCTGCTGTAGATCTTGGTTTTTATTTAAACAGCTAGTCATAATAGGTGTTTAAACACAACAAATAAAAAAAATAATCAACATTGGTGGAAGTATATAAGACTTAATACAAACCCTAACTTACCTGTAAACGGATCTGAAAAACTGGGATTCCCAAGTCCCAACATTTGACCTTTTGTGTTATCAATAATAAATTTAGCCACCTGATCCAAAAACATAGGATTCAAATCATTCTTCTGCAAGAAGTTGTATGCAGTTAACCAGGGATCGTCAGTGATGTTATATGGCAGTTTATATGATGGTCCACCTTCGTTGACATCAATTGAGAAAACATAATCAAACTCCTTTAATAGGAATATAAAAAGGAGATAAGTGATTACTATCTGTTCACATAAATTAATGACATACATAACAAGGATTTATGTTAATAATTATAGTGCTAAACTTTCTCCAAAGCACAATTTTAAAATCTTCCACTTGGCAAATAATGTTTAATAGCAACCATATGCATGTGGTGCAAGAATAGTAGTTCACTGGCAGGTAGATGTGGGGGATGGATTATTACTACATATTAATTGTAAGACCAAAGGATGGTTTCCAATTAGTTGATCTCAAGGCCAAAAGTATTAGCTGTTACCTTACCCTACTCATGAAAACATGCTGGCATTATAAGCACAGCCCTGCAGGGTCCCTCATGGCCTGTCAAGTTAAATATAACTAGGCACAAAGCATTAGATGAAAGGTGACACAGAAGCGCCTAATCCAAAATGGTTGGGAACAGCTTATCTATGTAACTACCAAAAGGCAAATAATGGCAGTGTCCATCACAAATGCAGCTCTCTCTACATGCAAAGATATTTAAAAAAAAAAAAATCTACTTCAAGACTAAGAATCTCCCCACTGAAATCTATTTTTAAATGTCAAAACACCAAAGAAAATTTTATTAGCATGGGGAAAGGGAAACGAAAACTTTTAATTTGTCTAATGCTTTAAGATAATAGCAATTAGAAAGAAGTCGACATACTTTCCCTTCATATAAAACTTTTCCAGATGTTTGCTGATTAGCACCAGATGAGCCAACAACATCACCAATTTTTATCCACCTCCCTTCACTAACACTCCACTGATAGGCTTCGACTTTCTCCCCATCTCTGATTAGGCGAGTCTGTCCTTCTCTAGTACCTTAAAATAAAAATTTTAAGAATCAAAGAGAGAATGGCAGAGTAAATTTTACAAACATTAGATAGAAAAGTTTTAACATTAAAGTTTATATATAAAAGAAAATATGTATTTTGGTTTAATAGAAAATTTTATGAAACAAAATATTTTAAAATGTAATTCTACTGGAAACTGGCCAAAAAGAAAATAATGGTTTAAAAGAAACTCTACTGCGACTTCCCTGGTGGCACAGTGGTTAAGAATCCGCCCGCCTGCCGATGCGGGGGACACGGGTTCGAGCCCTGGTCCAGGAAGATCCCACATGCCGCGGAGCAACTAAGCCCGTGTGCCACAACTACTGAGCCTGCACTCTAAAGCCCGCGAGCCACAACTACTGAGCCCACGTGCCACAACTACTGAAGCCCGCACGCCTAGAGCCCGTGCTCCGCAACAAGAGAAGCCACCGCAATGAGAAGTGAGAAGCCCACGCACTGCAATGAAGAGTAGCCCCCTCTCGCCGCAACTAGAGAAAGCCCGTGCGCAGCAATGAAGACCCGATGCAGCCAAAAATAAATAAATAAATTAATTAATTAAAAAAAACTCTATTAAGTAAAGGATGGTTAAAAACATGTGATTCTACTAAAAAGTAGCTGGCTGATCGAAAATAAAACAAATTTTATTAACAAGTATCTTCTGACAATACTTCATTTCAGTAAATGATTCTCCATTCTTCTAGCTGATCAGGCCAAAAAGAATAGAAGAGTGTGATTCCTTTCTCTCAATTCTAATCCTTCAGCAAATTCCATCAACTCTATCTTTAAAATATAGCTGAAAGACTACCTCTTCTCACCATCTCCATTGCTACCCGTTGGTACAAGCCACCATTATTTCTCCGTTGCACTGATTCAATGGCCTCCTACTATAGGCCCTGGAGCCCCCTAGAGTCTATAACACTGGCTGTTTATTCTGCCTATGACATTCTCCACATACATGTTAGCAAGATTTGCCCCCTTGTCTCCTTAAGGACTTTACCTGAAAGCCACATTCTCAGCAAGGCCTTCAGTGGCAGAGACTGCTAGCTGTCCTCCAGAGATTCCTGCTCCTATTCCAATGGGTAGAGCTGTAGCTGTCTAGTCGAAGACTACCTTATTCTGCCCCCTTACATTTTGTAGTCCCTAGATTACACACTGAGTAATGGTCAGTGGAATCTGGGTGGGTGTGATAAATGCCAGTTCTAGGCCTAGTTCATCATCTTCTACCCTCCCCTCTTATGCTGTCTGGTGGCTGAATATCTATAATTCAGGGAGACCTTGCAAGCACATGATGAAGATGGTGATTTCAGCATGGGTCCCTCAATGACCTAGAGGAGTACAATTACTCTACGAACATGTTCCAGCATACCCTGCTGTCAACTGAACTTTAAATGTGCAACAAATAACCTTCTCTTGTGTTAACCCACTGACATTTTAGGAATTATCTGTTACAGCAACCAGTGCTATCCTAAGTATTATACATTTCCTGACTACTGAATTTCAAACTCCTGTTTTATTTTTCATTAAAACTCAATGCCTGCTTTACTTTTCCCATAGTACTTATCTGACATACTTGTATATTTACTTATTAACTTTTAAATTATCTGTCTCCTCCTGTACAACATAAATTTGTGAGAACAGAGATTTCTGTCCCTTTTGTTATCTGTATTCCCCAGAGCTTAGACCAATGCAGAGCAGACAGTAGGTACCTAGTAAATATTTATTGACTGTGTACATATAGACAAAAAGATTACATTTTTGCAAAGAACTGTAAGAATATTAAAAACATGAAATAATACAGTGGTGTTCAACTTTTGGTTTCAGTATTTCTTTACAGTCAGAAATGTTATTCAGAAGCCCAAACAGCTTTTTTTTATGTAGGTTATATCAGTTGATTTACTGAATTTGAAATTAAAAATGAGAAGAGCAGAAAGTATATTTACTTCATGGAAAACAGTAATAGATCCATTACATATTGAATAAGTAATAGTTCAATGAAAAATAAGTACAGTTTTAAAAATTTAGTGAGAAGTCTGGCATTGTTGTACATTTTTGTAAATCTCTTTACTGTCTCTCTTAATAGAAGACAGCTGGATTATCACACCTGCCCCTGCATTTAACCTGTTGCAATCTGTTGCTTGGTTGATGTATACAAAGAAAATCCAGCATCACACGGATAATACAGTTGAAAAACAGAGGACTAGCTTAATAGCCTTTTCAGAAAAATGTGGGTATTCTACAAGTAGTAGATCCTAAAGGTTACAAATTTAGAATCTGAAACTGTATCAATGAATTTTTCATGCTCTATTATACTAAAATCTATTGATCTTATACTTTGAACAGTTCTTTTACCCATGTATGATTTTGTAAGACCATGAACTGGTCATTTGGAAAATACTGATTCACTGAGCTATGCAGATCTTCCATATGATTACACATTTTATTATTCAATATAAAAAAATCGCATTTGTTAATATTACCACTAATGTCACAAGTTTTCCAAAATTTCAATTTTCATTTGGAAGTCTGAATTTTATCTTTGGCAACAAATGCTGTCAGTTGTTTTCCTTAAAGTGACATTCTCGCTTTGTTCATTTTCAAAAAAATATCTGCCAAATACCTAAGCCTGAATAACCGTAGTTGTTCTTTGAAATAAAAATGGAATTCCCTGAAAAAAGGGAGTTCAGCCTGCAACTCAAATGACTGCAGAAGTACTTACCCCTGAGGCACATGGTACTTCGGTAAACTGTATGTGTACTTTACATTTTGTCATCCAGAATGTTAAAAAGGACACGTACTAAAGGGCCAAAATGTAACAAAACTAATTTTTATTGCTTCATCAGGGACACTCCTAAGGGCAGATGGCATTTTTTTCTTTTTTAATGACGACTGCATACCAGTGAAGAACACCATGACTACCTGAATAGTTTGGTGCCACTGCCTCCATCTACGTACTAAGGAGCCAGCAGTTTTACCCACCACCGCTTTTATACCATAAATGTAGATGATAACACAGTGTAAAAGGCAAGTAACATCTTAGTATTATAAAACTAGCTTTGACCACATGGATATCCTGAAAGGATCACAGAATCCCCAGGGATCCACGGACCAAGGGATCATGGACATATCCAACCTAAGATTTCATTTGAGACAACTACTGTCCTCTGATTTTAAAATCAAATGATCCCTAACGCATTAAGCAGACATTGCTTTATTTAAACTCATTTTTATTTTTAGTCTGTACAACCTCTCAGAGAATCCAATCAACCAAAAGGTATTAAATGAGTGATTTCCGAACACCTACTATATATGAGCTAAGTATTAGGTGATTTATTTAAAGAAAAAGATTCCTGTTTATGGGAACTTAGCTCCAAGTCTTTAAAACTGTGAGGCAGAGGCAAAAAGAACATGATTTTTCACTGTGGTTATGCATAATAAAAAGTCTCAAAGATCAGTACCTGGCAATGAGAATAATACTGAATGACTTAACAAAACAATCTTTTTTTCTTGTCACTCATTATTCCAAAAGGCAAACAAGGCAGCATTTTTTACTACTAGATACATTGAAATATTTACCAGGTTCATTCAGATGTTCCCTCCCAGGAAGCTGCTCAGCATTAATGTCCCCTAAATCACCAGTTTTGGAATCAATGGTTGCCTGAGAGAGTTCTCTTTCAAAAGCCTTGATTTCTTCAGCACTTGCTGTCCGATCCTCTGATTCTGTAAACACTCTAATAATACCATCACTATAAGGAAACAGAAAGTGATTTTAAGTCACTGCCACAGTAGGTTAACATTATCACATTTCAATGATCCAAAGCAAAAATAATCTGTATTTGTGAATACGAGAAATGTTACTATGTATTTATTGCTGAGTGTAGAACTATGCCGATTTCAGCACACTACCCTCTATTACTTTCTAAAGCAATGGAAAGGGTGGAAAAAGACTATTTAAGGAAAAAGTTACTGGCAAAGAACAAAGAAATATATATTTAACACAATTTTCAATTCCAAATTAAATAGTTACCATCATAAAAATCTACAGACATAGCATACACTTTTAAAATGAATATTACACACATAAGTATTATGGTATAAAGAAGGGTAGTAAACTGTTTAACTTATAAAGGGCTCAAATACCCAGGATAGGGCTTAGAAAATACTAGATGCTTGATATCCGTTCATTAGAAACGCATGGAGTCTGTCCTTACTATGCCATTAACTAGCAATGTAACCCGAATCAAGAAAAAAACAGCTTCACCTCTGGACTAGATGACAGTCCCAGGCTCTATTTTCAGAAAAATGACTTCATTTCCACAATTTCTCTTTGTGAAATTTTGGGGTAGGGAGACAAGTTAGCCACTTTCAACCGTACTAATCCTACTCACCTCTGCAGAAAATCTTTCTTACTTAACCTTCTACTAACAGCAGTGTTGCCCCTTGGTTTATTTTTCTTCAACTTTAAATGACTTTAGGGTGAAAATAACTAAACCAACAAATCAACCTCTGGCCCAGCCAAGGAGTAAAATACATCTGCTTTATTCGACACTGTATCCCTTATGGCTGTCGCCCTTTTTCCTCTTGCCTTCAGTGCCACAGTAGTCTACAATCCTTTCCCTCATCCATTTCTTCAAAAATCTCTTTATCTGTCTCCTCTCATTTACCTTTTTCTATCATTTTCTATGAAAATGTGATGTCAAAAAAGTCACTGCTAACATCTTTCAAAGCAAATCCAAAAGCTTTCCTAACTTTCCATTCCTTAACCCCTCATGTACTTATTGACACCGATCACAGTCTCCCTCCAAAATCTCTTTTCCGTCTCTGAATTTCAACATCTGGATTGCTTTTTGTTTAGGCTACTGGCTTCTCTTTTTCTACCCACAGTGTATCACAAGTTCAGTCTTTAGTTCTGCTCCTCCCCTTCTATGTTGCTTCCCTCAGAGAAAGATGCCCTATTGCTTGACTCTGGAAGTTCTGTGCCAATCTTGATCTTCAGTCTCACTTGCTACACTAGGACCCAGTCCAAATGCCCATGACCAATCTGCATGAGTGTGGCTTATCACCACTTGGATCCCAGGAAGTTATCACCTTCTTCACCAAACCAATTCCCACTCTTGTCCATTTTTATTAATGTGGACTTCTAATCATCCAAAGTTTGAAACTCTATCCTTTTCTGACACGCCCCCTTCTGATCATTTTCCCTCTGCATTATCTCATTTTCCGGTCTTTTATCCATTAGCACTGCAGGGTGAATATTTCATAACTTTACACCTACTACTGCAATTGCTTACCAACTTGGTTTCCTGCCCATTGTCACCACTAGTTAAATCTAACCTACGTATTTAATAATTCATAAGTTCTGCTTTAATCACAGCACTTCTTGCTCAAGAGCTACAACCCTTTAACCCCAAGCACTGAATCTAACAAATGCTGGACATTCCAGGTTCTCCATAATAAAGCCCCATGCTATCATCTTCCCCTGTCATCCACTGTTCCCCAGCATTGTTCCTCCACCATTTTCCTTCATTATCTTTCAAAACCCAATTCAAATTTCTTCTTCTCCAGAAAGTTTGCCCACACCAATCTCTAACTTCTCTAATTTCATGTTTCAACTGCAGAACTTACGGTGCAATACTATTGTAATATATCATGTATCATTAGTGCAAAAGCTGTTATACCTACTACTGTTTTGTTTAGTAACACAAATGTGCCTGTGGTCGCCCCAATTCACCTGAAATTCCTATGGCTTATCTCTGTGCACTCTAACACCTACCTAAGGCCTAGACACATATTACTGATTGACTGACTAGAACATGAGTACCTCGCACCAACCACAATGTCACCATTGTCTAGCACACAGCAGCACCATACAGACTGAGCTGGAAGTCGGATTGTTTGAGCACATTCCCCATGTTTCCAGATTCTCAGAGATCTGTCTTCTGCTGTTGTCACAAAATCTAAAATTAATGAATACAGGAAAAATTAGTTTGAATATATAAAATTAAGTACATTTATATATACCACCTTTCTAAATAGGCATACTGATTTTTAAACCCCAAAGTATTTATAAATTATAGCTTTAAATTTTATGTATTTGTCACTTATACAATATACAACTTCAAAGAATCACATTTTTATATATTTAACATCTTACACACTATACTTTATACCAATAAATTATAAGAAGTCTTTCCTCAGATGCCCAAGAACTTTTTTTTTTTTTTTTTTTTTGCGGTACGTGGGCCTCTCACTGCTGTGGCCTCTCCCGTTGCGGAGCACAGGCTCCGGACGCGCAGGCTCAGCGGCCATGGCTCACGGGCCAAGCCGCTCTGTGGCATGTGGGATCTTCCCGGACCGGGGCATGAACCCGTGTCCCCTGCATCGGCAGGCGGACTCTCAACCACTGCGCCACCAGGGAACCCGCCCAAGAACTTTTTACAACACACCATCAAGTCTGAATTAATATAAAGATGATCATACAGTTTCCTCCTTTAGGAAAAAGATACTTATGAAATAAAGTTACTAAATTACTCAAGTTACAGTTAGTAAATTGATTTAAATCATTAGCCCTCCGCCCCCCACCTCAAGATGGAATAGAACAATGCTCAATACAAAATTTAAAATATGTAGTATAAGACAGTCTTACCTTTACAATTTGGAAAGACAGATATGCTATAAATATAATTTGTATGACCATAAAATACTTCAAGACACTCGCCAGTGATTTGCCACCTTCTAATACTAGCATCATTTGCACAGGAGAGAAATTCTGTTTCACTCAAAATTGCCAAGCCTCTTACACAGTCTTCATGCCCTGTATTAAAAAAAAAAAGAACACAATAAATCAATAAAAATGGATCATTTGGTTGATGGCTCTATGTATTTTATTAACATTATAAAACACATACCAGTGAATATTAAAAACTGATTTTCAAGTTAGAGAAATACTTTTTTTTTTACCAGTAGAAAAACCTGATAGCCAAAATTTGTATTGTAGGCTTGGCAGTATTTTTTATCATCAGTCTTGGGAAGTTCTATATTTACCATATCTTCTCTAAATTATTTCTTAAAAATTTCTTAAACTCCTCCAGAAATAAGTTTCTGATCCCCACAATTGTTTTAAAGGAAATCCTTTATTTATTGACTGATTGATTGGCTTCACGGCATGCGGGATCTTAGTTCCCGACCAGGGATCAAACACGTGCACCCTGAAGTGGAAGCTCGGAGTCTTAACCACCGGACCACCAGCGAAGTCCTCCAATTTTTACTTGATAATTCATTTCAACTTTTCCTCACCAATAACAAGAGTAATTTATAACATATACAATATTAAAATATAAACGGATATATAACAAAGAGTAAATACCCCCTAAATTTCTCACCACATAATACTGAGATTAATATTTATAAAGCACCAAGAAAAGAAAAACTAAGATTACAAAAAAGATTTCAATTATTTAAGAGTTTGAAATAAAATATCATAGAAAAGTAAACTTTATTAAAATGTGAAATAGGTTGAGAGAGATTAATTTATCTAAAACCACACAATCAGTGGCAGAGCTAAAGCAAGAATTCAAGTTTCCTGCCTCCTGTTCCTGCCTCTTTCGATTCAACCAAAACATAAATATAAAGCCAAACATTGTTGCTTTACCAAGGGAAATATTTCATAATTTATATAAATGCAGGCATTAAAATAAAATAAAAATTAATGACTATTGATTTTTTAAAAGGGCAAGAATTTATGGAATGAAAACTTCTTGTGTTATGTTGATTGTATATATATATATATATACATGTGTGTGTATTTATTCCTCTCATCAAAGGATATTAAATGTTTTTAAAAACTTGATAAGATTCCATTTTTTTCAATATTAATTGAGGCATTGTAGATGCCACTACAATTTTTTTTAATAGACAAAACATTCTCAGAAGTTTGTGATCTAATAAAGGAGACCAGAAGTCAAAACCTTTCCCATGCTCAGTATTTCCTATGCTGATTCAGATTATCTATAACAGATTAATAAAAACTTAACACATATGTTGTATGTATGGAAGCAAAAACAAAGGGATGTTTAGTTACAACTCATTGTCTACTTTCCACCTACAGATAGTTTTATCTGCACAAAGGGACTTCTTGAAGTATTATCCAGGATGCTGATCAACTTTTAAGGAATAAATAAAAGCAAGGAAAAACAAACAAAATCATACCAAAAATGTTAAGTGCCCCACAAATAAATTATCAGTTCTAATATTAGACAGCAGATGCCTCGTTTTAGGAGTTATTTAATAGCTGAGGTTTTAAAAGACTACCCACCTGAAACTACAACATAAACAAAGCCTGAAAGTTGTTATTATTAAACAATGTACTTCAATATTAATAAAAGCACGACTGATGTTTTCCTCATATATGAAGATAACACTACTGACCCACCCTCAGTAAGACTTATGCTTGGAAGTTTCAGGCTGAACTTGTTCAAATGACAACCAAAACATAACTGAGTACCAAAAATTACATATATAAAATACACAGAAGCACATACCCATATTGTAGCTATTTATTAGTCCATATCTGGTTGTTTTATGAGCGGTCTCAGTACATATTTTAAAAAGATATTACCGGGCTTCCCTGGTGGCGCAGTGGTTAAGAATCCGCCTGCCAATGCAGGGGACACGGGTTCGAGCCCTGGTCCGGGAAGATTCCACATGCCGCGGAACAACTAAGCCCGTGAACCACAACGACTGAGCCTGCGCTCTAGAGCCCGTGAGCCACAACTACTGAAGCCCGCGCACCTAGAGCCTGTGCTCCGCGACAAGAGAAGCCACCTCAAATAGAAGCCTGTGCACTGCAACGAAGACCCAACACAGCCAAAAATAAATAAATAATTCAAAAAAAAAAGATATTATATATTAACTGTCAGAAAATTTACATTCACCCAAGTTAAACGGCTCAAATACGCTGATGTTTTTCAAATACCACTTTAAAACTTCTAAATTTTTGAAAAAAATCACCTGTGCAAATAGGAAGCAAAAAGATTACAAAAGCTGTCTACTCTGATCTTACCAGAAAAAGTCCTCTCGCATCTTCCAGCCTTCCAAAGTTTAATAGTCTTGTCTGCTGATCCAGTTAACATTAAGCCCTGCTCAGGTAATATCTTTACTGCCCATACTGCAGCTGTATGACCCTGTGAGAAAAATGGGTATTAAGTTAAATTGCCACAGAATCATCATCTTTAATTATTTTCTCGAATATTCACATAGAACTACTGTACCTGTAAGGTCATCATGCATTTGTCATTCAGCCAGACTTTAGCAGTAGTGTCCCATGAGCCACTAAGTAATGTCCCAAATTTTCCAGATGAAAGACTACAAACTAAAGGGGAAAAAGGCATTAATTAACACATTTTCATAGAGAAAAATGCTCAACCTTGCTAGTTATTAAAACACTACAATTTTAAAAACACTTTATGAAGTGACAGTATTAGCTAATTAAGGCTCAACTCAATGGAAATGCAGAAGAGTGTAGCGGTCAAGAGCACAGACTCTGGTGCCAGACCGAGTGGGTCCAAGCCCTAGCTATACCACTTAGGAGCTGTCTGACCTCAGGGATATTACTTAACATCAGATTCCTAGACTGTAAAATGAGGGAGCAGGATTAAGTGGGCTGCACAATCCCTTCCAGTTCTAAGAAACTACACAGGAAAATAATGCAAATGATTTTCAAACGCTATTTACATAGTTATTTAGGGTCACTTTAGTTAACATGACAGAAAAAACTAGAGTCAAGCTGACTCATTTCATTACTCAACAGTAGTGAAATGGTTAATTAAATGCCTTATGATCTTGATGTAACACTGTACAAGCTAAAAATTATAAGTATGAAAAATTATCTAAAAACATGGAAACAAAAAAGACAGAGTTCTGATTAAAAATGGCAGATTATCCACAGTAATGCTATAAATGGTATTAATCTACAAGGACAAAGAAAACAGAAAACAACATAACTGACTTAGCAAAATGGAGGAGGTTACACAGAAAGCGATTAGAAGCAGAGTAACTGGCCCCACAAAACTGAGACTAAGTATCCAGCCACTAGGTTCCATAGAGGATGGGGCTAAGCAGAGGACCTGAAAAATGAGAACAGTGATTCAAAGGCTGCACACAACAGAGTGAAACACTAGACCTCTCCTCTCAGCCTACAGTGTCAGGAAAGTACATCCTTATCCACTGCAGGAAGGAGACTGGAGGTTTATTCTCTGGAGGAACTGAAGCAGAGTTTCTAGACTCTGGTCACCAGGCATAATAAAGGGCTGGAATAAGGAACCCTAAGAAACACAAGGGGAATAAGTAGAAAGTCTCCATCCTGAAATGTGGTACCTACAGTCCCCCTGCTCCCACAATATCCACAGCCAGGCATACATCCCACTCCACCTAAGTAAGAGGCAGGAGGACTCTTTTCTAGAGGACTGAATAATGTTAAAGAACTCCAGATGCAGACATTCGAGAGGGTTTCCATCTAAAAAGTCACACCATCAGATCACCCTCTAACGAAGCCCACCAATCATCAAGCTCCACCTACACGAAAGAGAAAAACCAAAACAAAGAAACAGAAAAATAAGGGGGAAGGGGTTTGGGGGACCCATAAGAAACAAATTCAATTTCAGGAAGCAGAAGAAAAATCTTCAATACAGTATTATTTGCAAACAGATATTATATAAAAAAAGAACTAATGAGAGAACAAGAAAACTAAATGCTAAAAATAGAAGAACCAAACTGAAAAAATAATAAAAAAAACTAGGGGGAGAAAAGTCTCCTGAGAATTAGACCCAAAAGGCAAATACATGAAAAATAGGAAAGGATAATTAAGAAAGTTAGAAAGTAATTTCAAAATGTCCAACATCTAACAGGGATTCCAGAAAGAGATAATTGCGGAGGGGGAGGAGAAAGATGAGGCAAAGAACACAGAAATAGTACAAGAAAGATTCCTAAAAATGAAGGTCATGATATCTAGATTGAATGAACCCACAAAAGTGCCCAATGAAAGGCACTTTGAGAAACAGAGATAGACATGCATTGTGAAATTTTATAACATTAGAAATAGAGAAGACTCCAAAAGTTTGGGAGGGGACCAGAAAAGTGATGCTATTTTGATTCCCCATCTTTTCTATGGGACAAACTTCTAAATAACGTTATACATTAAAAGACAATGGAGCAATGCCTTCAAAATTCTGAGGTTAAATGGTTTTAACACAGGATTCTACATCCAGCCAAAAAATCAAATATTCAATAAGACTAGAATAAAGCTATTTTCCAATATGCAAATACAATATATTTAACCCCCATGTCACAGCTTTCTTAGGAAGCTGCAACAGCTGTATTACACTAAAATGAAAGAGTAAGTTAAGAATGACAAAACACGGGATCTAGGAAATAGGGAAATCCAGGATGACATTAGCCCAGGTAGTACCAATCCAACAAAAGGCTAGAAGGTTACAAGAGGAAGTTTCCAGGAAATACATGGAACATATAAATATTTTAACGTGTGGGGTAGCCATTAGTTATATTCATCAAATATTTTCTGCTCTTCACCCTCTAAGCAAATGGTAAGACTGAACTCCCCAGTTCCTTTGGCTTTAGGTATGCTACATGACTTGTTCTGGCATTTAAAAATGAGCAGAAATAATGTTACTTTCAGGCGGAAGCTTTAAGGATAGGTGCACAATGAAGCCATGCTCCCTCCCCACTACTCCAATCTCTGTGAAAGCACATGCTGCAGTGAAGCTTCTGTCATCCGGATCCCACAAGGAGTAGAGCCCCCTGCTGCACTGGATCTATAAGAAGCAAAGCAAACTTATTGCATTAAGCCACTGTGATTCTGGAGTTGTCTGTTACCACAACGTCACCTAGCCTACCGGACCGATTCAGAATTAGTAGCAAAAGTGAGGCACTGCTGAAGCAAAAAGCTGAAATATATGGTAGTGGCTTAACAGGCAGGTAATGAGGAGACTATTACCACAGAATAGAAGGCTGGTGCTCCTTATCATGTAGTAAGGAACATTTGATAAAGCTGTTACCGGCAATAACTCAGGACATGACAAACTTGTAGTCTAAAGAAAGAGGTTGGAAAACAGGACTTCAGTAATGGGTGTCGCTTACTATTGGTCACATTTGGCTAGGTACTAAAAGAATGGAATGAGATCAAGAACTGGCTGGTTCCCAGCCAGAAACGAAGAGTCCAAACTTAGGGATTTGCAGAGGTGGAAGAGCCAATTGCTTCTCAAGCCCAAATGAAAAATGTAAACCTGAGAAGTCCTTTCAGCAGCAAAGGACAACTGAAACCCAGCCATGCAACAGGAAAAAATCAAAAACATGGCCATCCATCCTGCACAGTGCCAAAACTTCCAAATGGATTTAAAGCATTTTCAAAGCAAAGAAAATTAAGGTTGTTGCCCTGAAAATAAATGCTTTCACCTGGGAAAACAGCTCAGGGAAAAGAACCTAAAGGTTCAGCTTTCCAACTAACGTCTGAAAGGCACAAGGTTTCAGTAGCTAAATCTGAAGAGGCACACAGGGAAAGAAAGAAGGAGAGATGGGGAGTAATACAGCAAATCTAGACTACAGCTGAGGTATGACTGCTGACAAAGAGATCTGACTGGAAATCAGACAGGTAAAAAACATAAGTTTTTCAGAGAGTTATGCTGCCAATAACTAAAAATGTCCGTGACTGTTCAAGACTTAACAGGACCCTTGTGCACCTAGCTCCCACAAGCAGAAAGCAAGTTGAAAAAGTTGGTAGTCCCCAAGGAGGGTCAATGTGACCAAGGAGAATAACAGAAAAGAATCCCAGAGGGTTAAAGGAGAGCCATGAAGAACAATGGATTGGGAAACCCCTTTTGGAGACCAGAGGGAACTGATCACAAAAACCTATCACTCTCAGAGTAGGGGGTCCTTGAAACAGCCACCCATCCGAATTTCAGATGACTACAGATTAGAAACTGCTGTCTTGCATTGCTCCCTTTTCTGAGTGGGAGTGCTTCCTCTGACTACCCTCAATATTCCACAGTTGTATACTGAGTGAATGGGTGACAGATAACTTGTGTTTTTTGGTCCACGGATCTCCAAATTTAAGAGGAACTATGTCTGGACCTGATGTAGAAACACCTGAGCATCATTTCCCTGATATTTAGAATACTATGTATCATCCAGAAATTCTTAATTTTGAACTTGATGCTGCAACTGGATGGGACTTTTGGCTTGTCTGACATTGAGAGAGAAGTGGGTATATTTTGCCTGCAGAAGAGACAGCAAGCTGAATAACTAGTGACCAGAGGGAAACTGTGGTAGCTCTCTTTTTGGGCCCTGGCACTTGCCCCGAAGTGTGGGATGGCACTTTCCTCCTCCATTACCTAAAACCGCAACTTGTAATGTAACTGGAAAGTGTTATACATATATACTGACTAAAAAACAGTACCACTCTACCATTTAGAAAATAAAATTTGGGCTAGAAAGCTAACAGAAAAATGACATGACATAAGGATGTCAATCATTAATTTCTTTATCTCCTACTCACTAACGTGGTATGTTTTAAATTTAAAAAAGAAACAAAGAAAGGAAAGAAGGGAGGAAGGGAGGGAGGGAGGGAGGAAGAAAGGAAGAAATGACATTTGGCCTCAAACCATCAAGTAACTTAACAAAATAACAAAAGATGACCTTATGATAAAGTAGAAACAAACCAGGCAGAAAAAATACTCTAAAATGTGAAGCAGTATTTTTACTGCACAGGTTTCTATGAGAAACACCTTAAAAAAAATCAAGATAGGGCTTCCCTGGTGGCGCAGTGGTTGAGAGTCCGCCTGCCGATGCGGGGGACACGGGTTTGAAATATGATTACATAAACTTTTGCATTACAAAAAAAAAAACAAGAACATATATAAAGTTAAAAAAAGATAATGAAATGAAAAAATATTTGTAACTTGTATCAAAGGATTAAAAACTCTAACTTATAAAGGACTTTTAAAATGGCCAAACCCCACATTATATGGACAAGAATATAGTTCTCAGGAAAAAAATGCCAACAGCCCTTCTGTATATGAAAAAATGATCCCTCCATAATGAGAGATGAAAATTGGCCCATACTAAAATATCATTTTTCACTTATTTTGGCAACAATCTGAAAGTCTGACAACATACTTTGTTGATAAGGGAAATACGGACGTATACTACTGTTGCTGGAAATGCAAAAAAAGTTTTAACACCTAATGTGGGGATTTGGCAATAACAAAGTTAAATATGCATTTACCCCTTGATCCAGAACTAGATATCATACCTAAGTTACACTCACAAAAGAACAAAATGACATATGCACAAAGACACTTGCACTAGCAAAAATCTGGAAACTTAGATATCCATCAATTGGGGACTGGCTAAATAGGTTAAAATAGCTATAGTACAGCTACACAATGAAATACAATGCCATAGTAAAAATGAATGACGATTTCTATATACTGCAATGAAGTAATCCGTAGAACAGTATTATCAAGCAAAAGTAGCCAGGGCAGAAAACTGCAGTAAGATACCTTCTATCTAAGAAAGAGGCAACATAAATATACATACATATTTGCTAATTTTTTTTTGAGAAAGAACAAAGTTAATAAACAATTAGTTACTTATAAGGATGGTGGGAGAAGGCAATACAGACAGAATCCAGATTTCTCTGAATGCACCATGTTGAATAGTTTTTTCTTTGCAACTATGTATGTTTTATATAATTACAAAACAAAATTAAGTTAAAAAAAAAAACCCTGGTGAGCACCACAACTCAAATTGAGGTTTCTAAATACTATCTCCCACTAAAAGAAAAACATAAGGCTTCTTGGCAAAATGGCTGACTTCAGGTCTAGAACACTTTGTACTACCAAAAGCAAGGAAGACTTCTGAAGGTCTTATCAAGAGGCCACAGGAAACAATTTTTAAAAGAGGTTTCCAATCAAATATGGGACAATTTGAGAATCAAAAAAGGAAAAAAAAAAAAAGATGTTAGGGAATCAACTCATTTTGAAACCCAGTAAAAGAGGTGAGAGAAGGGGCAAGAAAAGTGCTTATCCTGTCTTCTCTGTGTGTCTCACACGGTAACCAAAGAGTTGATGTGGAAAGTTCTTTACAGAAAAATGCTAGCTATTAAATCCAAAAATAATGGTAGAATTAGAGTATAATTTGCAAATTTTAATGAAATACTGGATCTATGCAATGATCACCAGTAGATGTTAAAGACTTATTTTCAAAGGCTGATGGGAATTTTATAAAGAATGGATGAATCTGGGCTTCCCTGGTGGCGCAGTGGTTGAGAGTCTGCCAGCCAATGCAGGGGACATGGGTTCGTGCCCCAGTCCGGGAAGATCCCACATGCCGCGGAGCGGCTGGGCCCGTGAGCCATGGCCACTGAGCCTGCGTGTCCGGTCCCTGTGCTCCGCAACGGGAGAGGCCACAACAGTGAGGGGCCCGTGTACCGCAAAAAAAAAAAAAAAAAAAAAAAAGAATGGATGAATCTTAACATCATGAAAAGAAATATTACATGCCTCCTGTTGTGCTACAACAGAAAGTATAAAATTCTTGCTCAAAACTTGAATCTGAATCTGATCAAGCTTCTAGATCTAATAGCTTACAAGACTACGGGACTGAGGAACATGAGGCTAGAGAAATGAGGCTTTAACCAGCGGAATTCAGATTACAGGAAATTCTACAGGTAAAATAAGCTGGTTTCAAATAGAGAGGGGATTTAAAAAAAGAAAGAAACCAGTAGATCAAAAGACAAGTGGACCTTTGGGTTACAATTCAAACAAACTGTAAAAAGAAACATTTGAGACAACTGGGTAAATTTGAACATTCACTGGATATTTGGTAACGAGAAATTAGGTTTTGTTTTGTTTTAGGTGTGATAATGATATTGTTTTTAAAAAAGAGAGAGGGATTTCCCTGGTGGCGCAGTGATTAAGAAGCCGCCTGCCAGTGGAGGGAACATGGGTTCGAGCCCTGGTCTGTGAAGATCCCACATGCCGTGGAGCAACTATGCCTGTGTGCAACAACTACGGAGCCTGCGTTCTAGAGCCCGCGAGCCACAACTACTGAGCCCACGTGCCACAACTACTGAAGCCCATGCGCCTAGAGCCTGTTGTCTGCAACCAGAGAAGCCACCACAATGAGAAGCCCGCGCACCCCAACAAAGAGTAGCTCCCGCTTGCCGCAACTAGAAACAGCCCGCACACAGCAATGAAGACCCAACGCAGCCAAAAATTAATTAGTTAAAAAAAAAGAGAATCCTTATCTTTTTGAGGGGTCAGCAAACTGTGGCCTGTAGGCCATCTGTTTTTGTACAGTGCACAAACTAAGAATGGTTTTTATATTTTCAAGTGGTTGAGAGAAAAAAAAAAGGTACTTCCTGACATGTGAAAATTTTGACATTCAAATTTCAGTGTCCATAAATAAAGGTTTATTGAAACACAGACATGTTCACTCATTTATTGTCAGTGGCTGCTTTTGCACACAATGGCAGAGCTGAGCAGTTGTGAAAGTGACTGTATGGCCTGCATAGCCTAAAATATTTACTACCTGGCCCTTTACAGAAAGTTTGCCAAACCCTACTGTAGTGCTATATATTGAAGTATTTACAAATGAGAGAGTATATTGGAAATTTCCTTTAAAATAATATTTTGGAAGAAGCAGAAGATGAAGCAAGATAGGCCTTGTGTTGATAATCCTTGAAGCTATGTAAATACATGAGTAGAAAAGATCATTACACTATTCTCTTTTATGTTTGTTTATATATAACTTATTATAAAATACTATGTCTCTACTTTTGTATACATTTGAAGATTTCCTTCAAAAAGTTTAAAAAAATCTGTATCACCCTGTATTGAAGATTTCCCATACCTACACACAAAACATTTTACAAACTCCTTAAAGAAATTAAGTTTAGAGTGCTTATGGGCCATACTATTTGCTTACAGATGTCCCAAACTATTCCAGATACATAAAAAAACAGTAGTACACATATTGCATTGATTAAGCATATCATTTTATAACAAAGAGCTGTTAAGCAAACACAAATCCAGGAATATAAAAGAATCAGAAATACAAATCACAGAAAATGCTGTTCAAAAGTATTAAATACTCTCAAATAATGATACCAGAACCCTAAATACATTCCTTCTGGGGCTTTAATTTGCTGCATAAATACAGACATAACAGCCCAAAGATAAAGAAGTGCTCTCAGTTTTCCTGAGTAAATGAATTTCTTGCACAAGATAGCTGAAAAACCAAAATTACAAAGTATATAAAGTCATAATCTTTTTCTTTTTACAAATGTAATCATGTCAACCATTACTGATGACAATTAAGTCTGTAACAGAGAATTTGCAGAACAATGATGATCCAAAAGGTTTTCACTATTAAGCCATAGCTATAGGTAAAAAATAATAATAATAAAAACTAGGGGGCTTCCCTGGTGGCTCAGTGGTTGAGAGTCCGCCTGCCGATGCAGGGGACACGGGTTCGTGCCCCGGTCTGGGAGGATCCCACATGCCGTGGAGCGGCTAGGCCCGTGAGCCATGGCTGCTGAGCCTGCGTGTCTGGAGCCTGTGCTCTGCAACAGGAGAGGCCACAACAGTGAGAGGCCTGCGTACCGCAAAAAAAAAAAAAAACAAAAAACTAGGGAAAGCAGATATAAGAATTTTATCTTCAAAAGGATAAAACTTATTCAAACAGAAAAATACCAAAGCATTATACTCACCAGTATTTTTGTGACCTTTTAGTACATAAAGTGGTGCTGGACTCTCCAGTGAGAAAATGCAAATATTGTGGTCATTTCCTCCAGTGGCGATTAGTCCATGAGGGTACATGTCACTTGAAGGTATGATGCATACACAAGAGACAAAATTGGAGTGGCCGCTCATACAGTGCATTTCTGTAAAGCCCCTGTTAGGACTGGAAAGACATGATAATTAATAAGATATACATTTGTCCTCTGACTTAGCCTAGGATAGACGTTGTCAAAGTACTCATTTTCTTTTAGTATCTAGGTTGAACTTTATATACCACTTTAAGAATCTATTGTTTTAAATTAAATATTAAATACCTAATTTGTCTTAGCTACTACAGAGGCTTAATCAGATTAGGAGAAGCTTAATTAGTGTTTCACTGTTAAGAGTATGTTAATTAACAGAAAGAACAAGGAAGGAAAGGAGACAAATATCATAAGTGGTTTTTTTTTTCCTCCACCTGCATTTCTACTTATCAGTGATTGTTACCTTAAGAAATCCCTAGTGAAGTGAAACATTCATGCAATTAGGATAATGGAATCTACTATCAATAAGCCGTAAACACATTGAGGACATTTGCACACTCTGAAACATTAACTCAGTACTCATTAGTATAGCATGTGTATCTAAATAGCTAGACTATCAATCACTTTCAATATGCAAACTAAAGGAACTAATACAGGGACATACAAATGACTGCTCTAGGAACACAGCGTATTAATAACTGCCTGGGAATTAGAATGATTACCAATTTGTTATACACATCCTTCACTTAGCACCACTCCCTTACATAACAGGTCAAACAACAGATTATGATACACTATATGTGGAAGGCAGTAAGTTAGCTGTAGAGGGGGATAAAAGAATTATATCCCTGATTCAAGCTAAATCAAGGAGTTTGTGATCTAGCTGAAGGAGATAAAACAACTGTACATAAAAGGGAAGACTCCCAGATAAAGACTGCACACATACTCATCTATATTCACTCCTTTCTCAAACACCACTACAACAATATGTATAATGTATATTTTATATCTATCCATCTATGTATATTTTAAGAAAGGCATAAACCCACAAGGCCAGAGAGAATAAGAAAAAAAAGAACAGAAATATAACTGAATACTGAAAGCTGACAGAAAAGTAGTAAAGGCCTTAGGATACTTGAAAAAAATGAGTTCTAAGCAGGCATGAGGGAAAGTAAGAGGCCCAATTTACCAACGAATCTGCAGAAGGCTCAAGAATTAGCAGCACTATGTATCTCTAGGAAATGGGAAGAAAAAACTAGAATTAGGAAGACTAGTTGAAAGTCTTTGGAATCAGACACAGAATCATATCAAAAAATCTTCAAAGGAAGGTATTTGGTAGTAGCTAGTTTTAACTTGTTTACTTTATTTTGGTGTTGTTTTTTTTTAAGTGTCATTTTAGAAACTTTTTTTTTTTTTTTTTTTTTGGTTGAGTTGGGTCTTTGTTGCTGGGCACGGGCTTTCTCTAGTTGCGGAGAGCGGGGGCTACTCCTCGTGGCGGTACGCAGTCTTCTCATTGCGATGGCTTCTCTTGTTGCAGAGCGCGGGCTTCAGTAGTTGCGGCTCGCAGGCTCTAGAGTGCAGGCTCAGTAGTTGTGGCACACGGGCTTAGTTGCTCCGTGGCATGTGGGATCTTCCCAGACCAGGGCTCGAACCCATGTCCCCTGCATTGGCAGGCGGATTCTTAACCACTGTGCCACCAGGGAAGCCCTAGAAACTATTTCATCAATAAGTCCAAAGAAATGTAAAAGATAGGACATGTTTAAAAATCTATATTATATAAACCACTAAATCTACCTAAATGTGTCCCTTAGCACTCCTCAGTACAGATGGATGCTTGTGTGTAACTACCGTAGTGATCTGTGAAGCTCTTAATGGCAGAATCCAGAGCTGGTTCTGTCCAAGTTTGTAGCACAATGTTGTACATGGTAATCATTAAGTACTTCATGAATCAGTGAAAAAATGCTTTAAGTGTCAAGAAAAAAAAACAACTGCCCCGCTTGTACCCAGCAAAGTCTGAAGTTTTTTCTTTAGAAAAGGTGAAAGTCTTTGGCTGGGGGTAGACACAAGGCACAGTTAATCCTTGGGGTATGAGAAACATGTACATTCACCATAGAGGCCAAGACCACCAAAGACAAAATCTAGAAGCCAGGCAATCATCCTCTAGGCAGGAGATCAGCCCTATTAAACAGTCCAGCCAGATAACCCTACAGTGAAGCTCATAGCCCTGAAGCTCCACGGATACACAGATCTTTCAAGTTTTTTAGTTCTCCACCCTTAATGGAAAGCACAGAATAAGAATTACCAGAGGGGCTTCCCTGGTGGCGCTAGTGGTTGAGAGTCCGCCTGCCGATGCAGGGGACACGGGTTCGTGCCCCGGTCTGGGAAGATCCAACATGCCGCAGAGCAGCTGAGCCCGTGAGCCCGTGAGCCCGTGAGCCCGTGAGAGGGGTAAAATAGTGACCAAAACAAACAGGGAGGGGAAATAACCAATTTGGAGGAAACAGACCACTAAGGAGAAGATAACTTTAAAAAAATCAGCATTGCCATTCTTAGGTATAAGATATTGCAACCATGAAACAAAAACATAATTTCACAAAAAGTTAAGGCAACTTCTGAGGAAGTATAGTAGAGAGAGAAAGAAATTTATAGAGAGAAATAAAAAGCAATTTAGAAACAAATTCAATATATGAATAAAAAGTTCCAGAAAAGAGGACAGAGAAAATAAGACGAAACCAAAGAATTTAAGAAAATGTCCCAGAACTTATGGACATGACTTATGGACATTAAAAGGGACCACACTTAATGAATGTGAAAAATGAATGAATATAGATCACCTCCCAGAGAGAAAAAGTAACAGGTCAAGAATAAGAATGGCTTCAGACTTCTCAACTGTAACACAGTGAATACAGTGGGGCAATGACTTCAAAATTCTGAAGAAAATTTGGAAACTACAATGCTACAAACATTTAAATTATTCTTCAGGTAGCTAGGCAGGCTAAAATCATGTTCCAATTGCAAGGTCTTAATACATTTATTATCACTGCACTGTATTTCAGGAAGCTCCTGGAGGATGTGCTCCAATAAGGTATCAAGGAAGAAAACCAAGAAAGTTAAAGGATATTGATAATAGAAATCTAAGACAAGAGGTCCAAAAAGGGATTCTTGAGAAGACAGTGAAGGGAGATCCCAGGATCAGCTGTGCACCAGAGGCAGACAGACCAGGTCAGAAAGTTTTCATCATCAGGAAAATGAAACTGTTATATATTCAATGTGTCTAGAGGTCTTGAGAGGAGAGTTAGACAACTAGCAAACAATATGAACTTGAATTAATGATAAATACATAGAAAATTAAACAAATGAAAACCAAAAATAAGACAATTATTAGCTGTAGGGAGATCATAAAATTGTTGAGGAAAAGTTATCATAGTTTATTCCACAGCTCAGGTGTAGATAGACTCTGTACAGTCACAAAACACTGATTTAGTCTACATTAAAAACTATGTTATAAGGATCAGGACATAGAAAGGATGCATATGTGATGGGGGTTGGTAGAGGGTAGAAATGACAGCTAAATTTTCATATTCCATAATAAGAACTAACAGAAAATGCTAAAACAGAAAACTAAAAGAAATTTTAAATGAAAAGAAATAGTAGTATAGCACTTTATATACAGATACGAAAGCAAAATTCAAAAATAAGCCATTAAAAGACATGAAAATTTTGTCTCCAAGAAAAGGGAATAGTGGGTCGGAGGGTAGGAAGGGAATGGCTCTAATTTCTTAAACTCTGTATAACTACTTGACTAAGGACCCAAGGTGCTGAGTGTTTACACGAGGGAGAAGTCACTCCAGCCTTGGCATGGTCAGGGAAAATTTAACACACGATGCTGAATCTGAAGTTGGCGTCTTTCAAATACAGGTAGTTTTCAAAAGGCAAAGCAATCGTTGGTGACAGACTTGGGAAATCCAGTTTACTCTGAGGTGGGCTTCTAGAGGCTTGAAGCAGTCTGCAACAATGGCATATTGACTGGTTCAGTTCAATGTACAACCAAAAAATGGCATCTCCATTCTGAAGTGCCTTCAGAAGACCAGGAGGCTTTCTGGGTTTTCAGTGGGCTCTTGTGAAAGATGAAATATCTGGTTTAGTCCACCCTAGAATAGAACTATTTTGCCTCCTTGAAACTAAATTAAATCCCCCATCATTACCAGTCCACCCCTACATTATCCACCCCAATTCAGAGCCCTATCAACAATGTACATGAGAAAATAAAAATGTTTACTACTTGGCTCCAAACATTTTCCTGCACTTCATTAATTTTATTAATATACCATGAAATAAATAGAAATTATCAGGATGTCAGCCTTGAGGACACTTTTTATCACACTAAAGATACGGCTGAGACACCTGTTAGGACGCCTAAGAGTGACTATGAGATGCTCTACCAAAGCACTTGGAAATGAGAGGAAAACAACCTTATCTCACCAGTCCCTTACTATGGAGCCCTGTGCCTGGTACAATGCAGGCTCTCAATCAGTGTTAATTGAATACCACATGAATTCTAAAAAACAAAACCAAAAGACAACATGAACTAAGTGAAAAAAACCAGTTTTCAAAGAGAGGGTCATTGCAGCTCAAAGTTTGTCAAGTTCCTGTGATCCAGTGATTTAAGCTCCTGTCAACCTACCACAGTCCTACAATGTAAAAGGTTGAGGATTTAGCTATTCAACAGAATTCAACTATTACAACAAGCATCCTTTAGCTACTCTTTACTGCAATGTTCATATCTTACTGCGCATGTGCTTCTACTGAACAAAATTTTAAATGTACAAGCTTAATCAGTAATTTGTACTCAAATACACAGAAGTTATGTATCAGTGTTACCAAGTGGTTTGGAATATCACAGAATCTTAAGCATTAGAGAAGACCTTATCTAATTCAATACAGGAGTTTCCTCTGCAATATCCCTAGTTTAGTCTGTCGTATTTTGGCTGCACTACTGCAAAAGCCTCTAAACAGGTCTCCTTCCACATTTATCCCTTTGTGACTCATTCTCCACCTGAAGCTAGCAGAAACTTCTCCACAGGTAAATCAAATAATGTTGTCCTCTGCTTGAAACTGAAGGCTTCCACCCACTAACTTCTTTCCTAAGACTTCTTCCCAGGGCATGATCTGGCTCCCGCCAGCCTCTAAGACCTGCCCTCACCTCACAGTTCATTCCCTCCTGCACATTGGGAATTTCCTCCTTCTCAATCCAGGGCCACTGTGTTTGCTCCTCCTACGGTCTACAGTGCTCTTCCAATTCAACCCTTCTTGTTCCTCACTCCCTAGACCAGCTCAAACTCAGTATCATTTAAGAAAAAAAAAACAAATACCAAAAACACCTTCCTCAGAGAGGCTTCCTTCTTTAACATCACCCTCCACTCAATTCTGTATGTTATACCTATATTTGTTTTCTTCATAGTACACATGCCAATGTGTAATTATTTACTTGGTTGTTTTTTCATCCATCTTCCCTCCCAGACTGTAGGCAGGATCTATAAACACAGGAAACTTGTCTGTCCTTTTCTTCTTCTTCCGGATCACAAACAAATAGGAGCCACTCAATAAACAGTTGTCATCTGAATTTATGGAGGAAAACGTATGGTTTCAATGAGTGAAACCTCTGATGGGAGAGTTACTACCTGAAGTAACTTACCTCAATTTTTCCCTATCTGAACTGAAATCTGTCTTCCAGGTCTTAAATTTCCTGTTACAACAACTAAATCAGGGCTAAACCCTTGAACTTGATTTGGACTGGAGCTTAACCGTCTGTTTCCTAATATTTTTTTGATTAATCTCTCTGAAAATCTTTTGAAGGCAATGGGCTTTCTCTCCCCAAGAAAACACACTCCGCCACATCAAAAAAACACACTCCGCCACATCCAGAAGACATTTGAGGGGTTTCATCCCCTCCGCCCAAGTCCATCACATACCCCAGACTAAGAAAGTCTGAGTTGGACAACGTGGAGAGGGGCCAAGACAACTTTTTGCAATGCAATTTTTGAGAACCTTAATTCTCCAATTTGAGGGAAGACTACAGAACAAATTCCAGGGCAAGAAGTGGACTTCCTTAAATTACACATGCCAGATGCTTTCACACGGCCTCATTAAGGAGGGTGCACCTGGCGTCAAAAGTTTTTCAAATCGAAAAGAAACACAGGAAATCATCGTCCACAAACTGAAGCCACAAAAAATAAGAAGTTCGTCCAAGGTCACTCAGTCGTTTAGTGGTCAAGTTAGGACAAGAAAGTAGGTCTCTGTTCCCCCAACCCGGTCCTCTTTCCACGTAAACCTCACTAGTTTCTTACACTGCGTGCCCAGACTGCCAGTGCTCTAAGAACTGGGAGGGAGCGTGGACCGTCGGAAAGGCCGGGAAAAGAGGAAGAGGGCAGGATAGGGCAGGGAAGGGTCACTCTCTTCCCAGAGAAGGAAGCTTGCAGCACAGCCGGGTAACAGCGGGACTCGCAGCGCTCACCTGTCTGGGACCCAGAGGCGGGTGGTGCGGTCTCGGGACACGGACACAAAAGCCCCCGGTGGATAGAGGCAGCATACCAGGCCCCGCACGTCCAACTCGTGGCCCGGGAGCGAGCAGCTCAGCCGGTACCTGGCGGCGCCACTCGCCATGGCCCTAGGAGGTCCGGCGCCCGGTGCCCGGGCACCGCGCAAGATCAGTCCGTCTGGGAGGCCGGGCGTGCAGCGGCAGAGGGCCTTGAAGGTGAGAAGCGTCGGGACCGGAAGAGCCCGAAGGCCGGTGCGGAAGGGCGGCCGGGAAGGGGCGCGCCCAGCGAGCCGAGTGACACAGCAACCCTGACATGCACACCGGAATTCGTCATCGGCCTTAGCCCGCCATGACGCAGAGTGTGTGCGTCCCGACTGCTGAGGCCGTTGAGGAACTGAGGCTCGATTCCCTCATGCGCGCTGGACCGCCAGCGGAGAAAGAGATACCACCGTCCGGTCCCTCGGAGTGGGCGCCCGTATCCCGGACTTTCCCGAGCCCGCGTCCTCACCGAGCCCCGGCTGAGCTTTTTATTGTGATGCCGGATGTGGGCCGGACTACAAATCCCACAATGCCACGCGCCAGCGGGGCGGGAGTCGTAGGCGCGCCAATCCGGATATTTTAAATCTTAGTCCGCTGTGCTGAGGGCCGTTTTGTGGCTGAGTGAGTTTGCGTCGCGTGTAGAGTTGGGGGCAGGTTTACGACGCCGATTTCCTCAAACCTTCTCTGAGTAGTTCCCCGAGATTTTTTTTTTTTTAAATCTAAACTTTTTTAAATTAAAACGAGAGAGCTTGGGGTCAAGTTGGAAACAAGTCACTTTCCTTGAATTCTGGGAATACTAGGCCGGGTTTTTGGTACTTTAAAAAAAGTTTTATTTTACGTGTTAAAGATTTAAAATTTTCTCTCAAACTGTCACATCGCTATACAAATGGCAAATGCTGGGTCCTTAACGTCTGAAAACCCTAAGGGAGAAATGTCAGTAGCTTCTTTGTGAGACAACATACGGAATAGTTGGACAGTTAGAGGTTGTAGGAGAGGAAATATCTTTTTTTCTTTATACTCTTCTAGCAGAAAAGTTTTCTGCTGGGGCTCTGTAGCAAAAGACAGTAACAAGAGAAAAACAGGTGTTTTAACGTGTATGTCATATATACAAGGGAGAAATTCAGAGATGAATAACTCAGAGAGGTGACGAGAGCTTGGGCTTATATGGCATCTTAACAAAGGAACAATAAGTTTTTACACAAGCGATAAAAGAAAAGAACTTTTAAATCTTTAGAGACAGCAAATTATGGGAAGCCGACTATATGGGAAACTAGCAGTAGTTAAAGGCTAATTAGTAAAGTTTTTATGTAGATCCTTCTGGTGCAGTCTCCAGGATGGTAAAGGTCTAAAGTTGTCTCCAATGATTAACTTTTGTCCTTCCTGGTTAAGAAGCAAGGAGGGGCACTTTTGAAAATTTATATTCTGCTTTTAAGCAAATAGCAGAATAGTAGAGAACTTTTCCTGTACCTGCTTTTCAATTGCCTTCCCCTCCAAATAATCCTTATAATACCAAAGTGGCATATTTTGGGATGGCAAATTCTACCACCCTTCACTGCAACGACCATAAGTATAACAAATGACCATTACAAATATGTTGGTCTCAAATGGAATAGTTACATGAAAATGTTTTACAAACTTTGAGAACTCAATCACATGACATTATTTCATTTTGTATTGCACTGGTTTTAACCCACTTGAAGGCAGGTATACAGGAGAATAAATCTGGGCATAAAAAATGTATATAAGGGCTTCCCTGGTGGCGCAGTGGTTGACAGTCTGCCTGCCGATGCAGGGGACACGGGTTCGTGCCCCGGTCCGGGAAGATCCCACATGCCGCGGAGCGGCTGGGCCCGTGAGCCATGGCCGCTGAGCCTTCGCGTCTGGAGCCTGTGCTCTGCAACGGGAGAGGCCACAACAGTGAGAGGCCCGCGTACCGCAAAAAAAAAAAAAAAGTATGCAAGATGGGAATAATGTGAAAATGTTAAAAGTCCAATATGTATGTATGTTTAGAGATCCCATCACATTTTTTTTTTGAACTCCCATCATATTTAAGCTGTCTATAGGAAGACTGGAAAAAAAACAAACTGCAAGTTACTTTTATTAGAGAAATAGGATTTGAGACGACGTAATTCTCATTTTTTAAAAAAACATGTTTAAAAAACATTATTTTAAAACAACTTTGCTTTTAATTCAGCCCTCACAAAATAACTCTGAAAGGAAGCCTAAAGGTGTAAAACTTTCAATGAAATGAAACATGGTACCAGAATCGCTTCAATACTTAATGCTGTATCGTCTATGTTGTATTCCTTCCTTCTAACAGGAAGGAAACTACTACTTATGAGAAACAAAAAGACTGTACAATGAATGCTGCCTACCACGGAATAACTTCAAATAATTCTTATTAAAAAGTCTGATGTATTACAAATGATGTTACACAGCGATATGATAAAACTCGCTGGAGTGAGTTCAGGTCATGCACACAATCAAGAGAGGTTACTCTGATTACAAAGAAAACCAAGGTTTTTAAATAAAATATTCTTCCTTAGCCAACTCGCCGTTTTCCCTGTCTTCCAGAGGTATCGAGGTAACAGAAGTTAGTCCTCAAACCTCGCGAGAGCATTTCACTCTCGCTTCACTGAGCGAAGGCCGAGGATTGGCCAATCAGGAGGAGGGGGCCTCACCGCGACCAGCCCCCGTTGCCGGGAGACGCGAAGGCAAGCGGCCACTAGGGGTTAGGCCTTGAGGGCCCAGGAAAGCTGCGCGCAGGTGAGCGGGGCGTCTCGGGTGAGCTAACGGGTTCGCGGGCCCGACTAGAGGGCTACGCGGTGGTGGAGGGCTCGGAAAGAAGTGCGAGTGCCCTTGAGTCGTGCGACTTCGCTCTTTCCGCGCCCCGCCGCGGAGCGACCTCCCTCCTTCCGCGCCCTCAGCGCTGGCGGAGGTGAGAAATCCCGGTCCCTCTTTGCCTCCCTTGCCGATTATTTTACCCTTGGAGATGCTGATGCGCTTCAAACAAAATAAATTCAGCTCTTAGGTGTTCTCCTCCGCCAAGGAAGTTCCATTTATAGTCCGGCAGAGCGTGAGGAGAGACCTCAAACAGTCCCTTGTGGAGACCTGCGAAGGCGAGACCAGAGGGAACGATTCGAGCGCCTCAAAGATAAAGTTCACTGTGGGCTGAGGGATTTTACTCGCAGTAATAATAGATTTCTGTCTGTTGGTCAGAGCGGAAGGGACTTAGCAACTTTCCACTTCTTCCTATATGTTAAAATGGTTGATTCGGGGAGGATAATGATTGTAATAATTAGGAGCCAGATGTTTCATGTGAAGTATCTGGAATCGTCACAACGGCTGTGCAAGCCAGAGCTCGCTTCCACACTGCAGATAAGGAAACACGTCCAGAGGGGATAATATGGCTGGTAACTGACGGAGCTCCGTTAGCATCCCTAAACTTTCTGGAACCTCTTTGGTTGTGTGAATAACCCCAGCGATTGTGTGAACATTTGAATGACTAACCCCGGAGTTAGTGGCATATTTGTTACTAGTGCCTCTCCCTTTTATTTTACCCGGTGGAACTGATCTAATGCTAACTGAACTTCTTCCACGATAGTAAAGCAGTGGCAAAGAAAATCAGGTGGAAATTCTTTATATCGTACATTTTCTTAAAGTTCCTCAGGAAAGCTGGATTAACACTGACTAATTCTGTTGGAAACAGGTTTATTGTATTAGCTTTCTCTGGGAGAAACCGTTTTGACCACAGACCTTGTCTGCCTTTCAAAAAGTTGTTTCATGAAACTCACTTTTCTATTTGCAATAATAATAGTAGTAATTTTACTACTTTGTCCGAAGAGTTCAAAATGGCAAGAAAATAGAATCACTGAGCTAGTTGGAATGCGAAGGTTGTAAGTTTGGCGTGAACATATTAAATATAAAGTGATAATGGGATATCTGAATAGAAATTCCCAATAAACAGTTGAAAACTTAGAATTGGTGTCCAGTTTAAAGGACAGAACAGGAGATACTGATTTATGAGTAATCAGCCTAGTTCAAGTTATAAGAAAAGGATGAAATATTATGGAGAGACGAGAAGTAATCCAAGGACTGATCATGAATGATGCTAAGGAAAGCCAGGGAAGAAGTACTGGGCATGGGCTATAGAAACTGAGAAACCATTTTAGTTCGAGAAATGATTTGTTTCCTTTTTAATAATTTAGTAAATTTTTGTAACTGGCAATGCCTTCATGTGGGAGGAAATTCAGATGGTACAAAAGAACAGAAAGTTTTTGCCTGGCCCTGAGATATATGCTGGGGATATAAAGATAAATAAGATCCAGCTCTTGCCTTCAAGGTAGAGAAATACTTAAGCAGATTATTTCAATTGGTGTGATAGGTCCTGGGATAGAGATATGTATGGATCCATCGTAGCATTTAGGTCAGCCCTGTAAATTCAAATTGAAGAAGGTGAGGGTGGTTATGGTCTGGTCGTTGAAGGATTCCTAGGGAGGATAACAGGCAAGATGTGTGTTATGCAAGGGGACCCCTCAGGAGGCCAGTATAATAATCCACTTGAGTCCATGAGGCCATGAGCAGTACTATAGGAATGGAGAGGAAGTTAGATTTTAAACATTTAGGCATAAAATCAGTAGTATTATTTCATTAGCTATGGGAAATGAGGGAGAGGGAGAAATCAAGGACTACGTTTCTGACTTGCGTGGCTAGGAGTTAGTACCAAGAGGAAGAGCAAATCTGGGGGAGATGACAATGAGTTTACATTTAGATATATTTATTTTGAAATACTGATGATATATTGAAGTGGAAATGTCAAGTAATTATTTGGATATAAACACCTTAGACTGTGAGAAGTCAGGACTGGAGATACGGTGTTGTGAGTCATTAGCTTATTAATTGTTAAAACCCTGAGTGTAGATGAGGTGGCACAATGAGAACTTAAAGAGGAAAAAGAAAAATAGACTGTGGATGATATCTTGAGAAATGCTGCTAATAAAGGCACGTAGAATAAGATGGAGACTGAAAAAGGAGAAACAGGAGGGGAGTGTCACGGAGATGGTTTCATGTAGGAGTGGACACCAGTAACAGAGAGATGACATTTACATTCCTAGCTGCATTGGCAGGAACCATTTGAATGGAATAGTAGGAATCCAGGAGATAGAGGAAGTGGAAAAAGTAGAGAATAATGGATATAAGCTATTTTTTAGAGTTTGCCTGTGTAGAGAAAGGACATATAAAACTCTATTAAAGGTGGTTTCAGGATCAAGAAATTCGTTTTTAAGGTTAGGAAAGAATGGAACATGATAACAGACTGAAAGAAAGGAGAAAGTTTAAAGACATACGTAAGAGCTGGATAATGCCCCAAAGGAAATTGGGGCAGGGGTGAGGGAGAAGGAGGTTGGTAAGGAGAGGGAACTAATGTCCCAGAGGTATGGGATCAAGAGGATAAATCAGAATAGAGACTGATCTTGAATGAAAGAAAGGATGGCTATTGAGATTGGAGGTCAGGGTGGATATAGGAAAGTTTATGTGCTCCAAATGTGATAGATTTCATGTCTTAATTTTCTCAATTATGAAATTGAGTCTCTGCTGAGAGTGGCAGGAACAGACTTAATTAGAAAAGTGGTTAAGAATTGGAATCATCAAGGACGGAGTAGCTTATAAAGGATTAATAAAATAATTTCTGAGATGAGGGTCCATCTAACTTTGGTTACTATGGCTTTGCAGTTCTCCAGCCTGTATAGTCTTGGGATTTCCATCAACAGTGTTCAGCAGTCCAGGTTGAATGTAGAGAATGGTTTCTGATTTTGCCAGAAGGGTTGAAGAAGAGTTCAAGGCTGCAAATTTTTTGACGGTGCTCCTGAGACAGTAATTTAATATTGAGAAGGAAAGGAGTCCTTGAAACTGACCTCCTCAAGGTCACTAATGGTTTCTTGGATGGGGATTCCAATGGACATTTCAGTATTCATCTTACTTGAATTCCCAGCAGAAAATGGCATTGACCATTCCTGCCTTTTCTTGGCATCTCTGACACACACTCCTGGTTTTTTGTTTGCTTTCTGAGTCTTCGTTTTCAGTCTCATACTAGTTTCTCCTCTTCTGTGCAATCTCTAGGTATTGACATTCCTGAGACCAGAGTCTTGGGCACTCTTTTTCTCCATATTATCTCTCTAGTTCAGTATCTTTAAAGCTCTTTTAAACATGACCTATAATAGGACATATATTTTACATTATAGACCAGTATACACATATGTGTAAATTTATATAAATATAACTGAAAAAGAATTTAATGAAACAGTACTCTTCCTATGTGCAGTGAACTCCCTTGTATTTTCTATTTTATTTCATATTTAAACCATATTGGTCATAACCTGCTAAATTGTTTTCATAAGCTACTAATAGGTTGTGACCCATAATTTTAAAATGCTATTTTAAATTATTAGCCCAAACTTTAAATAATAATATATTCTGATGAGTAAAGGAGGGGGCTGGTAAACTGGGAGAGAATGAGTGAATAAAGGAAATAGTTTAAGGGGAGGTGTAGTGAGAATAAAGGTGAGAAAAAGGTAGAAGGAAAGGAAATTAAGGCCAGAGAATAAAGTGTTTCAATTAAGATATTTGAGATGAAGCAATTCCAGATGATGACAAGCTCCAGCTCTGGCCATGGCTATGAATGACTAAAATAGAGTTGAAATGATTACTGAAATTTAGGTCAGGGAACTGTGAAGCTAGAATGTTACATATTGAATCCAGTATCCATATGGAAGTCATCCAGGATGTTGGTGGTACTGGAATAGAGGACTGTGAACAAAAGACTAGTAAACATGGGGGAGAGATTAGGAGGTCCCTAGATAAAAGCAACCAAGAAAGATGCAAGGCAATATAGTTGCATTATTTGGTCCTCAAAGGAAGAGAATCCTGTTTATTTTTTTAAAAACTTGGAAGAATAATGTTTTGACAGTGACATAGTGGAGCAAGGAGAGTGCGGTGTACTCCTTTGCTTTGGAATTGTGGGACAGGAAGCTAAAACAGCTTTCACTACCAAAAGCATTTTCAGGAGAAGACGGGGACCTGTTAAGGCAAAGTGTAAAAGGAACTATTTATAATAGGATTGAGAATATAAAGGAGTTTATTATAGACCAGAAATCACAGAGAAAATATCGGCAGAGAAGAAAGATACTGGTTTTGCCGGGAGAGAGGAAGCTTACTAGAGTATGGGGTGAGAGTCCAAGAGAGAAAGATATCTAGAGGGGCTTGCATTTTGATAAGATAACAGGGAAATGAGGAGGGCATATTGTAATAAATGACTTCATGGTTCTAAATCGAACATTAATGTCAAATCTGAACAGAATTAAAGCAAGCTCAACCTTGTACGTAGTGATACCTGGAATGGCAATTTGCAAGAAAAGTCATCATGGATTAAATGTTTGAAGGAAGGGTATGCAGGTCACTACTATCTTGCTACAGAAGATACCAAAGGAGACCTATTCCTTGTTTCCAAACAGTGGTTAAAGTGAGCAAGCAATGGCCAGTAATCACAAACCTTCAGCAGCTCGGCCTGTTTCTCGAGGTGGGATTGGATTGACAGGAAGGCCTCCTTCTGGAACACGGCCCCCATCAGGAAATATTCGAGTGGCAACTGGAGTAAGTTTAAAACAAATAATTGAAGTTTTATGCGTATATCCTGGTAGAATTTGGAAAGCTTGTCTATAATAAGAGATTCTTCTTTGTTTTTCTTTATAAAGAAAACATACTATTATATAAGTATGTTTTCTGGAAAACATCTAGAAGTATAAATGTGGGAGAATGTTTGAAAGACACTGTTATGAGAAAGAGGCCTGCTCATGCTGATATTCAAATTTATTTTAAAGCTACAATAATTTAAGTGGTATAGTGTATTGGTGCCAAAACCAAGTGAAATGGAAAAGACCAGAAATGGAATCGGGCATGTAAGAATTTAATTAATGATTAAGGTGACATTTCAAATTAGTTGGAAAAACATGGAGTATTCAGTAGTGCACTCAAATAACTGGTAAACCATTTGTTTTAAGAAACCAAATCCCTCCCTCACACAGAATTCTAGATATTTTAGAAATTTTATATTTAAAAAATGAAACCATAAATGTATTAGAGGAAAATATGGGTAAGTATTTTGTATAAACTTGGTGTAGGCTAGGCCTTTGTAAAAATAACAGGAAACATCGAGTACTGAAAAGGAAAGTATTTTTATATTTATATATTTGAATTTAAAAAAATTGAAAACATCATAAAAAGGTTAAAAGAAAAACGACAAACTGGTTAAAAAAAAAGTATTTGCAACATATATGTCATACATAGAATTCAGACTCTTAAAATGAAAAAGGAAAGTTTACTCATTTGTAAAAGCTCTTTCTGTATTAAAGCTATAAATCCTATGTCCAATCAAAATTCCTTGAGATTTCTCTTGGGGTAGGGGAAGGAATATCATTGTAAAACTATTCTAGCATTCACTTAGAACGGTACAAAGGCAAAAATAAGAAAAAGTACAATACTCTAATATAAAAATATAAGAAGTAAAACAGTGTTCTGGTTGCTACAGCAGCCTAGAAACAAACTAGTAAATGTTAAGAGCTTAATGTAAGATAGAGAGTGTCATAAATCAGTGAATCAGTAAGAGAAACACACCACATTAGAAATAATTGGTAAACTTTATAAGCTGATAATTCTAAGCAGAATAATACCCTGTAAGGATAATTTATTACATTTTCATTATAATTATAATAGTGAAAATTTGAGAACAACCTAAATGGCCTTACAACAGGTTAATCTTAAATAGATTATGATATGTCTATCCCTATAATCGGCTATTAAGTAGCCTTTAAAAATTATTTTCAAAAAATATTTCAGGAAATAATATATCTTTATAGTACAGTATTAAGTGAAAAAAGCAGTGTGGTGTCCGTTTAACATAAAGATAGATATATATATATTTACATTTACATAGAAAGAAATGAATACACCAAAATATTCATAGTTATTTCTCTGATGCTCACAAGAGATGGTTTTGCCTATCTCAAGGTGCGTGTGAGGTACTCAAGCTCGAACAGTAGACTAATTGCAAACTAGAGATAATGTTGGGTCCTGTGTTTAAATAATAAGAAGAGCAGCAATTTTTGGAGGGAATAATTTTGTTAAAGTTAGGTTTTCTTAAAGTTTTAAGATTTTTCTAGAGTTTTAGGTAATATTATCAACATCATCAACTTATACTGAAATGATTTTTCTAAAGTCTTCATATATATGGTACTGAGCGGGGGTATCTTTTTCTATTATTCTAATAGTAAGAATTTATGCTTGTTAAATATTTATAAAAGGAATCTGAAATATATTGGCCACCTACTGTTTGCCAGGTGCTTTAACTAGTTTTTGCAGTTACTAAAATAGTAATGCTTGTTGTAAAACATGCAAAGGAAAAGTGTCAGAGTTCCCTCCTTCTACCCCAGGTATAACCATTGTCTAAGGTGTGATGTATATCCTTCTAGACCTTTTTCTATCCATTTACAAACACTAACACACATCCATATATAATTGTATGGTTTTAGTATTTTCCAAAATGAGGACAGTGCTATATGTATACATTCTTATTTCTCTTGTCCTTTTCTTTCAATAAGGTATTGTAAATATATTTCTGTGTGAACACATGAATACCTACTCCATTCTTTTTAATGTGTGCAGTTTTTTTTGGCGGTACGCGGGCCTCTCACTGTTGTGGCCTCTCCCGTTGCGGAGCACAGGCTCCGGACGCACAGGCTCAGCGGCCATGGCTCACAGGCCCAGCTGCTCCGCGGCATGTGGGATCCTCCCGGACCGGGGCACAAACCCGTGTTCCCTGCATCGGCGGGCGGACTGTCAACCACTGCGCCACCAGGGGAAGCCCTGTGCAGTTTTAATTTATGCTTTCTTCTCTATACTTTCATCTGGTAAATTTTTTTATGTGATATAGTTATTTGAGTAGCTGTCATAATTATGCTTGCATAGAGCCAAAGAGGAAATTATTCAGAAGGTTTATCCAAGGAGAGATTTAGCATTCTTTCCCAAAGATCACTCAGGATAATCCTGAACTCATTTCATTTGAATTTGTAGTTGACAGTATTCCTGTATACAATGTATTCTTTGGAATGTGTTACTGTTCCTGGCCCCCATACTCAAATTAATTACCAAGTACTTCTCAGAGTCACTTGAGAACTATGTTAGCTGATAGAATTTGAGGCTACCAGCTAAAAGAATTAAAAACAATCAAAATCAACCAGAATGGTTGTATCTAAACTCTATCTAAAATTTCTACTACATATTTAAATCTACTACTTTATTCTTTGACAGAGAGTGAGAAAAAAGAAAAGAGGGAAAGGAAGATAAACAAAAGAAGGATATCTTGGAACAGTTTCAGGCTGTCCTTTATACCTTCCCATGCCTGTACATACTATATGAACTGACAAGAAGGGAGTCTTTTGACCTTTCCTCAGGGTGTATAATATTACATTAGATTCTGCAGACCTGAAGTAGAGAATCATGTAGAGTAATAATATGAATGCTTGCTGAATGATGGAAACTCTTTAATACTTAATATGGCTATCTTGTGATGTAATTATATCTTTTCTTCTCAAGATGAAAATTTCTTTATTTTTTTCTGATTTTAATGGTAATATATACTTACTGTAATAATGTTGAAAATATGAAATTATATAAAATAAAAATGAACTATTATATCATTATATAGGGATAAACTTTGTTACTATTTTTTAATGTAATCCTCCAGACTTTATTTTACAGAAATGGAATTATAACCATTTCCTATGATTAAATAAGAACAAATAGGTGGACATTTTGCTCCTTTCCAGTTTGGGAGTACTATAAATACATCTACACATAGAATTTTAAATTTTAAAGAAATGTATTATTTAATTATCATAGAATTTTAGAGGTTAATTTTATTTAATATTTCAGACATTTAAAATGTAAGGAAAATTTTACAAATTATATAGAATCTTAGTTTTTTTTAATATTCTCTTTGCAGTCTTAACAATATTAGAGGCACAGTCTTTTTCTTGTTTATTAAAGCTGAATCTTGTTTGTCATTTAGATGCCACCTGGAACAGCAAGACTGGGCTCTCGTGGTGGTCCCATAGGGACAGTAGGAGTTCTGTCCTCTCAAATCAGAGTTGCTGATCGTCCTGTGACACAACAAGGTTTGAGTGGAATGAAAACTGGGATGAAAGGTATCTATTTTAAGAAGATGAGTATATTTTGTACAAGTATTACAGTATCATATTACTAAATCAGAATTGTAGACTGAAAGAGGCTATTTTACTCAATTCTTATTCCTTGATTCACAAAATTGTAAGGGTTAAATAAAAGAATGAATGTGAAAATTCATTGTGAACTAGGGAGTTATATACATATATTAGCTATTTTAATCTTCATTTTTCTTAACATAAAAGTTTGCTGTAACTTTTCCTAAATTGAAGTATAGTTGATTTACAATGTCATGTTAATTTCAGGTGTACAGCATAGTGATTCAGTTATATATACATATATGTGTATATATATACTCCTTTTCAGATTCTTTTCCCTTATAGGTTTTTACAAAATATTAAGTATAGTTTCTTGTGCTATACAGTAGGTTCTTGTTGGTAAACTTTGCTATAACTTGAAGAAATTTGAAATAATTTAAAGAAAAGAAAAGCTCAGGAATAAAAATTAGATTTCTAGTACTATATAGAAATATTCTGAAATACTTTTTTTTTTGGTTTCTATACCAAAATGACACTGGTAAGGTATTTGTGTATTTATGAGTAGTGAATCAAGAATTGTTACTTTTGGTAATAATATTCCATTATAATGCTTAAGTAAGGAAGTGAGGCTAACGCATAGATTTATATACTACATCTCTCATTATGCCTCTCTGTGTTTAGAAAGGCATAATAATATTATATGTTATGATTCAGAAAGTTGGTCTATAATATATATATAATTCAAAGCATGGTGAACTGTTTTATAATGAGCTTTTTATTTTCTGTATTTGTGCAAATGACTTATCAGGGATGAAGATACTCTACTGGTACAAAATTAATTATAAGATGTCATACTACATTCTGTAATGCAGTATATCATGCCTTTCAGGAGACTTAAATTTTCTTACTTGTATTATAATACCCTTAGCTCACTAAATATTAAAAACCAATTGATTACTGGACTTCCCTGGTGGTCCAGTGGTTAAGACTCCATGCTTACGATGCATGGGGTGTGGGTTCAATCCCTGGTTGAGGAGTAAGATCCTACAAGCTGTGTGGCGTGGCCAAAAGATGAGAAAAAAAAAACAATTGATTATTTAGAAATGCTTGCTTAATAATTATCAATACTGTGAAGGAAAATGAGTCAAAATTTTGTAGTTGTTTAGTCTTTAAAAATGTCTTCATAGAAGTGTTTATGTTTAATGTTATTTAAAAACAAGGGTAAGAAACATACTACAATTCTATAGAGAATTCATCAAATTTTATTACTGTGTTAATTTCTCCTTTAGAACAGGACCAGTATCATTTAAGATAGTAATTTTCTACTTCAAAGCCTTGTGCGAAAGAGTTCTGATTGTTACCATCATGCACCACTATCTGCTGTGACTTTTGCTCTTACCTGTTCCAGTTTCTCATTTCCCATTCTAGTGAGACATTCTCTCCCTCTTCTCAGCATAGACCTCAGTCAGTACTCCCTAGCCGTTTCTCTCATGCCTTGCAGGGCACTTTACCTCTCTCAAGTTTTGGGACATTTAACCTAGGAATACTTTTTTAGTCCTACTGAAATGTAAGATTATGTTTCTTTCTAAAAAGTCTCTGAAAAATTTATGTAAAATCATAATATCTTGCCTACATTGAGAAATTTGTAGTCTAAATCTGCGCTGTCCATTATGATAGCCAATAGCTATATGTGGCTATTTAAATTTAAATTAATTAAAATTAGGTAAAATAAAAATTCACTTCCCAGTAGCACCAGCCATATTTCAAGTGGTCAGTATTCCCATGCAGCTACTTTATTGGACAGTGCTGCTATAGAATATTTCCATTGTTGCAGAAAGTTCTTTTGGTTAGCCCTGTTCTAGACCCCCTTAGACCCAGTTTCCATTCAGCCAACCTGACCTGTAGAATCCACTGTTTTTGTTTTTGTTTTTTTGAGTCCATTGTCCTGACACTCTTTGTGGTCTTAATTCAAGCTTCCATTATGTCATGATGCTAAGATATTAGTTCTCTTTTCTATTTCAGTGCTTCTTCCTTATTTTCAGATTTACTGGGGCATTTGTGAGTACTATTAGAGAGCTGTTGAGTGTAATTCTGGTTGTGCTTTGGATTTGCTATTTTGATGGCATTTTCAAACTGAACACTAATACTTAAAAAAATGTTTTTTAGGTCCCCAGAGGCAAATTTTAGACAAATCTTATTATCTTGGGCTTCTTCGGTATGTTAAATACTTTTTTTCTATGCATGATCATGAAGTTTTAACTACGGTACTTATTAAGATAATTAGGTTGTAAAGCAATTATACTCCAATAAAGATGAAAAAAAAAGATAATTAGGTGTCTGTTAATTCCTAAGAATTTTGTATTCTAACATCATTTTTGGTTAATTTGGCTGTAAATAGATGTCATACAAAATGTGATACAGTTAGGCTGAGGTTTTAAATTTTATGTATTTGAATGTATGTGAACTATATATTTCAAGTTCACTGTTTTTCATTTAATAATAATAATCTTTTATGCTTCTTTCACTAGTTATTCTGAAATATATTATTCAAACATATATGAATATTATGTATTAATGATATATGTATTAATATGTATATGTATTAATGGTAAAATATATATGCTTATTTATAATATATTTAGTACAGAGTTTTAAGTAGGTATGTATTTGGTCAGTTGCTATAAATGTGGCCTAATTTTAATTAATTCATAAGCTTTGTTATATATCTCTAAGTATGCAGCTCTAAATTAAGAACTCTTTTCTCTTTCTATACCTACCTTTTTCTCTGCTCAGGTGTCCTACTTTCTTATCTCCATTTTTCCATTA
>NW_020172145.1:458490-561883 GCF_003031525.2 Neophocaena asiaeorientalis asiaeorientalis
AGGAAGATAAACAAAAGAAGGATATCTTGGAACAGTTTCAGGCTGTCCTTTATACCTTCCCATGCCTGTACATACTATATGAACTGACAAGAAGGGAGTCTTTTGACCTTTCCTCAGGGTGTATAATATTACATTAGATTCTGCAGACCTGAAGTAGAGAATCATGTAGAGTAATAATATGAATGCTTGCTGAATGATGGAAACTCTTTAATACTTAATATGGCTATCTTGTGATGTAATTATATCTTTTCTTCTCAAGATGAAAATTTCTTTATTTTTTTCTGATTTTAATGGTAATATATACTTACTGTAATAATGTTGAAAATATGAAATTATATAAAATAAAAATGAACTATTATATCATTATATAGGGATAAACTTTGTTACTATTTTTTAATGTAATCCTCCAGACTTTATTTTACAGAAATGGAATTATAACCATTTCCTATGATTAAATAAGAACAAATAGGTGGACATTTTGCTCCTTTCCAGTTTGGGAGTACTATAAATACATCTACACATAGAATTTTAAATTTTAAAGAAATGTATTATTTAATTATCATAGAATTTTAGAGGTTAATTTTATTTAATATTTCAGACATTTAAAATGTAAGGAAAATTTTACAAATTATATAGAATCTTAGTTTTTTTTAATATTCTCTTTGCAGTCTTAACAATATTAGAGGCACAGTCTTTTTCTTGTTTATTAAAGCTGAATCTTGTTTGTCATTTAGATGCCACCTGGAACAGCAAGACTGGGCTCTCGTGGTGGTCCCATAGGGACAGTAGGAGTTCTGTCCTCTCAAATCAGAGTTGCTGATCGTCCTGTGACACAACAAGGTTTGAGTGGAATGAAAACTGGGATGAAAGGTATCTATTTTAAGAAGATGAGTATATTTTGTACAAGTATTACAGTATCATATTACTAAATCAGAATTGTAGACTGAAAGAGGCTATTTTACTCAATTCTTATTCCTTGATTCACAAAATTGTAAGGGTTAAATAAAAGAATGAATGTGAAAATTCATTGTGAACTAGGGAGTTATATACATATATTAGCTATTTTAATCTTCATTTTTCTTAACATAAAAGTTTGCTGTAACTTTTCCTAAATTGAAGTATAGTTGATTTACAATGTCATGTTAATTTCAGGTGTACAGCATAGTGATTCAGTTATATATACATATATGTGTATATATATACTCCTTTTCAGATTCTTTTCCCTTATAGGTTTTTACAAAATATTAAGTATAGTTTCTTGTGCTATACAGTAGGTTCTTGTTGGTAAACTTTGCTATAACTTGAAGAAATTTGAAATAATTTAAAGAAAAGAAAAGCTCAGGAATAAAAATTAGATTTCTAGTACTATATAGAAATATTCTGAAATACTTTTTTTTTTGGTTTCTATACCAAAATGACACTGGTAAGGTATTTGTGTATTTATGAGTAGTGAATCAAGAATTGTTACTTTTGGTAATAATATTCCATTATAATGCTTAAGTAAGGAAGTGAGGCTAACGCATAGATTTATATACTACATCTCTCATTATGCCTCTCTGTGTTTAGAAAGGCATAATAATATTATATGTTATGATTCAGAAAGTTGGTCTATAATATATATATAATTCAAAGCATGGTGAACTGTTTTATAATGAGCTTTTTATTTTCTGTATTTGTGCAAATGACTTATCAGGGATGAAGATACTCTACTGGTACAAAATTAATTATAAGATGTCATACTACATTCTGTAATGCAGTATATCATGCCTTTCAGGAGACTTAAATTTTCTTACTTGTATTATAATACCCTTAGCTCACTAAATATTAAAAACCAATTGATTACTGGACTTCCCTGGTGGTCCAGTGGTTAAGACTCCATGCTTACGATGCATGGGGTGTGGGTTCAATCCCTGGTTGAGGAGTAAGATCCTACAAGCTGTGTGGCGTGGCCAAAAGATGAGAAAAAAAAAACAATTGATTATTTAGAAATGCTTGCTTAATAATTATCAATACTGTGAAGGAAAATGAGTCAAAATTTTGTAGTTGTTTAGTCTTTAAAAATGTCTTCATAGAAGTGTTTATGTTTAATGTTATTTAAAAACAAGGGTAAGAAACATACTACAATTCTATAGAGAATTCATCAAATTTTATTACTGTGTTAATTTCTCCTTTAGAACAGGACCAGTATCATTTAAGATAGTAATTTTCTACTTCAAAGCCTTGTGCGAAAGAGTTCTGATTGTTACCATCATGCACCACTATCTGCTGTGACTTTTGCTCTTACCTGTTCCAGTTTCTCATTTCCCATTCTAGTGAGACATTCTCTCCCTCTTCTCAGCATAGACCTCAGTCAGTACTCCCTAGCCGTTTCTCTCATGCCTTGCAGGGCACTTTACCTCTCTCAAGTTTTGGGACATTTAACCTAGGAATACTTTTTTAGTCCTACTGAAATGTAAGATTATGTTTCTTTCTAAAAAGTCTCTGAAAAATTTATGTAAAATCATAATATCTTGCCTACATTGAGAAATTTGTAGTCTAAATCTGCGCTGTCCATTATGATAGCCAATAGCTATATGTGGCTATTTAAATTTAAATTAATTAAAATTAGGTAAAATAAAAATTCACTTCCCAGTAGCACCAGCCATATTTCAAGTGGTCAGTATTCCCATGCAGCTACTTTATTGGACAGTGCTGCTATAGAATATTTCCATTGTTGCAGAAAGTTCTTTTGGTTAGCCCTGTTCTAGACCCCCTTAGACCCAGTTTCCATTCAGCCAACCTGACCTGTAGAATCCACTGTTTTTGTTTTTGTTTTTTTGAGTCCATTGTCCTGACACTCTTTGTGGTCTTAATTCAAGCTTCCATTATGTCATGATGCTAAGATATTAGTTCTCTTTTCTATTTCAGTGCTTCTTCCTTATTTTCAGATTTACTGGGGCATTTGTGAGTACTATTAGAGAGCTGTTGAGTGTAATTCTGGTTGTGCTTTGGATTTGCTATTTTGATGGCATTTTCAAACTGAACACTAATACTTAAAAAAATGTTTTTTAGGTCCCCAGAGGCAAATTTTAGACAAATCTTATTATCTTGGGCTTCTTCGGTATGTTAAATACTTTTTTTCTATGCATGATCATGAAGTTTTAACTACGGTACTTATTAAGATAATTAGGTTGTAAAGCAATTATACTCCAATAAAGATGAAAAAAAAAGATAATTAGGTGTCTGTTAATTCCTAAGAATTTTGTATTCTAACATCATTTTTGGTTAATTTGGCTGTAAATAGATGTCATACAAAATGTGATACAGTTAGGCTGAGGTTTTAAATTTTATGTATTTGAATGTATGTGAACTATATATTTCAAGTTCACTGTTTTTCATTTAATAATAATAATCTTTTATGCTTCTTTCACTAGTTATTCTGAAATATATTATTCAAACATATATGAATATTATGTATTAATGATATATGTATTAATATGTATATGTATTAATGGTAAAATATATATGCTTATTTATAATATATTTAGTACAGAGTTTTAAGTAGGTATGTATTTGGTCAGTTGCTATAAATGTGGCCTAATTTTAATTAATTCATAAGCTTTGTTATATATCTCTAAGTATGCAGCTCTAAATTAAGAACTCTTTTCTCTTTCTATACCTACCTTTTTCTCTGCTCAGGTGTCCTACTTTCTTATCTCCATTTTTCCATTACACTTTGTTTTCTTGTTGGCTCATCCTCTATATCTTCTTTCTCTCTGAATTGCATTCCATTTAATGCATCCTTGTATCGTGTCCTGAAAGCTCTGTTTTCTTTCTTAGTCCTTCTTAATTCTTTTGTTGTTCAATTACCTGAATCCTTTTGATTCTCAAACTGCAGAAGGCAATAGGAGAAGGGTAGGTTTTCTCCATCTGTCCTCAAAGTTGACATCAGTAAGAAAGATAGTGAGGCCATCAGTTGAATAGCATCTTTTGATATCCAGCCACTTTTTAATCAAAAGAAGGGAAGGTGATAGAGCTGTTTCTCATCATTGCATTGCCTCTCTTCTTCAGGATTTGTGCTTCTGTATTAAAAAATACTTTTACCTATTTGTGTAGTTGACTGTAGAGCAGTGGTTCTCAGTTGGCAGTGATTTTGCCCCCCAAGGAACATTTGGCAATTTTTAGACACATTTTTAGTTGTCATAATTAGGTTTGGGGGGTGTGCCACTGGCATCCAGACCAGAGATGCTGATAAACATCCTACAGTGCACAGAATACCACCCACCTACCAAAGTATTATCCAAAGACCTAAAATGTCAATAGTGCTGCTCTTGAGAAACCCTGTCCTAGAGGGTAGCAAGAGCTGTAAGGGTGACAATTAGGTATCTACTTCTGTCTTAGATTGTACCAGTTTGCCCAGGTTTCCATACCAGTAGTGTTTCATCTTTCTTAATGAATAGAGAACCTGTATCAGTTTATCAGTTGGGATATACCTCCTTAATCAAATAAGCCACTTAAATTGTTTTTCTTTTTTTAGTGAAATTTCACAAAACCATTTATATTATTGTTACACATTTATGAAAAGTTTGTTTTGTTTAACTAGAGAGACTGTTTTCTGGATTGGAAGTATTACTGACCTTTTAATTTCTTTTCACTTAGAAGTAAAATAAGTGAACTTACAACAGAAATCAATAAACTTCAGAAAGAAATAGAAATGTACAATCAAGAGAATTCAGTATATTTGTCATATGAAAAGAGGTGAGTAATTTTGCAGTTAAAGTATGCAAGATATGTTTTTATTATGAGTAACATTTAATGTAGTATGTATCAGGAGTTTAATACTGAATTTGTAGTTATACATAATATTCATAATGTTCATCTGCCTATTTCTGTATTTATGAGTGTTTTTATTTTATGTTTCCAGAGCTGAGACTTTAGCTGTTGAAATCAAAGAGTTTCAAGGACAACTAGCAGACTACAACATGGTATTTGTTCTTTTCTGAATTTCTTTTGAATATTTTCATTGTTTTTTACCAGTTTAAAAAATGTTATTTTAAATACCAAATAATACATGAATACATATGTAGTGAGAAAGATTGAAACCATAGAAAGTGTAGATATTAAAGTTTCGCTTTGCTTTCTCCCTCCTTTCCCTCCCCAGAAATAATTTGGCTTAACAGATTGATAAGTATTCTTCAAGCCTTTAAAAAAAAAAAAAGAATTTATCAATACTTAAAAATACAGAAACATGCACACATTTTTTCCCTAACAATGTTAAAATAATAATTTTTAAAGTAGATAAAAGTTATTGGGTACTAGCAATGTCATTACTTTAAAAATGTTTTTGTCTTTCTATGGAGTGTTGTCATCATGAAATTTTAAAAATTTAATTACTTAGTCCACAAATTACCTTCATCAGTATGTTTCATTCAAAATACAGTGTTTGCCTTCTGTCAAAATAGAGTATCTAACATAAACATAGTTTTGCTTCCTAATGTGGACTTCCAGAAGATGCTTCCTAATGTGGATTTACAAAAGAAATGATCCCGTTGGCAGTGTTGATTACTGCCTCAATCTTTGGGGTAATCTTGGTCCCATGAAAATTTCTAGTGGCAAAATTTTCTTCCTTCCTAGTCTGTAGGTACTTTAGGCAGCAGTGGTCTCTGGACTTATTGAAAACTTTTATCTCACTTCTCCAACTAAAAAATAGTGTTACAGGGCTTCCCTGGTGGTGCAGTGGTTGAGAGTCCGCCTGCCGATGCAGGGGACATGGGTTCGTGACCCGTTCTGGGAAGATCCCACATGCCACGGAGCGGCGAGGCCCGTGAGCCATGGCCGCTGAGCCTGCGCGTCCGGAGCCTGTGCTCCGCAATGGGAGAGGCCACAACAGTGAGAGGCCCGCGTACCACAAAAAAAAAAAAAAAAAAAAAAAATAGTGTTATACAAAATAAGAAACATGCCACCATAATGGTTAGGTAAATTATGATATACCTACTTGATATTGTTACATTGTACTCATAAACAAAATTTCTCTGATTATAGTATATTGTAATTTTCACATTTGTTGGACTTTATAATCCATAATATTCTGTAAACGATGTTCTGTTCTAAATATGAGAAAAATAGTTTTTTTGTTTGTTTGTTTTTGTTTTTGCGGTACACGGGCCTCTCACTGTTGTGGCCTCTCCCGTTGCAGAGCACAGGCTCCGGACGCGCAGGCTCAGCGGCCATGGCTCACAGGTCCAGCCGCTCCGCAGCATGTGGGATCTTGCCGGAACGGGGCACGAACCCACGTCCCCTGCATCGGCAGGCGGACTCTCAACCGCTGCGCCACCAGGGAAGCCCAAAAAATAGTTTTTTATAAAATACAAAAAGACATTAGATGAAAGGGATTTTTAGTTGTACTAGAATGCATTAGGTAAGTTACTTAATATAAAAATATTAATAGCATGTGAAATATGCTATTTGTAGGTTTTTCTCTGATACAGAGAAAGCAGTTAGTTAGCCAGATATCTAACATACAGTAAGGTCTCAATAAATATTAGAGCTCATTAGCACTTACTATTCATATCACAAGTGAAAACGTGATATATAGTAATTTATATTACATTAGGAAAGCTTAGTCTTTTAAAATCAATTACATCCAAATAGTTTGCTTTTAGTAGCCTCCTGTTCAGATTCTGGCTCTACAACTTGCTAAATTTCTGTATCTGCAAAATGTGGACGAAATATCTACTTCATAGAGTAATTGTGAAAATTAAGTGAAATAATACATCTAATAAGTTCAGAACAGGGTTTGGTACAAGGTAAATAGATAAATATGTTTGCTATTCCTGTCATTGCCTAACTCTTTGAAGTACGCTAACTAGTGTTCTGTTTGTGCCTTGCCCTGCTTTTTTAAAAATTTTTTTTTAATTTTTAGAAGACCAAGAAAATCATTTTACATTTACAGTGGTGTAAATTTGTAAATCCGTTAACATTCCTCCCCCCTGAAAAGAAAAAAAAAAACAGAGAGAGTGAGAGATCTTCCCCCAGATTTTGTCTTCTCAGCATCCTTCTTTATAAGCTCAGACATCTTTTCAGAGCAGACAAAGCTCTTTGAGGTACGATCAGCAGGAAGAGTAGTTCATTACTGCCTACTTTTCCACCCTAAAGATGTAGTTTATTGATTGCCGTAATTCATAGTGTATGCTTACTTAGATAGCTCAATATTTGTTTTTGTCTTAGAATGTAAAGTACTTGGAAGTATTAATACTTAAATGACTACTCATTAGTTGTAAGATTGAATACCTATATTATGGATTACAGAGAAAATTTATGAAGACTAATATAATATGGTTTTTTTGTACTTTTCTTTTTAGTTGGTAGATAAACTTAATACCAATACGGAAATGGAAGAAGTAATGAATGATTACAACATGGTAAGAAAATTTATAAGTGTAAGCAATAGATCTACATTGCCTCCAAAACAAAGCATTTATATCTAGAAATAATTTGATAAAACCTTATGTACCTTGGAGATAGGTATTACTCTGATCCTAAATACTACTGTTATAGTTGAGTTCCTTTAGTTGCTCTTTTAAAATTTCTTCCTGTTGGTTGGCTCTCCCAAGTGGATGCTTCAGTGTCTTTCTGCAAGGCTGTGTTTAAACTGGTCTCTCACTAAGCATTAGTTAGGGAGTCCCGTCTACATATATATTATGTATATAATATACATAATATGTATTATGTATATAAACTAGTTTCTATATAAATTAGTATATATATATACTAATTGTATATGAATTAGTTTGCAATACTTCTGGTTTAATGTTTGTGGAAATGGAGCTGAGTACTCAATGAAGAGTTTTATTAGAAAGGGAGAAAATGAATAGTTACCATATGATGCCAGACATAATACTACTTTTGATTAGTAAATGAGAATTTATGTTCAGTGGTCTTGGATTATTTGGTAGAAAACAGTAAAATGATAATTGCTAGCTTAATTGATTATAAACATTTGGAAGAAAATAACATACAACTTATAGCATAGTTTATAATTTATTTATACAATCAAAGCCTATTTTATAAAAGCATAGGATTTATAGAATGACTTTTCTAAGTTGGGATTCTGTTAATAAAAGCAATGATAATGTAGTGAAATTATTCTTAGCTTTAAAACACAGGAGAATTCCTGATTTAAAAACTGTATTTTTAACGCCAAATGTAAAAAAGTAAAATCTTTGTGTTTTCTTAGTTTTTTGAGATGGGTCCAAATTCTAGGCTGAATATGCTCAGGTAGAGTCAACTAGGAGTACTCAGGTAAAATCCTAAATGATTTAAGAATACAACTTGCATTGGGTGTAAATTTAACATATTACTAATCAACTATTGAACACTTAAAAAAATCTTGAAATTCTGTTTACATTAATGAAGTTTACATTAGATTACTTGACAGATCAGTAAACAATGAATATTTTTGGTGTGAGATTACAATGCCTGTGAAAAAGACCATTTATTTGTATTTGGTGTTTGTAGTGGTTTGTTAAATGAAGCATACTGTATTTTTTAAAACTTTGCCTGTGGCATTATGATTGTTATAATAATCTCTAATTGGTTCATAATCAGAACAACCTTTAAAGAGATAGTTTGGCCCAATGGTAATTTTTATCAATAACTTTTGTGTTAACTCTTTATTCAGCTTAAAGCTCAAAATGATCGAGAAACACAAAGTATGGATATTATATTTACTGAAAGACAAGCGTGAGTACATTCCATTTAGAAATCAAACAGATTTATAAGTAACTTGTATAAGGTAGTTTAACTTCTGAGCCATTTAATTCTTTACAATTTTGTTAATTGGTTTTTCCTGATATATTCTTTATTTTAAAAAGTTGAATATTTGCAATACAAATTGTATTGTTTATGTATCTTATCTTCATTCAGAGAAATAAAATTTCTACGTCTTGGAGTTTAAAATCTAAGATGGATAAGAACATCTTCATCTCTACCATTTGCAATTTTAACTTGAGCTCTTTTTTTAAAAAGATTTGTTTATTATTTATTTATTTTTGGCTGCGTTGGGTCTTTTTTTTTGAACATCTTTATTGGAGTATAATTGCTTTACGATGGTGTGTTAGTTTCTGCTTTATAACAAAGTGAATCAGCTATACATATACATATATCCCGATATCTCCTCCCTCTTGCGTCTCCCTCCCACACTCCCTATCCCACCCCTCTAGGTGGTCACAAAGCACCGAGCTGATCTCCCTGTGCTATGTGGCTGCTTCGCACTAGCTATCTATTTTACATTTGTTAGTTTATATAAGTCCATGCCACTCTCTCACTTCGTCCCAGCTTAACGCGTCGGGTCTTAGTTGCGGCACACGGGATCTTTGTTGAGGCATGCAGGATCTTTTATTGCGGCATGCAGGCTCTTCATTGTGGCGCACAGGCTTCTCTCTAGTTGTGGCATGCAGGTTCCAGAGCACGTGGGCTCTCTAGTTTGCAGCACATGGGCTTTAGTTGAGGCACGTGAGCTCAGTAGTTGTGGCACGCAGGCTTAGTTGCCCCGCGGCATGTGGGATCTTAGTTCCCCGACCAGGGATCTAATCCTCCCCCCCTGCATTATAAGATGGATTCTTTACCACCGGACCACCAGGGAAGTCCCTAACCTGAGCTTTTTAACTAATTCGAATTATGAGATTTAAGCCCCAGTCTAATGAAATGCACATTATTATTCAGTGGGCTATTTATGTTATTTCATTATTCAATTATTAATTGATAATTAGTTGTTATATTAGTAATCTAATCATAGATGTAGATTATTTGTGCATCTTTATATATAACCTGGTTAAAGACCAAATACCAAGTAACTTTGAGTTTCGTTATAAGGTAAATGTGGCAGTGACAGTAATGACTACAAAGATAATAAATGGATGTAGTGTAGTTATCTTAGCCCATTTGGGCCGCTATAACAAAGTACCATAGACTTGGTTACTTATAAACAACAGGAATTTATTGCTCACAGTTCTGGAGGCTGGGAAGTCCAAGATCAAGGCACCAGTATAGTCCTATTCTGGTGAAGGCCCTCTTACTGGTTCATACCTAGCACCTTATCAAGGTATCATCACATAGTGGAAGGGGCTATGGAGGTTTGTGGGTCTTTTTTTTCAGTACGCGGGCCTCTCACGGTTGTGGCCTCTCCCGTTGCGGAGCACAGGCTCCGGACGCGCAGGCTCAGTGGCCATGGTTCACGGGTCCATTCGCTCCGCGGCATGTGGGATCTTCCCAGACCGGGGCACGAACCCGTGTCCCCTGCATTGGCAGGCGGACTCTCAACCACTGCGCCACCAGGGAAGCCCTGTGGGATCTCTTTTATAAGGGCCCTAATCCCATTCATGAGGACTCCACCCTTATGACCTAATCACCTCCCAAAGGCCCCAACCTGCTAATACCATTACCTTTGGTGGTTAGTATTTCAACATATGAATTTTGGAGGGACACAAATATTCAGACAACAGCATTAGTTAACATAATTATTCTTTATTGACTTTTTGATCTTAATTACTGTCTAAAGCAGTGCAAACAGAAGATGAGCTATTTTGTACATACTAATACTGCACACATTTTGTTCCATAAACTTATCAATATCAATTTCCTTGAGAAAAAGGATAATAATTAACCAAAATTATGTAACATCAAACATACTGTCATATTACCTCTGCATGTACAGTAAATATTTGATGAAGAATAGGATTTTAAATATAAGGATGAACTATTTGAAGGATAAATGTAATTTTCTATTGATGAAAAACAAAGGAATCTCATTTTCCCCATCTATCATTTGATGCTACTGTAAAGTGCTGTCTTTTTTTTTTTTTGGCTACACTGGGTATTAGTTGTGGCATGCGGGATCTAGTTCCCTGACCAGAGATTGAACTCAGGCCCGCTACATTGGTAGCACGGAGTCTTAAACACTGGACCACCAGGGAAGTCCCTAAAGTGCTATCTTAAAAATTACAAATATACTGGAAGTCTCTTCCCTTTTACAAAGAAAATTCCATATTCGTGGTGACCAAGCACTTACTTGAAAACTTCCTTTTGTTGTTGTTCTGGTTTTAGACCATTTAGCAAATATTTATCATTTACTACATATAAAATACTTTCCTAGGTACCTAAAGAATAAGAAATAATAAGCTATACCCTGTTGAGGACCTTATATAGTTTAGAACATTTAGGTCCTCATTTATTTCATCATTTATCTGAAAAGTTACGATACCCAGGTCAGATTTATAAATATTATATGTACATGTTTTATAGATATTTTATCCAAAAAAATAACTCCCAGATTATAAATTTAAGAATTGCATAGGTTTTTTTGTCTATTTGGTTCATTTGATTAAGGAAAATGTTCTTAAAATAAGGTACTTTGTCCAGAAAATGTCAGCAGTTTCAAAACTTAATATCTGTAGTTTGTAACTAAGGCTGAGTGAAATAGGTTCTACTGACCCTTTAAGAGGAAATTTAAATTAATAACAAGTTATTTTTATAAAGTTTATTTTTATATATCACAGGAGGATAGATTTATTTCATGTGTTAATCAGATAGCCAACATCTTAATAACACAAGACTTTACCTTGACTCTGAACATTCAAAGGGAGCAGGAAATGTCATACCTTGAGAAAGCAGGTATAAAAATCTTGTTTTTATTCTCTTCGCTTTTAGTACCACCATTTACTGTGGTATGAGACCATCTAGTTTATTATGTAACACCTATTTTTAATAAATTGGTTATAGTATATAGCCTCAATATGTTACTATGACACCTGTGGCTTTAATTCAGTTTCATGTGCCTGCTTGAGCTAATGATTCTCTTCCAATTCTAATGTCTACAGTTTTCTAGTTTGGTGTTAGCTAAAATCATTTATCCTTTAAAAATATATGAAATTATAATTTTAAACCCATTTATTTTTCTTTGTTTAGTCAGATATCTATTGAATACCCAATATTTAATTATAAGAGGCTTTTGAATGTAAGAGATGAAAGGTAGTTTTTGCTCATTCATAATTATATTTCATTTTACTACATTTCTCAAATATGAATATTTGCCTCAAATTAAGAAATGATATTTTGGTAAAATGATAGATTATTTAGAAAAAGATGCCTTATATTTTTAAAGTTATCTCACTCTTATAATTGAGATTGAAAACCATAACGTATAATTTACATTATCTGTTAGGAAATATTACACTTAAAACATTTATATATTTTATTGAAAACATGTTCCTATAAATACAAATACGCATTACAAATGAGTCAGTTCTTTTATTTCACAGGGTATATCATCCAAAACAGTTTTTATTTTCCTCAGTAGACATTTGAACTGAATTTACTATTGATATAACCTTAAAAATGACTATTTTTAGGATATAATGTACACCTACATTATTTTTAGTCTCTTTTTTCTAAGAAATTATCAGGTATGTACATGTGTTAAAAACTTTATGTTATAGAGAAATTTGAACATACCCAAAAATTAAATAGTGTATTATACTCCTATGCACCCATCTCCATCAGCTTTTATCCAACCCTGCTCCATCCAGACCACTAGACACTGTTCCCTTCCCTGTATAGTGATGAAGAAAATTTAAAACCCCATATTATTTAATCCATAAATATATTTCAGTGTTTTAGAGATATTCCTTTCTCTAAAAGATATGAATACTGTATACTAAATTTCCTCACGTATGGAAGGTAAAAATGATAGATTTTGTTACAGTTTTTAATGCCACTATTTGCATTAAGTTGTTAAAATTATGATTGTAGCCAATGGATTATAAGGAATTGGCAAATAATTCACTTTAGACTCTTCCTATAATAGTCTCAAGGCCAGTATTCTTCGGACCATTATTGTCCTATGAGGTATTAGCAGCCATACATCAAAGAAAAGGTTTTGTTGTCAAGGAAGTTTGGCAAATTCTTAATATTTCGCTCTTGAAGAGCAGAGAGCAGTTTAGTAAAGCCTTGGGTAGGTCCTATAGTAAAGAAACTTGTTTGACTTTGTTTAAACCCAGTATTTCCTAGTAGTTCTATAGTAGTTTTTCCATGTACCTTTTAATCCCCCATCCTGTAAATACTTCTGAATGTCTCTCTGGAAGTTAATGTTCTAGAAGACAATTTGGGAAACATTGCTCTATCTACAGCATCCCAAAGAACTGACCACGGACCAACTGAAGATTCCTCAGCCACAGCACAGAAGCATTTGAATAAAAATCTAAAGAGAGGCAGAAATAGGTATTTTAAAAAACAAGATTCATAGATGATTCCCACTTTGGAAGCCACCATATTATTCAATTGTGACAGTCATACATTTTGATGACAGTCTTTCTTTGTAACGAAAATCAAGAGATTGTGCCTGGACATTGAACCTGTGCTTTAAATCGCTACTAAATTTTCAGAAATTTGTTGTGCCAATTCAGGAAACATTTAAAAAAATTTAAAAAGCATCTTCCAATTCCATGAATTCATTCTATGGGCATAAAATCAACCTTAGCATGTTGTCAGTTTAAACTATCTCTGTTGTTCTTCACTTTGACTTGTGATAAAATTCCAAAATCTTTATTTCTTTACTGATTCCAATCAGTAAAACTTTAATATGTATTACATCACATATCTGACTAATATGAAAATCTGTTCATTTTAATTAGTGAATACTTTAGGCCTTTTCCTACTGTTATGTATGGTCCCCTGAATACTGCTGAGAATAGTAATGCTAGTATTTTAACTGTTAGCTAACAAGGAGTGGCAGTTACTGTATTTGGACCTACTTGCACAATGCCAATGAGAAGAGCATAATTTTATGATATATATGTGTGTTGCAATTAATATGATGATCTACTAGCTATAGTTCAGTATGTCATGTATCAAAATCTCCATGTCTAAACTGTGAGTGAGCTGTTAACATTTTTTAAAGAATCAAACATTGAAAGAAATTAATTTTCTTCACGTAATTCATGAGTATCTATGTATTTGTCTTCAATAAACCCATCATCATCTACCACAAATTGATGTAGTTGTTCAAATATTACTATAGTTTCTTCAGAGCTTGTGTCTGATATCTGTGGAGGAGGACTTGGATTTCTGGTAAAACTATCTTCATAGGTTTCTGCTTCATGCTCTTCCAGGCGATGATGATTGTAACTAAGCAGAAAATTATACCATACTGGACATTTGATAGCAATTGAAATGAGGAGTGAAGTCATCAGTACAGTGACTACAACACTGACAAGAAAAGTCCAGCTTTTTCCTTGAGATTCACGTTCTTAAATGGAATACCGAGAAAGAGAGGGTGGGGGTAGTTTTGTTAAATTGACAAAAATAAAATAATCATAATTACATGTCCTAATAACTCCCCAATATTGGTATTAGAAATAAATGTACATAATCTTCTTTAAGCAAAAGTTACTAAAACTGCCAAAAATAAAGATATTTCATAGTGTGGTGAAAGAATACCTTTTTTCAAAATATCTACCTGTCTTTGCAGGTATTGTTTATCCATTCACCTAGGAACATTATTGATTTATACCTGTTAAGAATTGTGACTTAACTAGTTAATACCAAGGCTCAGAGACGTTAAATATCAATAATTTGCATAACGGCATTTGACTGATAGCTAGCAGAGCCTACTTTAGAAACCCAGTGTTTTGTCGGTCTTTTCTTGGGTGGAGGAATTGTTCTTTTACATAGTTTCTAGAAATTTAAAATACCAAAAAATAATGAGAACTATCTCGGTTTATTTGGTATGCTATCCTCAGCAATATTATTATTCAAAACCAGTACATTACCTGAATTTTTTGTTAAGTTGTTCAAAAAACTATTAAATGTTGAATTGCTAATGGACTGAAAATGAATGTAAAGATCTTCAGTTATAGATGAAGGAAATTTTGAGTAGCATTCAGCCTTGTAAGGTACTGTTTTGATATTGTAGCACTTCAGTGTATCCGGATAGCTGCACATGGTGATGTTCTCATTTTCTAGGAAATTAGAAAGAATAAGATTTATTATGGAAAATAATATTATTATGGTTAATAAATTATTATGGTTAACAGCATTTTATAATTTTTTATCTAGAATTTTTTGACATATTTACCTGTCATCATTAAATATATTATAAAAAAGAAACTGTTGTATTTGCCTAGCAACACAACAAGCTAAATGCCCATTTCTGTTTATGTTATAAATGTAGCTTAAGTGCAGTATCTGTTTAGTGTTTAGTTTGTCTGTGTTAGTAATGTAAAAATGTTATGATTTAGATTATGGTGAACATCTGGAACATGGCATGTAGTTTAGAAAGTGGGGCACCTGTTTTCACCTACTCTCTGACAAGCTCTCCTAAGAAAAGGAAGTGCTTTTAAAAATTAGTCTTATATATTGAAACTGCAAACTTAGTATACAAAGTGACAATTTCATCTCATATATATAGAACATTTAATTTTCTTTTCTTCTTTTTCTTTTTTTCTGGAGAGGCAGAGGGAGAGCTTGTACTCAGCAATTGCTTTTCAGTGTTTCTTCTTGTTTCCCTTAAACAGGAGGTTTCCTTTTCTTTTAGACATGAAACAAGAGACTTTTCTGGGGTAGAACAATCCAAAATCAATCACATTTTGGTTTTGACTAATTTAAATTATGATTGCTTACCTAGTGTCACATTCGATGTGTTCAACCAGTTTTGCAAATTCAGTAGACTACAAGAGCAGTTCCACGGATTTCCGTATAAAATTATGAATTCCAGATGAAACAGTTGTGGTACATCAAGATAGCTTATCAAATTGCCTTGCAGATTCAATAGTATCAGGCTTTTTAGAGGCACAAATATATCATGATTCAGTTGAACTATTTTGTTTTGGCAGAGATATAACTGTTTTAGTTTATCTAAGCCTGTAAAGGCACCCTGTTGAATTATGTGGATGGAGTTTCTACAGATATTTAAAATTTCTAGATTGGAGAGTTTACCAAAACTATTATTATGTAGGATAACGACATTGTTCTCAATCAAATAGAGCTCGGTGAGTAAAAAATACGTCTGTAGAACTCTTGTATCTGTAACATTCAGAGTAATTTGGTTATAACTGAGGTCAAGTATAGTAACATTTTTATTGATATTTGCTGGAATCAAAGCATAATTCTTTGCAGTGAAATTACATTTGACTTCCTAAAAAGAAAATTAGAAATGCATTAATAAGGAAAAATGCTAGTAGAATTAACCAAATTTTCATATGCAGGCAATTAGACATTAGAAGGAAATACTTTTAGAAAAAAATCTACTATCTAATCTTTTTTTTTTTTTTTTTTTTTTGCGGCACGTGGGCCTCTCCCGTCGCAGAGCACAGGCTCCCGACGCGCAGGCCCAGTGGCCATGGCCCACGGGCGCAGCCGCTCCGCGGCACGCGGGAATCTCCTGGACCGGGGCACGAACCCGGGGCCCCCCGCATCGGCAGGCAGACTCCCAACCACTGCGCCACCAGGGAAGCCCTACTATCTAATCTTTTTATATTAAAATATGAAAAAGGTAAAGCAAATACTTTTTTTTTAATTGGGATGGAATGTTGAAGATTAAGGAATTCTGATATATATAATTGAGGAAGGAGATTGTAGTTTGTCATACAAGTATCTTCCAACTGTTATTAAATAATCATTACAGAAAGAAAATATTGGTATATTGCCATTTATATATGTGGAAATAAATGGTAAATAATAATTCTGTTATTTAGTATTTCAGTGTGCAAGATTGACATTTATAATGAGAAAATAATGTAAAAATGTAATTTTTAAAAATCAGAGCTACCAGCACTACATCTAGGACTATTAAATAATTAAGAAACAATATTCAATATATACCTCTATAGGGTTAACAGCTCAAAATTTGGTGTTTTAAAAGAAAATATCTTGTAACAGAAATTGAGCCATGTGTTGAGTTTAAAGAGTCAGGCAACAGGAAGAAGTGCTTTCCTTATGTGGATATAAATCCAAAGAAATAGTTCTTGTTTTGACTGTTTTTGTAGTTGAAATGTCCCCCAATAATAATAATAATGTAACAACAGCAATTTCCCTCATAAATATGTGGTTTTTTTAAACGTTTCCTACATTTTAAAGTGTGTTTTTTATGTCTTAACTAATCTACGGTTTTGTAGTGAAATTTTACGTATTTCTCCTTTAGTCAGCTTTTAAAGAACTCAGTTTTTTAAAAAATGAAGACTGCTTTTGTCAAATTAGAATCTGGCTCAGAGATCACATGTTTTGAATATACACAGCTAACTAAAGAGTTTGTTTTGATAGCTTAATTTTTTTCTTCTTTTATTACCTTCAGTATTTTACTAAATCTACACAAAGTGTACCTTTGAGAATATTTTCACTAGCTTGATTGTAAAAACTTACGATTTTAGACGTCTGGCTTTTGTCTGATAACAATAGCATGGAGAGTGGCCAAAACAAGATTGTGATGCTTGTGATTTTCATATTGCAAGCCTGACAGAAAAGAGAGTATTTATATCTCATTAGGAGACTAGAACATTAGAGATTTTTTAGGACATTTTGATTTCTATTTTTCTCCTTTTAAATCTATTTTTTCTTAAAATATATAAAATATGAAACAAGTAAATATCCCTTCACCCTCCCTGCACTCTAATCTTAAAAAACTGGAAAGCTCCTGGGGAGAATGAAAGACAGTAATTTTCAGGGTGTCTCTTTAGTTCCTAGATCTAGTGAAAGGAACTTTAAAACAATTGAAGTGGTTGTACATTTTAAAATTTTAATATATGTGCACAAAAGCAAGTCCAGAAGGATATATATTTATGTATATATACACGTTTAAGTATATGCTTATATTGCTACTTCTTGATTTTTCAGTTTTAGGCATTATCTATTGATATTATCCTTTGACTTAACACTTCGGGAGATGAGAGTCCTCAGCTTTCTTTCAAACACTCCCTACCTTCATCTTCAATGCATCAAATATATACTTACTGTCTCTTTACTCTCCGAGCATAGTCACTTGTAATTTTGGTTAGATGGGTACTCAGTGTTTATACTATCAGGAATGTATAAAGCTGTCAATGACTGAGCCCTGTTAACAGGATTATTATTCTGTTCCTGCACACTGTTTTTCCTCTAATTAATTGTCCTGGTTTTCTTTTCATGTGCTTAGGGTTTTTTTTTTTTCCTCATTAATTTATACCCAAACTCTCCCTAGCAAATCTATCAATAGTTTATGTATATTAGATAGTTTAATTTGTTTCAGTTGCTTGAAGAAGTCTCTCTTAGAGCCTGCTGCCATGCTCTGATCTAGATGAGCTGATCACTAGGCCCTCTACACAGCCGTTGACTTCCACTCTCCTTCCACCCTCATTGTAGAGACTCCCTTTTGCCCTTGTTACTGGATTCCTGTTTTCTAGAATGGCCTGTCTTGGATTACTGCCTTTTTTCCATGGAGCTTCCTGCAGGAGCTTCCTGAGAAGGTCCATAGAAGAGAATTTTTTTAGACCGTGAAAGATATTTTGGCTAGAAGTAGAACTCTAAGTAGGAAATCATCTTCCCTCAAAAGGTTGATGGCATTGCCCCATTGTCTTTGGGTTTCTAGTATAGTCGTCCCTCAGTATCAGCAGGGGATTGCTTTCAGGAGTCCCTACAGATACCAAATCTGTAGATGTTCAAGTCCCTTACATAAAATGGTGCAATATAATGAATACAGTGGACCTTTCGTATCCATGGGTTTTCCATCTGTGGGTTCAACCAACCATGACTGTATTACTGTTAAGAACTGTGATGCTGTGCCGTTCTAATTCTTTATCCTTTTATGTAACTTGCCGTTTCTTAACCCCAAAGCTTTTTCTTTGCTCTAAAGTATTGTATAGTTAGAGGTGTACAGTATAGTGATTCACAATTTTTAAAGGTTATACTCCATTTATAGTTATTATAGAACATTGGCTATATTCTCTGAGTTGTACAATATAGGCTTAATATGGATATTCTGAAATTTCATGATCCTTTTGAGAGTCTGTTTTCATTCATGAAACTGGGCAGTTGGTGGGCACTTTCAATCTGGAAACAGTGGGAAATTTTCTGAATTATTTGACTGATGGTATTGATAATTTTCTTCCTCATTAAAAAAGAAAAACCTCACTTCTGTTTCTAGAACCCCTTTAATTAGGTGTTGGATCTCCTGGTATGATTTTCTAATTTTTTATGTTTACTCTTCCACATTTCATCTCTGTGTGTTTTTGCTCTGCTTTCTGGAACTTTATCGTCAAACTCTTCTGTTAACGTTTTCTTTTTCCTGTCATCTTCTTAATTCTAAGCTCTTTTTGTTCTCTGAAAATTTCTTTTGTAGTATACTGTGGTATGAATATATTTTTTCCTTGTTTTTTCTTGTATCTCTTGTTTTCTTTTTCCTTGAATAGCCTTTGTACCCTCAAGTTGTGCTTTTCCAGTTTATTTTTATAAGTATCCTTTATGTTAGAGGTTTTCTTTTGAACTTTGTGTATCTGTTAATATTTGGTTTAGGACTTACATATAAGAGTGGGAAACGAAAAAGCTGATGGGAAACTGTGCGTTTGTGTGGTTCTTATTAACTTCGCTATTATTTTTTGGCCACACCGCATGGCCTTTGGGGTCTTAGTTCCCTGACCAGGGATCGAACCCGTGCCGCCTGCAGTGGAAGCGTGGAGTCCTAACCACTGGACCACCAGGGAATTCCCAGTTCTTATTAACTTTAGATCTTACTGTAGAGTGACCTTAATGGACTGTTTTTTGGGGGAATACCTAAATGTCATTATCTTTAGATTGTTTCTCTTGGGCTGCTTGGATTCCCCAAAATGACATTTTTAATCTGCCTGAAAAGGTGAGGCCAAGTAGCCAGCATTCTGAGAGCTCAGTAGTGGAAAAGTTGAGTTTACCTCAGTAATTAGTATGTAAACTTTAACTTACTCTCCCTGCTTTTGGCATAACGTCCCTGCAGTCACTTGTGCCTAGTGCCCAGATTCTGTTTGTTTTATTTTCCCCAGAGCAAAAAAACAGAAGCCTTATTTTTCTGCTTAGGTAGGAGAGGGCCTTTACCTGGCTGGGCAGTGTCAGGGAGAAAGACTTTCAACTATGTTTCAGCCCCTCCTTTTCTACTTCTAGAATATTTGGTACTGCCAATCTCTGGGCCGTCTAGGGATTCTGCAGTGTAAATCAAGTGGCTTCTAAGCTTTCCCCACTGCTGGCTTGGGAGAATTTTGCTTTCCCAGTCAGTTTGCCCTTAACTTTTAGCTTTCTAGTTTCTAGATTTTATTGCTGTTGTTTCCTCTTCCATTCTTTTTGTCTTTATGAGTTTATATACTTCAAATTACCTTTTATTTTCATTTTAGTAGGGTTTTGGACAGGAGTCAAAGTTAGTGGGTACATTCAACATGCCATGTTTAACTGGAAATTGCCATTTATTTCAGTAATTCTTCTTACTATAAGTACTTTCCATTTAGTCATTTTATTCATGACCTTGATATTTCTTATTTTTATTTCTGTTTTGTTAAAATCAACATTAGAAACTGCTGCATAAAGCAACTATTCTCCAATAAAAATTAATTTTAAAAAGATCTATTCAAAAATAAATAAATAGGGACTTCCCTGGCGGTCCTGTGGTTAAGACTTGGCCTTCCAATGCAGGGGAGTGCAGGTTCAATCCCTGGTCAGGGTGCTAAGATTCCACATGCCTTGCAGCCAAAATACCAAAACAGAAAACAGCAGCAATATTGTAACAAATTCAATAAAGACTTTAAAAAATGGTCCACATCAAAAATAAATAAATAAAAAATAAATAAGAAACTGCTGCAAACAAATGATCTGTTTGAAATGATATGAATATGTCCTGTTACTATCATCCTTAGTGGTTAAAATTTAGTCTTTTGAGCCTTCTTATTGCACTTGTTACAATTAGTTGCTTATGATTTTTTAGGAAAATTTATTCCACGAGAGCAGGAGGTAAGAAACTACTCGGTGAGCAAGATTCATTTCAAGTTACTAAAGTCTGTTGCTGCATTAGCAATGAGGAATTTATTGTTATGCGAGTATTGGTCTGTTCTAGTTAACTTCCTCATTGCCTTCCATCTGATGATCTGTTTATGTTTATTCCTTTTCCACTTTCTTTCTTTACATGGCTAAATCAAAGTTTGAAGAAAAAGCCACTGTTCTCCTAGATTTTACAATTTGAATGTAGATCATAATAGAATCCCTTTTAGAGTCAGAAATGAATTCAAGCTATCACTTATTCCAGACCACTGCCTACAAAAGGAGATCCCTAAATCATAAATAAAAGGTAGTTTACCTGTATTTAGTGATTTCTAGGAATAAGTATGCAACCTCTCCAGTGGCTTGTTTCAGTATTTCTCAATGGTGTAGTGAAATTCTTCCTGATGTTTTTGTAGGATGCCCATGTGGGTAGGGCAGTGATAAAGGAAAAGAGCTTCTTTTTTTTCCCCAAGAAATAAATAGGATAAGGATGAATAAAGGAAGCAGATAGGCTACAAAGAAAATTAACTAAACTAAAGAGTTTATGTGGAATAGAAGCAGCCGGAGAAGGTAATGGAGGTCAGGTGGGACTGTGAGACTTGTGAAAATGGAGACAGAGGATTGTCTTGTATTTATTATCTTTATCATCTGTGTTATACTAATAATTGTCTTCTCCAGTATGCTAAAGTGAATAAAATCGTAAGGGTTAGAAAAGGAATCTTTTTTTTTCCTTCTATTTGATAAATTTTAGAGTTAGAAACTATATATACTTAGAGCTTAAGGTAGATTCTGTACAAGAAAGCAGTCAATAGATCTAAACCATTATTAGGTCTAAAGCTATGAAATGCATTGATTGAGCTGCAAGGTCCATGGGGCTTTTCATATATTTGTACATGTTTTGAGAGGGGAAAGATTGAAAGATGGGGTAGGTGGATGTTGACCATCACAACACTAAATAGACAAATCCTTAGACAGCAACATTTGCTAGCTTTATTGGCTATCTTGAAGACATCAGATTGGCAGAATAACTAGCCGATAGTTTATGCAGAAATTGTTCTTGAGTCAGTTTACCCTATTTAAAAAGTTGATTTAAAAGGAAACAGCTATTATTGCCTTTTTCTCCCTTTGGATTTTTTTCTCAATTTGATATTTATTTTGAAATGATATGTGGGCTTGAATTTAGTGATTAAAAAATAGAGAATAAATGGAATACCCGTTTTTTTAAAAACTATCTTACAAAATTAAGTGCCCTTTTATATAGCCTATAACCTATATTACAGAAAAAAGATTTTCACAAAAGGAAATGGTAGATATTAAAAAAGAAACAATGTTCTTCTTAGTGCAGTTTCAAGTACAAGTTTCTGAGAAGTTTTTGGTCGTGTACTTTATATGACTATTTTATACCATGAAATAAAAAAATACTGCAATTATTTTGGTTTTGTTAAATAAAATGTATATACTGTAATAGTTTTGTCATTAAATATTTTAGATATTTATACCAGAATTCAATGTATTTGGAGTAAGGTATTAATAATTCACAATTAACTTATCTCTTGTAATTTTATAGAACTTTTTTTTTCAAATTTAAAAACTTTTATAATGGAAACTATCAAGAAAAAACCTCTAAGTAGGATAGTCATTGCACAGTTTCACCAATTATCGCCTGGTAGTCAGTCTTTTTTCATCTTACAAATTTGTTTTTAAGTTAATATCACTTCAAAATGCTCTGTGATTAACATAGTTCAAAATAAAAAGATCTTATAAATTTGATTGGTTAGATGAAACCTTTTTTTTTCCAAAAGAAAAATAATTAATTTTTATTATGTTATCAATTTATTTGGGAAAGATTTTTTGGCCATGTCCCAGGTTTATATTTCTAAGGTAGATCTTGTGAAAAATACAATCATATTTTCTTCTCTTTCATCACTTATTAGAGACAGAGATTTCTTTATAGACTTAACAAGTTTAAATATGATTTAAAAAAATTCAACAGTAATCACTGAACCTATAAATATATAGGATCTTACCTTTCCTTTTTTCTTTTGTCTCTGAGACTGGTGTGTAAGGAATGTACTCTCTTTCTGCCACACCATTAAAAAAAAAAAAGAATGTCATATGATTTTATTTCACTTTGTTTTAACCTTTGTACCGTGAACAGGTGGAAAAAACAAAACAGAAAGAAACTAGACTTCCTTAGCAAAAGATTGACTAGAAGAATAATTTCTTAAAGTCATCTTTGACTTTTTTAGTGTAAAAACTAAGGTGACTTGCTTAACCTTTGTGATTCTTAATTACTCTTAAAAAATTTAAATATTAACAAATTTACTTTGTGAGTTAAAGTATATAATATTGAGAATGCATAATTTGAAAGATACATTGCTAAAGTGATTTAAGTGTTGATCCTAAAGGTATTTTGTATTTTGAAAGATTCAAGTTGAAAAGATTCCACCAAGTTTTGTATTCCACTGAGTTTCAACTTTGTTGTTTACTCATTTTTATGACACCATCATTGGTAGTTTTACTGCCAAGTTATAACAGGAGCAGACTGCTCAAAGCATCAAAATACCCAACCCTTGGCCATTACGTGACCTTCAAAAAATCAGTTACCTTCCTTGTGCTTCCTTGTGTAACTTGCCCTCTGTAAAATGGAATACTTTACAACATTAGTTCCCATCTAACTGTAGTAGATATATCAGGCAAAAACATGGTTAAGATTCATTGTTGGTAGTAAATAATCATGGAGTTCAGAATGAGTTAGATCTAACAAACTTCTCTGGGCTTCAGTATCCTTAATCTGTGAAACAAAAAGATTGAAATAGATGATCTTTTCTGTTTGAAATTTCTATAAGCGCACGCATATACCCGTGTAAATTGTAGCAGCAGCAGACACACTTTTTTATGCTATAGTGATTGAGGCTCAAAGTGAAGACATCACTTCCTGTTCAATAATGAGACAAAAATAAATAGAAATTCCAGGTTGTCTGTTTCATTATGTTCATCTTTTTTTTTTTTTTTTTTTTTTTTTTTTTTTTTTTTTTTGCGGTATGCGAGCCTCTCACTGTTGTGGCCTCTCCCATTGCGGAGCACAGGCTCCGGACGCGCAGGCTCAGCGGCCATGGCTCACGGGCCCAGCCGCTCCGCGGCATGTGGGATCTTCCCACACCGGGGCACGAACCCGTGTCCCCTGCATTGGCAGGCGGACTCTCAACCACTGCGCCACCAGGGAAGCCCATGTTCATCTTTTATTTGGTTATTATGAGATGCTCTCTGTAGGAAAATTTCTGAGTTTAGATTATCTTATTCTGGTACTAGGGTATGAATGCATAAAGTGTGTGGAGGATAGATATGTGGATCTATGAGGCTCAGTTAGTGATTGTGAAAACTGTTAACAATATCTACATTTGAAAGAGATTGAATGGAATAATTATATTTTGAAACTCAAAGTAGAAATTTATGATATTGAGACTGAGAATTTATCTTCAAGCAAGCTTTTTATATGTAAATCTTGAAGTATTTATGTGATAACTAGCATCTTACCTCTGTTTTTTTCAGAATTTTTCTTTACCCTATTTATAATTGATCTTGCATAGGTAATAAGTGGCACATCACTGGTATTTCTTGTGATTATATGATAAAGATGGTTATTGTTTGTAATTAATTTCATTACTACTACTTACATGATTAAACTTATAATGTTCCTGTTATATTTTCAAGGAAATTAGCTTATTATTTTGCAGTGCTAAAGTACAGTTGATAATTTCTGAAATATCAATACCAGTTTTAATTAAAGCAGTAGATAAAAGGGAATTTAAGCAAAATATATTAATCTAAAGCTATGAATTTTTTAATCAAATTGTACTGTTGGTCTTACTACTCCCCAGTGCAGTCAGAGCTGTGTTACTTGAGATGATTTATGTGGTAAACTTCCATGCAAGATTTCATTTGGTCAAAGAATTCTATAGCTAAAAGATACTTGAAAACCACTATTCTAAAATTTAACTCTCTTGTTTGTCTTGAGGGTATGATAACGAAAAGTGCAAATACATTCTCATATGTATAAGACTTTAAGGATTTTCTGTGATAATCTTTGTGGTTTTTTATAAGAAAGTAAAGTGGAGAATAAGGAAATACAAGGATTTGGGGATTGAGAAGAGAAAGATGTAAAATAAGTCTGTGTTTTGTTTTGTTATAAATTTATTTGTTTTTGGCTGCATTGGGTCTTCGTTGCTGCGCACGGGCTTTCTCTGGTTGCGGTGAGCTGGGACTCCTCTTTGTTGCGGTGAGCAGGCTTCTCATTGCGGTGGCTTCTCTTGTTGCGGAGCATGGACTCTAGGCATGCGGACTTCAGTATTTGTGGCACACGGGCTCAGTAGTTGTTTCTCGCGGGCTCTAGAGTGCAGGCTCAGTAGTTGTGGCTCACGGGCTTAGTTGCTCTGCAGCATGTGGGATCTTCCTGGACCAGAGATTGAACCCGTGTACCCTGCATTGGCAGGCGGGTTCTTAACCCCTGCACCACCAGGGAAGTCCCAATAAGTCTGTGTTGATGGGGCCAAATTTTGTACAGGTCAAATAAAATTTTTGTGTACATCTATAAGGACTTTTAGATCACAAACTATGGTTAAATAACTTTTAAGGATCCTATTTAATTGAGACAGAGTAAAGTTAATTGATTTTTCCCTTCAATATTCTAAGAGGAATATTGTATACTTTTGATTTCAGGAAGGAAAAACAAATTAGAAGTGTAGAAGAAGAAACTGAACGGGAAAAACAAGCAGCAGAGGGCATTATCAAAAATATGCCTCCAGAAAAACAAGTCAAGTATATAGAAATGAAAACCATGAATGAGAAATTGTTGCAGGTAATACTAATTACTACTGTGTGCTGGGCATATAGCAGTCTTACTACTGAAAAGGTGATCTGAAGGTGGGCAGCATTGGCATCCCCTGAGAGCTTGACTAAACCTACTAATCAGAGTCTTCATTTTAACAAGATGATTCATATGGACATTTGAATTTAGGAAGCACTGATCTAGAAAATTTCGTTTTCTTATGTTGCATAATGACCTAGCTTTTACTCTGTTATTCAGTTCTATGCATCATTCATTTTTGCAGGTCATAAAGATACATGAAACAATTGTTTTTTAATGAACTTTTAATGAAAACATTAAAAGTCCTCCTACACCAGAGCCATATGGATATTTATTTTCTTTCCTTTTCTTCCTTCCTAATAAACAGCAAGTCGTTTACTTGCTATGTCCTTAATTTGAACAGCTTTTGTCCCCTAATTATGGTGTTTAAATAAGAAATTTGGATGCCTACTGAGGGATTATTGAGAATCCTCTCAACATTCAGTCATGGTGGTGACTCAGATTTACAAGGTAGTGCCCTTTCATGTCCAGATATCCCTTAACCAGTTAACAGAGAATTAGTCCCTGCAAATGCTAATAATGAATGTAGTTCTAGTTTCTCAGATAATCCTTTATTGAAAGTTTAATATAACTTTTTATTTGAGACAGAATTTATAACATATAATGAAACATTGATGAAAGAATATTATAAAAATGCCAAAATATTATCAAAATATAGCTAATATCACACAGGGTGTTCGAATGGGTCTGGTTGGCCCTTGAACAACTTGGGTGTTAGGCACACTGACCCCTGTGCAGTTTAAGTCTGTGTATAATTTATAGTTGACCCTCAGTATTGAAGGTTCCACCATCCATGGATTGAGTAGTACTGTAGTACGTATTTCTTGAAAAAAATCCACATGTCATTGGACCCATGCAGCTCAAACTTGTCTTATTCAGGGGTCAACTATAAACAGTTCAAGGGTCTTATCCCTAAGAGTGAGCCATATAAATGGCTACAGGTCTTGGCCTTAAAAGAAAATAGGCAAAAGATATGGAAACATGGTTAAAAAGACAAATAAAAATTATAACTTTAAACAGTACCATCATTAATTTGAAGTCTTCTGATATTTGATATTCTCAGAATACAGTGATGATTCACTGTGAAAAGTTCTGGCTCCCTTTAAAAAGCTCATAAGTATTTTAAAAGGTAGATCTTGGCAAGGTTTTTAGTAATAATGAAAGAAGTTGGCAAAAATAGAAATAATGAATGTTAATAAATTCTAGTCAGATTTTAAGATATGGGTTGAAAACATTTACAAAATTTACTTTGTCACATCTGTATTTGAAATGTTGAGAAAGAAATTATTCTTAATGTAATTTGCCTATATATTTGCTTTTTTTCCTTCTTCTTAGGAATTAGATACACTTCAGCAACAACTAGATTCACTGAACATGAAAAAAGAGAGCTTGGAATCTGTAAGTAAAAATCAAGTAAAAGTTTTCATATTACTCAGCTACAAAAGAAAATTCAGTTAAATATATTAATGGAACTCATTCAGGTACATATTTATTTAGTAGTTTACTAATAGAAATTTAATAATTTTTTTTCCTATTCAGGACTGCGAATATCTTAGTTTAGTAAGAAAGCAGATTCAGTTACTGAGTACCTACCCTGTACAAAAATCATTCTGCCTTGCTGAGGCACACAAAATCTAATGGTAATTTAAAACTACCAATAGCAGTTTTCACAGAACTAGAACAAAAAATTTCACAATGTATGGAAACACAAAAGACCCTGAATAGCCAAAGCAATCTTGAGAAAGAAAAACGGAGCTGGAGGAATCAGGCTCCCTGACTTCAGACTATACTACAAAGCTACAGTAATCAAGACAGTATGGTACTGGCACAAAAGCAGAAATATAGATCAATGGAACAGGATAGAAAGCGTCAGAGGTAAATCCACGCACATATGGTCACCTTATTTTTGATAAAGGAGGCAAGAATATACAATGGAGAAAAGACATGCTCTTCAATAAGTGCTGCTGGGAAAACTGGACAGCTACATGTAAAAGAATGAAGTTAGAACACTTCCTAACACCATACACAAAGATAAACTCAAAATGGATTAAAGACCTAAATGTAAGGCCAGACACTATAAAACTCTTAGAGGAAAACATAGGCAGAGCACTCTGTGACATAAATCGCAGTAAAATCCTTTTTGACCCACCTCCTAGAGAATGGAAAAAAAAACCCAAAAATAAACAAGTGGGACCTAATGCAACTTAAAAGCTTTTGCACAGCAAAGGAAAGTAAAGGCTCGAGAGGGTGTGGAGAAAAAGACACCCTCTTGCACTGTTGGTGGGAATGTAAATTGATACAGCCACTATGGAGAACAGTATGGAGGTTCCTTAAAATACATATAGCTTATTCACTTTGCTATATAGCAGAAACTAACACAACATTGTAAAGCAATTATACTCCAATAAAGATGTTAAAAAAAGAAAACATACAAGCAAGAGACTAAAGACAAGTGAAGACGGAGAAGTCAGTTCATTACTTTAAAGATGTAAAAGCTTGCATTTGTTTTATTATTTGTTTATTTAAAGCGTTTTTAAATTCACAAAACATGTTTTTTATTAAAAAATTGAATATGATGAAAGTAAAAATGCCTATTTCTTTTCCCTCTTTCCAGACAGAACTGCTCTCACATTTATTGAATGATTACTATGTACTTTTTTTGAGCTCTTTACATATGTCACCAGCATTGTCATTTTATCTTCATAGCAATCCTATAATCCTACCTTCATTTTACTGTTGAGAAAAGCCTTAAGTGCGATGTACACTGGATATGCTGTCTGCAGGGTTTTTTTTTTTAACGTAACATTCTCTCTTGAATGTCTATTCATGTCAGCTCTTAAGATATCTTTCTCATTTTTTGAAATTACTGCATTGTATTACATTGTATGACTATATATAGCACAGCCTTGTAGATGACTAGGTTGTTTATATTGATAGTTTATTGAGATTATAAAACAATGCTGTAGTGAAAACACATTTTATGCAAAGTTACTAAGAGTGTATCTTAAGATAAATTTTTTGCATTGGGTCGGAAGGTACAAACTTCTAAAACGTGTAACATTGCCAAATTGCCTTCCAAAAAAGTTCCATTTTCTACTATCTCAATGTATGAGAGTGCCTATTTCCCCCGTACTCATTAACAGCTGCATTATCCATCCATCTTTTCCATTTTTACTAGTTTAATAGTTTAAAATTAGTATCTTGTTTTAATTTTCGTTTATTTATACAAAAAGTTGAGTATCTCTTTATATATTTGTTGGCCAATGTATTCTTTTTCTGCAAACTACCTTCCCACTGTCTGTACATCAAATCTTGCCTGCCTTTCTTGATTTCCTATGTACTCAGGTAGCTATAACGATGATAGGATTAGTAACAATTGTAAATTGACATGACTGCTTTCACCTAGCTTGCAAAAGAAATAAACCATGAGTATTTTGTAATCATTCTTTTGGAAATTTGCTATTGAAAAAACTAGTTTGCTTAAAAATATTAAGATGATTTTCTATATCCATATGTCTGCATGTGGGTACACAGAATTTTTATTTTTTTTGATCTCTATGGTAATAAAAATATGCTTCAAGGAATAAGGACTGCATTTATATAGTATTAATACAGCCAGCTTTCAGAATTCCTCACTATCTTTTTTTAGGGTGTGTAGGAGAGAGTTAGGTCTTATTTCATTGGCAGATTTAGTTTCCACAGGAAGAGGTGTAGGGTATAACCTTGGAGTTAGTGTTTCTATTGATGCCACTCTACTTTGGCATTAGTACATGTATGCCTAAAATTACATGAATTTTAAAAAATTTACAGTATTCTCAAATGAAAATGTAGATCCTAATTCTGTTTAACTTTAGCTGGATTCCTTTGTGGGTCTTTTTGGTGGGGGGGTGAAGATTTGTTCTTCAAGATAACATTTTGTCAAATATCAATCAAGTAGTGTTTATTGCATATCTGCTGTATGCTCCCTACTGTGCTAAGTATTGCTGATTCAGCATAGGAGTGTGAAAAAAATCAGGTGAAAGATCAACATGAGCTTGAGTCTTCAGGAGTGGTTTTATCAAGATGCAATGATGAACATGTCTATAGGTGGTTAAGCAAAAGGGACGGGGGAGGTACTATGAAAAGGGATACATCAAAATGTCTGCATTTTTTCTATCGGTATTTTATTATCATGCCTTTTCACCTGAAGCTAATACATTACTTAAGCTGTGTATATAGCCCTTTGCCTATGGACTTTCAAACATTTCCTCTTGTTCACTTTTTCCTTTTTTTAAGATTCCTTCTCTTTTGCTTTCAAAAGGGAGGAGGTCTCCCCTGTTAAAAATATTGTTCATACTGTGAGCCTGGTTTCAGATATCATTAACTTTTGTTTTTCATGATTAAATGTTATTTTTGTTAACTTAGAAAAATTATTTAGATATCAGATCATCAGTTTTCTCATCTGTAAAACAGAGATGATAGTACTATCTTACAGAGTTGCTTTGAGTGTTAGAGATAGTATATAAAAAATATGAAGTATAGTGCCTGGCACAGAATACGTGCTCAATAAATAACAGCTTCAAATGTCATTTTCATCATCATCATCACCACTACCACCAACACTAGCTCTTTTGGTTATCTTTTAAAATTATCACATCACTTATTTTCTCTTTGTGAACAGTAGAACAGTGGTGAATACATGATAATTTTACTACTCATGTCTATTAGTTTCCTAGTGCTGCTGTAATAAAGTATCACAAACTGGGTGACATAAAACAACAGAAATTTCTTGTAGTCCTGGAGGCTAAAAGTGTAAAATCAAAGACTTGCTTCTTCTGGGACACTAGGTAGAATCCTTCCTTGCCTCTTCCTAGCTTCTGGTGCTGGCTGTCAATCCTTGGCATTTGTTCCTTGACTTGTAGCTACGTCACTCCATTCTTTACCTGTATCATCAAATGGCATTCTCCTCGGGTGTCTCTGTTTTTTATCTCCTCTCTTCTAATAAAGAGCAGTTAATACTGGATTAAGGTCCACTTTAATGACCTCAAGATAATCTTAACTTGATTAAATCTGCACAGACTCCATTTCAAATTAGGTCATGTTCACAGGTGCTGGAGATTAGGACTTCAGCATACATTTTGGGGGGATATAGTTCAACCCATAAACTTGTAGGAAAGCATATATATGATCTATTCAGGGGAAAATATCTTCCCTCTAGAGATCAGTTCCTTGGATTTTGGATTGGGTTTTGTGGTTAAAGTTATACATACATCGTTACATTTTCTTTATTATCTTCCCATTGGTAGAGATGTCTTTATCTTTGTTTAGGTCTTATATTTAGAAAATAAACTAAAGCTACCACCTTCTTGTGAACCTTAGACTGAAAATTGCTTATGAAAGTATATAGGGATTTATTTTTATTCTTCAGTGTTTAGAAACGTACTTTGTAGCATTATTGAGTACTCTAGGTTCTTGATATCTCTATTTAAAGATGCTGGTAGTTTAAATTTGTCCTTAGTCTTATAAACTGAAAACTATTTGAATAGTTTTTGATAAAATACTAAAATTATTTTAATTCTCTTCAGGAAATAGCACACTCCCAGGTAAAACAGGAGGCTGTATTGTTGCATGAAAAACTTTATGAGTTGGAGTCCCATCGAGATCAAATGATTGCGGAAGACAAAAGCATGGGATCCCCAATGGAAGAGAGAGAGAGATTACTTAAGCAGGTAGGAAAAACAAACATATGTATTTTAATATGTCAGGATTTGGTAAATGTATCAGTCTGTTTTATTTAAGGCATATGAATTGAACAGAAAACTAATACGTTTTTCTTAAAAAACAGTGAAAAGTGAACTCCATCTAAATTAATATGAACTGCTTGACTAAGAAGATCTAGGTAAAAGTCATTTCTCAAATAAACTGGTTTTTTTGGTTTTTTTTTGCTTAAATCCTAATTTTATATGGTCTTCATGCATATTTTGGTCATTTTTTCATGTTTTGGATCCTTATAAGAAAAACTTGAAACTCTTCTTATTGGTCAGTAAATAATTAATCTTATTGAAGATGTATTCCATTATTTGTTTTGGGCCTCATATTTAGAAAATGAAGTGCCCCAAGGCTGACGACTTTGTGTGGTTATTTCTATCAGTGCCACCATGAAGTGAATGGAATTAAAATGTCCTGTGAAATCACAGTATGTCACCATGTTATGTCACATGTGTTCAGTAGCTTTCTTACTGTCCCAAGGCTCGCTTTAGTTTAGCCTATTGTTTATCCTGAGACACCCTAAATATACAGCCCTTAGGAGCCTATATATTTGGGAGCACCTCTAGTCAGGAACCTACAAATGGGACTCCTTTGTGGTCTTAGATTGAATCCAGTGGGTTTGTAGGAACCTTGGGGATCAACTCAGGAGCTATTTAAGTGTTAGAATCATTCTAGAAAGGTATCAAAATCTAGAATCTCTGAAGTTCCTTGGAAAGAGATCATTGAAGGCAGGGGACGAAGAGTGTGATCTTGGTATAGAATTTCTAGATAGAATACAGAATGACTAGTTAAATTTGAATTTCAGATAAGCAGTGAATAATCTTTTAGAATAAATATACACGTAAGGACAATAAGTATATTCCAAATACATACCACAAAAGTTATTCATTGTTTTTCTGAAATTCAAATGTAACGGGGATTGCTAAATCTGGCAGCCCTACCGTGTGCGTGGGTTGGGGGTGGGGAGCAGGGGGAGCAGGGCGGGGGAGACAGGCTCAAAAGTCTTAGATATTTATGTAAATTGATCCAGGCCTGAAGATGTGTTAACTTCTTGGTGCCACGTGGATAGGTATGGATATTTATCAGTCACCACTCTTCCTTTGAGAAGGAAAGAAAAATCTGTGAATAGTTCCCTAATGATGTTCCTTTTAACTTCAAAGGCTGAATTTCAAGAAATAAGTTTAAAGCGACTAGATTTGATATTTTAGTACACACCCTAGAAGGGAAATCTCTTTAAGATAGCCTAACAATGAGTAATTCTTTAAATTCTGTTTTCTCTTCATGCCTTTATAGGTTAAAGAAGATAATCAGGAAATAGCCAGCATGGAGCGACAGTAAGTACTTTTACACTAGGACATTTTACATTCATTTCTCATCCTTTAAATTGCATTCTAAATGTGTAAGAGGTGCATATTGTTGCAGTCATTTTTTCTGTGATTCACACTGACAATATTGATGCAGCTTTCAGTTTTATTTATAGCTTTAAATAATTCTTTGAATGTTTAGTTAAGAGCCATTACATAGTATAATTGCTTTTTAAAAACAGCTTTATTGTGATATAATACATACCGTACAATTCACATATTTAAAGTGTACAATTCAGAGTTTTTTATTATATTCACAGAGTTGTGCAACCACCACCTCAGTCAATTTCAGAACAGTTCAGTCACCCCAATAGAAACCCATACCCCTTAACCATCATACCTCTCATCCCCCGTTCCCAGCCCTAAGCAACCACTGTACCTTATGTCTGTGTAGATTGGCCTGTTCTGGACATTTCATATAAATGAAAGCATACAACATATGGTCCTATGTGGCTGGATTCTTACACTTAGCATAATGTTTTCAGGGTTCATCTGTGTTGTAGCATGTATCAGTATTTCATTTCTTTTTATTGCCAAATAGTATCCCATTTGTGTGGCTATACCATATTTATTTATCCATTCATTAATTGATGGACATTTGGATTGTTTCTATTTTTTGGCTGTGATGGATCATGCTGGTATGAACAATCGTGTACATGTTTTTGTGTGTGGACATATATTTTCACTTCTCTTGGGTATTTACCTAGGAGTGGAATTTACCTAGGAGTGCTGGTTCATACGGTAACTCTATATTTAACTTTTTGAGGAGGTGCCAGACTATTTTCCAATGCAGCTGCACCATTTTACATTTTCACCAGCAGTGTATAAGTGTTCCAGTTTCTCCATGACCTCACCAACACTTGTTATTATCTGTCATTTTTGATTACTGTGTAGCCATCATAGTAGGTGTGAAGTGGTATCATTGATTTGCATTTTCCTGATGATTAATGAATGATGTTACACTTTTTTTCCTGTACTTATTGGTCATATATATATATTCTTTGGAGAAATGTCTATTCACATTCTCTGCCCATTTAAAAAATTTATTTATTTATTTATTTATTTTTTATAGATCATTATTGGAGTATAATTGCTTCACAATACTGTGTTAGTTTCTGTTGTACAACAAAGCGAATCAGCCATATCAGCCATATGCATACATGTGTCCCCATATCCCTTCCCTCTTGAGCCTCTCTCCCATCCTCCCTATCCCACCCCTGTAGGTCATCGCAAAGCTTTCTCCCTGTGCTTTTGCCCATTTTTAAATTGGGTTATTTATTATTGTTGAATTGTAAGAGCTCTTTATATATTCTAAATAAAGTCTCTTATCAGATAAATGATTTGCAAAATTTTTCTTCCATTATTTGGGTTTTCTTTTCACTTTCTTTATGGTGTCCTTTGAAGCACAAAAGTTAAAAAATTTTTTTTAAGACTTTATTTTTTTAATAAAGTTATTTATTTTATTTATTTATTTTTGGCTGCATTGAGTCTTCATTGCTGTGCACGGGCTTTCTGTAGTTGCAGCGAGCGGGGGCTACTCTTTGTTGCGGTGCCCGGGCTCCTCATTGCAGTGACTTCTCTTGTTGCGGAGCATGGGCTCTAGGTGTGCAGGCTTCAGTAGTTGTGGCTCACAGGCTCTAGAGTGCATGCTCAGTAGTTGTGGTGCATAGGCTTATTTGTTCTGGGGCATGTGGGATCTTCCCAGACCAGGGGTCGAACCTGTATCCTCTGCATTGGCAGGCAGATTCTTAACCACTGTGCCACCAGGGAAGTCCCAGTAGTTTTAATTTTTGATTATATCTGGTTTATTTTTTTCTTTTGTCGTCTGTGCTTTTGGTGTCATATGTAAGAAACCAATGCCTAGTTCAATTTCTTGAAGATTTATGCTTATGTTTTTTTTATTTAAGTGTTTTATAGTTTAGTTCTTATGTTTAGATCTATGACCCACTTTTAGTTAACTTTTGTGTATGGTATGAGGTAGGAGTCCAGTTTTATTCTTTTGCTTGTGTATATCCAGTTATCCCAGCACCATTTGTTGAAATATTCTTTCAAGAAATATTATTTAATGTTCTTTCTCTGTTTAATTGTTTTGGCACCTTTGTCAAAAATCAATTGTATATAGATACAGGGTCTTATTCCTAGGCTCACAATACTATTCCATTGTCTATCCTTAAAAGGATATGTCTATCCTTATTCCAGTATCATACTGTCTTGATTACTATAGCTTTGTAATAAGTACAACTGCTTTTGTTAAAATTTTAACCCATATAATCTTCTCTCAATGGTAAATTTTCTCTTATTTTCTAACTTTTAAGACAAACTTGCTAACTTAGTTTAGTTTATATAAACCTACAAAAAGAAGGTTGCTAAAGATTTTTTATTTTCTTAATATCACAAGTAAAGCTCAAAAGATGGCTGTGGGGGAAGGGTCTACTGTTGAAGTCAGGCAAGCCAGCATTCTCAGAACACACTTGTACTCTAAATGCGAATCATGAAAAAAGATTTTTCTCTCAAATTTATAGTATTGTCCTCAGAATAAAGCATATTATTTATTGATATTGTTTCTGCAGATTCAAAAAGATGTAAGATTTCATAACATCATCACCAAATGTTTTTACTGAATATCTAAATTGTCTGCCATAAATTCATTAAATAATATTTTCGACAGGTTAACAGATATAAAAGAAAAAATAAATCAGCTTAATGAAGAAATTAGACAACTTGACATGGATTTAGAAGAACACCAAGGTAATTTTTAAAATATTTTTATGAAGTATAATATATAGATACATAGCAGTATTTATACAGTGTTAACTTGGGCCTCAGGGACTGTTTACCTGGGGTTTATTATTTAATTCTTTGTGATATCACTAAGTTTAACTATTAAAATACTAAACTATTAAAATATTTAGTAGTAGTAACTAAATATTATAGTTAGTATTGAATCATTTAAGTAATATTTTAAATATTATAGTTAGTATTGAATTTTAATAGTAACTAAATATTATAGTTAGTATTGAACTATTTAAGCCAACTAAAAACATATAACTTAAAATGGTTATATAATGGCAAGAATTTATTTTGTTTTGCAAACAAATTTTTTTGTTAATTGGGATATAGTTGTTTTACAATGTTGTGTTAGTTTCTACTGTACAGTGAAGTGAAGTAGAATTCCCTGTGCTATACAAAATCAAGTAAAATGGTTTAAAGTTGCTCACAGATTTCTAAGTTATACTTCTTCAATATTGTCAGCTATTAACTGGCGTAAGTGGTAGAGTTACAGGGGAGTGAGGATCACGTCACAAATATCACAAAAAATGTAGGAAGAATTATTCGCTAGGGGACCCACTAATGTGGTGGCAAGTACTGATTATTCCAGTCCTCTCTCAGCTTTCCCGAGCAGTGGGATTTGAAGTGCCAAGGCAGGGACCAGAGCACTTGGGGTGGAAATGCTGTGGTGGGGATTTGGGAGCTACAGTGTATGTGTGGTTGAGGGAAGAGTTTGGGCATCACAGGTTCCTAACCAACTTGTCTCTAACAAGGGAGGAAAAGCTGGGTTACTATGGCACTTTAATTACAGATTAACTGCAAACCAGTTAATATGCTATTGGATTATCAAGAGTTGACTATATATTCTTATGAGTTAGGTATTCTATTGTAAATAATATGCCTATTACGGCTAAAGAAACATTCATAGCAGGGGGAAAGGGTGTTCTTTTCCTAAATTAATTTTTTATTTCAATTTTAATGCAGTGTATTAGTTTTATTTATACATTTTATTGATTTATGAATAATAGCATTAGCTACTATTAATTGATTACTTACCTGGACTGGTTACTTTGTGATCTTTGCAGGAACACTTTGAAGGCTTCTAACCTCTTTTATGCTTGTTGAAACTCAGAGAAGTTAACTCAGATTCTCACAGCTAGTAAGGGGTAAAGTCTAGATATAAACCAAGTTCTCTTTGACCCCAGTGTTAGCTCTATTGCCCAAACCTAATCTTGGCTTTCTGATATGAAGTGCTGTATTTGTGAAATAAAAATATTCTTGTGAAATGCTTACAGTCTTATTTACATGTGGCTACATGTAAACCAGACATCTAAAATCAGACAAACTTTAAGTCCTGGTTATTAGGTAAGTAAACTTATCTGAGCTTTCATTTTCTCATCTGCAAAATGAATATAGTGGTCCTACCTCACTAAGATTTATGAATAGTAAATGGTACACATGGCAAGGTAGGTTCACAATAAATTGTTACTAAGGTCATGTTGTTTTCTTTATTAAATTATATTATTGCTTTTAATTTATGTAGATCTAGTATATAGATTTTCTTTGTTAATAAATTATTCTGAGAAATCTGATAATGTTCTTGATTTCAGATGCTTTATGGGATACATTTTAAATAATATTCCTCCTTCTAAATTTAAATTTCTAGCAGAATTCTATTTATTTTTCCAGTAAAATAACTCATTTGGGGGTAACTATTTTATTTTATTTCATTTTTACATCTTTATTGGAGTATAATTGCTTTACAATGGTGTGTTAGTTTCTGCTTTATAACAAAGTGAATCAGTAATACATATACATATGTTGCCATATCTCTTCCCTCTTGCGTCTCCCTCCCTCCCACCCTCCCTATCCCACCCCCCTAGGTGGTCACAAAGCACCAAGCTGATCTCCCTGTGCTATGCAGCTGCTTCCCACTAGCTATCTATTTTACGTTTGGTAGTGTATATATGTCCATGCCTCTCTCTCGCTTTGTCACAGCTTACCCTTCCGTCTCCCCATATCCTCAAGTCCATTCTCTAGTAGGTCTGTGTCTTTAAACAATTTATTATTAATTGCTAGTTCTACGATAAATAGAATGCTTTGAATTGTAGCTTCCCTTTTCCTTTTTGTTTTCGTAAATTCTTTGTCCTTTTTTTTTTTTTTTCCTGGCTGCACCACAGCTTGCGGGCTCTCAGTTCCCCAACCAGGGATCGAATCGGTTCCTCCTGCAGTGGAAGTGAGGAGCCCTAACCACTGGACCACCACGGAATTACCTGTCCTTTTTGATTAATGTAGAAAGGCACAATCTATAATGTAATGTAATAGTAGCAAAAAAGCATATATATATGTACATATAAAAATATATGTGATATATAAATATTATGTATTGTATGTTCACATATATATCAATGCATTAGTTTTTTGTTCTTCTACTACACTTTGATCATCCTGGATTATTGGGGTTTTTATTAGAAGGTCACTTGTTAGTTCAGGACCTCATTATTTCTTTCCTGAACTATTTCAGTAGTCTACTAACTGGTCCCCGACCTCCAATCTTGCTCCCTCTCAGATTCATCCACCACAGTGTTGCCAGAGTGACTTATGTGAAATGTGATTCTGTATCATTCTCCACTTAACAGTGGTTCCCCATGACCTACAAGATAAAGTTTAAGAATCTTTGTGTGGCATTCTAGTCCCTCCATAATCTGACCTGTACATTGTCAGTCTCCTCTCCTACCCCTCAGCATCTCTATCCTTACATTCTAAGAATAATAATAATAATCTACCAGTGGTACCTCATACCTCACCCTCTTATCATACATCAAAGGATTGTTTCATGCTCAATCCTTTGCTCCTATTATTTGTTCCCTTTTCTTGAATGTTCTTTTCTCTGTTACTTACTTTACTAACTTCTCATTTTTTAAGATCTAGCTCAGGTATCCTTTCATATCCAACATAGTAACCGTAATTTCTCTCCCTGACCTATTTCTGGGCTGGGCTAAGTGAGTGATCCCCTCCGTTATCAGAACACACGGCATAAATGTATTGACCACATTACTTTACCACTTTCTACTTAGGTGTTTGTCTTTTCCCTTAAGCTATACATCCTCCGGGATAGGGACTGTGTCTTGTTCACTTTGGTAACCTCTTTCATCAACACAATGCCTGGAAAAATAAACATTCAATAAGTCTTTGTGGAATGAATTAAACAGTCCTGTATTTTATTTATATATTTTTAAATAATTTTTTTTTTTTGGCTGCACCATGCAGCTTGTGGGATTTTTAGTTCCCCATCCAGGGACTGAACCCAGGCCCTCAGCAGTGAGAGCATGGAGTCCTAACAGCTGGACAGCCAGGGAATTCCCAGTCCTGTATTTTAGAAGGGAAAGATTTGTAGAATGAATTAAAGGTGAGAGTTGGCCTCTAGTCACTTCTTTGGGCCCTCTAGTTCTTAAGATATACAAATGCACTCTTATCTACAGAGAGAGCTGGATTAGTTAGCAACAGTTTTATTACTTTTTAGAGGATCCCTACCTTCGATTTATGATTTCCAGTAAAGAGGTGGATTCTTATCTACATCTGCATTCTCAGCAGTCCCTTGACTCAAGATTGTGGATAATCTGCTCCTTAAGATGTGGAGGATTATCAAGTCATTTTGACTTTCTGGTCCATACTTATCTCTACCCCCAGCTTTATTCCTTCTGGCCCATTTTATTAATTTCTTAGATGTTACCTGGTTTCTTCCATTTATGGCACCTGTGTGTAATCCAGCTAGGCCACCTTTTGCCTTGTAGGGGTTCTGGTTAACATAACACTTAAACTGTAAATGTGTTTGTACATGTCTGACTTTGTTAGTACTTGCTCCAACCCTTCAGTTTTCAAATAAACTTTTAAAAGGTTTGCATAATTCATTCTAAATTTAAAGGCATCCTTTGATACTGGTTTAGGTACAGTTATGTTCTCTGCTAGATATTAATGGTGGTCCTGTAATCCAACAGCTTCTTCAAGTTCATCATATTTTTGCACTTTTTAAGTCCTTAAAGTTATAATTTGCTAAAAGTTACATTGTCTCAAAGTTAACTAAATAAAATCAATTAACAGTTTTTTGGCTATTCTACAAAAATCTTCATTATTCCTAGATGCTGAGTTATCAGTTTCTGTGACAATCTGGATAATGCAGAAAAAATCCTCATAATACGCTTACACTTTTGACCAATTCTAGACGGGCTTCTTTGCTCTCAAATCTTTATTTAGTCTTTGTAAGTAATTTTTAATGGTGAAATAATCTCGTAACAGAGAATTTTCGTTATAATAAGATGTCATCACTTTTTTAAACTGCTAGAGGATTTAATCCTATTATGTTAAGTATTTGTTAGACTTCACCCCTACAGTCGTTTTACTTTATTGCTGGATCAGGTAACTTTGTTATATGGGTTCTAAAAATACTTAGGTTTAAATATGTGTGCTATCCTATATTTTAGCAGGAAAGGAATTGTTACTATTTTTGCTAACTAGAAGCAGTGAGAAATAGCTCTATTGAAAGTTGTTATATGGTCAGAACTCGGCTACAATCTGCATCATTATTAAAGCAGAGCACTATTGGCAGATGCCATGCTACTTTTCAGAAAAGCTTGATTTCTCCTGGAATCCATCCTGATTTCTCCTTTCTCAAGCTGAAGTGCCAACCATTAAATATTTACTTAATTGTTGCTTTTTAAAATGCTCCTTCTGTATGAGAAAGGGAAAGTAATGGAAAAGGCGTTGTAGCTCTAGGTGAAGGCAACAAGATAATAGTAGCCTATATTATTTTTATTATTGTTTTACCTAAAGATTTACTTCTAACATATAGTTGAGTAATTAGTTTTTGATAAGGTAATTGTTGACTAAGAAAATTTATTCTCACCACAAATTAATTTTTGTATATTTCATATTGAAGGTCCCTCAAAGTAAATGGTGTTTATTGGTCCACTTAACTCAGGCCTCTACTGTACTCTTCACTATATTCTGTTAAATTCTAAAAAGAGCAGTGTTACTATTTTAAGACACGACAAAACCTTTCATGGTGTAGGAATACAAAATAAGTGATTGTCTATGCAGAACTCCTGAGCGTTTTGAAATCTGGTTAATTCTCAGCTTTACCCAGTGCAGCTTAGGTTTAGACTTTCTCAGGTCTGCTAAATTAGTTACCATTTGTCCATCTACTTCCAGCTTCCAAAATTTTATTACTATTGTTTCATCTCCTATTTTCCTCATTGCTGGGAGTTTGACCTTTAAAAATTCTTTTTACTATAATTTTAGTGGAGTTTGGGGGGTGGGGCAGGTTAGGGTTAGATGTGCATGTTCAACCTACCATCTTTGTCAAAAAATTACCAGTTATAAACTTACCCAGAATTTCTGAAGCGTTTTAATCACCTTGAATGTACTTCATTTTATGGGTGTGTGTGTGTGTGTGTGTGTATGTGTATGTGTGTGTTGCCTCAAATGACCATTCTCATGTATTGTCATTAACTGTGCAAATTATCAGTCAGCATCTAGGAGGTTACCCCTTCCTACTTTTTAAAAATTTTCCTTAACGTAGTTAAAGTTATTTTAAAGACTCCAATTAACTTATTTTAATTGTGTACTTTTTATGTACAACCTGGTGTGTACTTAATGTGGTAAATTCAAGCAATACAAAAGTGTATAAAGTAAAAATCATCTCCTTTCTCCTCATACGCATCCCATTCTGCAGAGGTAATCATTATTTACAGTTTGATATGTGTAGCCTTTTAGACTTTTTTCTATACACGGCATATATATATATATATTTAATGTATATGCATTTAATTGAGTGATACAGTTCTTCTGAGCTTGAGTCTTTTCATTTAACTGTATATAATGAACATTCTTCCATATGAGGATGTATATACTTCATTCTAAGAAGTATAGCATAGTAGCCAATGTCAGACTAAGAATGGTCCCTGGCACATATTTAAGTACTTACAAAAACTATTAGCTGTAGTCATGTTGATATTCTTGTTAAATAGTATTAGCTGTATCCACATTGACATTAGGTTGTTTCTAATTTTTCACTACCAAGAACAATGCTGCAGTAAATAACCTTGATAAGTATATGTTTGTTAATTTGTATATTTCTATAGGCTAAATTTCTAGAAGTGAAATTTTGAATAGAAAGTTACTTATGTATACAATTTTGATTATTTTTGAAAATTTCTTTCCAGAAATGGTTGTACCAGTTTATACATCCAGCAGCAGTATGTGAAAGTGCTTCCTCACAAGTGCTAATTACTTCTCTGACACTTCACTGTTCTCAAAGGCCTGAATTTGTAGTACTACCATGATCCACGAGGTGGAGCTAATTTTCTGGACATCTGCATGCTCAGACAAGGCTTAAGGAACACAGTTTACAAAGTACAGTCACATTTCTCCCCAGGAAGGATTTTTGGGCATTATTGCTCACTACAAATTATTCCTTCAATTTTACAGTACAGTATCTTCCCAAAGATTGGTAAAACGGAATATCATGTGCTTATCAATACAGCATATCACAGACATCTAAATATCTAACAGCTACAATGTGATAAATATGTATCATAGTAGAAGTATGCATAAAATGCTACAGGATCATTGGATTACTGTCCTAAACTTCAAATGAATTCATTGCAATTTACTCTATAATTTATATGCTGCTTTCAAGAGTAGTAAAAACATAAAATACAACCCTTTTCTTTGGTTTGTCTGTAGGATACTTCTTCCTACTCATAGTTCCAAGGCCCAGGTTAGAAGTTTTTATTCTCTGATTATGTCAGGTAAAATAGAATTTATAAAGACAGAATAGTTTTGTTTTAGGGCACGGGTTCTGCAACCCGAATGCCAGGATTCAAATCTGAGCTGTGCTGTTTTACTGGCTGATCTCAGACGTGCTACTTGACCTTGCTGTACCTTAGTTTCCTCATCTTTAAAGTGGAGATAATAACAGTACCTACCTTCCTTTTAGGGTTACTGTGAAGGTTAGATGAATGGAGCGTGTGTGTATGTGTGTGTGTGTGTATGACTCAGAATAGCATGCAATTTAAAAATTGCACATAAATGTTATTAGCTGTTACTATCAATGCTATTAATTTTTTTTAGTTTTTTTAGAACAGCTTTACAAAGGTTTAATTGACATACAATACAGTAAACATATTTAAAGTACATAATTTGATAAGTTTTGACATATGCATCCACCTGTGAAACCATTACCACAATCAAGAGAGTAAACATACCCAGCGATCCCCAAAATCTCCTAATACCCTTTTGCAGCCTCTCCCTCCCACTCCTACCTGCTTCACTCTCCCATCCTCAAGTAACCAATGATCTTGTTTCTGTCACTGTTGATTAATTTACATTTTCTAGAATTTTATATAAACAGAATCATAACTATGTACACATTTTTCTCTGGTCCTTCACTCAGCATAATTATTTTAAGATTTATCCATATATTTTCACATGTCACCAGTTAGCTCCTGTTCATTGCTGAGTAGTATTCCACTGTGAAGATAAACTACAGTTTATTTATTCATTCTTCTTTGTCTGACTTGGATTAATTATTTTTAATGATTCCATTTTATCTTCTTTATTGGTCTTTCAGCTATAATTCTTTGTTTTGTTATTTTAGTGGTTGCTTTAGGATATTGTGTATATCTTTAACTTACCACAGTCTACCTTCATGTTATATTATACCTCATTATGTATAGTATAAGAACCTTAGCAATGACATGCTTCTACTTCTCCCTTCCTGGTCTTTGTGGTATTGTCATCACACATTTTCCTTTTACATATTTTATAAGGTAATAACTACATAGCTATTTTTTTCACACACATACACTGTATTTTATTTTTACAAGAGATAAGTAAACTGACAGCAAGCATTGTATATGGATGACCACAACAAAAGCAACAATGATTGCAATTACCGAACACAAAACACACTCATACTATGTCATAATATTGACATTCAGTCCAGTAATCCTCCACTGTAACAGCTCCTTTACTTTGCAGTGAAAATTGGTTTGTATATTTTTTGCCTCTGAGTCCTTGTGGGATTTTTTTTTTAATTCAAACAGAAAGTCAGAAAATTATAATCATTCTCATCAGTTCAATCAGTCCCATGTAATTAATTTTTTTTTCATCTTGATCTTTTGTTAGCACTTTTATGAATTCATCAGTTTTCCATTAGGGTTCTGAAAATGCTTATTCATTCAGTTCAGCAGTACAGTCAGTTACCAGAAACCTGCACTTCTCAGAGTCTTTTCCATGAATTCCTTGAAGATGAAACCCTTTTATAGGAACATTTTTGCAAAAGCATCAGAGTACACCCAGAACTGTCTGTAAATGACAAAAGACTTAAAAATGACCACGGTTAAAGATTTGATGAAAGTTCATAATAATGCAATTGACAAGGAAATTTAGTTATTTCTGAGATATCCATTTTGCATAGCTATTATTTTTGACAGTCAATTATATTTTTAAAAGATTACTAATAAGGAGCAAAATCTTACTATTTACCCATGTAGTTACCATTTCTGCTGTTCTTCAGTCCTTAATGTAGATTCCAGATTTCCATCTGAGATCTTTCTCTTTCTGCTTGAAGGACTTTAAACATTTCTTGTAGTTATGGTCTGCTGGTGATGAATGCTTTCAGCTTTTGTATGTCTGAGAATGCCTATTTGCCTTCATTTTCAAAGGATATTTTTGCTGGGTATAGTCAAGGTTGACAGATTTTATCTTTCAGTACTTTAGAGATGTTGATCCACTGTCTTCTCACTTATATTGTTTCTGATTAGAAATCTTTTTTTTAACATTTTTATTGGAGTATAATTGCTTTACAATGGTGTGTTAGTTTCTGCTTTATAACAAAGTGAATCACTCATACATATACATTTATCCCCATATCTCTTCCCTCTTGCGTCTCCCTCCCTTCCACCCTCCCTATCTCACCCTTCTAGCTGGTCGCAAAGCATCGAGCTGATCTCCCTGTGTTATGCAACTGCTTCCCACTAGCTATCTATTTTACATTTGGTAGTGTATATATGTCCATACATACACTACCACTCTCTCACTTTGTCCCAGCTTACCCTTCCCCCTCCCCGTGTCCTCAAGTCCATTCTCTAGTAGGTCTGCATCTTTATTCCCATCTTGCCCCTAGGTTCTTTGTGACGATTTATTTATTTATTTTTTAGATTCCATATATGTATTAGCATACGGTATTTGTTTTTCTCTTTCTGACTTACTTCACTCTGTATGACAGACTCTAGGTCCATCCACCTCACTACAAATAACTCAATTTTGTTTCTTTTTATGGCTGAGTAATATTCCATTGTATATATGTGCCACATCTTCTTCATCCATTCATCTGTCGATGGACACTTAGGTTGCTTCCATGTCCTGGCTATTGTAAATAGAGCTGCAATGAACATTTTGGTACATGACTCTTTTTGAATTATGGTTTTCTCAGGGTATATGTGCCCAGTAGTGGGATTGCTGGGTCATATGGTAGTTCTATTTTTAGTTTTTTAAGGAACCTCCATACTGTTCTCCATAGTGGCTGTATCAATTTACATTCCCACCAATAGTGTATGAGGGTTCCCTTTTCTCCACACCCTCTCCAGCATTTATTGTTTGTAGATTTTTTGATGATGGCCATTCTGACAGGTGTGAGATGATATCTCATTGTAGTTTTGATTTGCATTTCTCTAATGATTAATGATGTTGAGCATTCTTTCATGTGTTTGTTGGCAATCTGTATATCTTCTTTGGAGAAATGTCTATTTAGGTCTTCTGCCCATTTTTGGATTGGGTTGTTTGTTTTTTTGATATTGAGCTGCATAAGCTGCTTAAATTTTGGAGCTTAATCCTTTGTCGGTTGCTTCATTTGCAAATATTTTTGTTTTTATTTCCATTTCTCTAGGAGGTGAGTCAGAAAGGATCTTGCTGTGATCTATATCATAGAGTGTTCTGCCTATGTTTTCCTCTAAGAGTTTTATAGTGTCTGGCCTTATATTTAGGTCTTTAATCCATTTTGAGTTTATTTTTGTGTATGGTGTTAGGGAGTGTTCTAATTTCATAGGTTCCCCATGACCTACAAGATAAAGTTTAAGAATCTTTGTGTGGCATTCTAGTCCCTCCATAATCTGACCTGTACATTGTCAGTCTCCTCTCCTACCCCTCAGCATCTCTATCCTTACATTCTAAGAATAATAATAATAATCTACCAGTGGTACCTCATACCTCACCCTCTTATCATACATCAAAGGATTGTTTCATGCTCAATCCTTTGCTCCTATTATTTGTTCCCTTTTCTTGAATGTTCTTTTCTCTGTTACTTACTTTACTAACTTCTCATTTTTTAAGATCTAGCTCAGGTATCCTTTCATATCCAACATAGTAACCGTAATTTCTCTCCCTGACCTATTTCTGGGCTGGGCTAAGTGAGTGATCCCCTCCGTTATCAGAACACACGGCATAAATGTATTGACCACATTACTTTACCACTTTCTACTTAGGTGTTTGTCTTTTCCCTTAAGCTATACATCCTCCGGGATAGGGACTGTGTCTTGTTCACTTTGGTAACCTCTTTCATCAACACAATGCCTGGAAAAATAAACATTCAATAAGTCTTTGTGGAATGAATTAAACAGTCCTGTATTTTATTTATATATTTTTAAATAATTTTTTTTTTTTGGCTGCACCATGCAGCTTGTGGGATTTTTAGTTCCCCATCCAGGGACTGAACCCAGGCCCTCAGCAGTGAGAGCATGGAGTCCTAACAGCTGGACAGCCAGGGAATTCCCAGTCCTGTATTTTAGAAGGGAAAGATTTGTAGAATGAATTAAAGGTGAGAGTTGGCCTCTAGTCACTTCTTTGGGCCCTCTAGTTCTTAAGATATACAAATGCACTCTTATCTACAGAGAGAGCTGGATTAGTTAGCAACAGTTTTATTACTTTTTAGAGGATCCCTACCTTCGATTTATGATTTCCAGTAAAGAGGTGGATTCTTATCTACATCTGCATTCTCAGCAGTCCCTTGACTCAAGATTGTGGATAATCTGCTCCTTAAGATGTGGAGGATTATCAAGTCATTTTGACTTTCTGGTCCATACTTATCTCTACCCCCAGCTTTATTCCTTCTGGCCCATTTTATTAATTTCTTAGATGTTACCTGGTTTCTTCCATTTATGGCACCTGTGTGTAATCCAGCTAGGCCACCTTTTGCCTTGTAGGGGTTCTGGTTAACATAACACTTAAACTGTAAATGTGTTTGTACATGTCTGACTTTGTTAGTACTTGCTCCAACCCTTCAGTTTTCAAATAAACTTTTAAAAGGTTTGCATAATTCATTCTAAATTTAAAGGCATCCTTTGATACTGGTTTAGGTACAGTTATGTTCTCTGCTAGATATTAATGGTGGTCCTGTAATCCAACAGCTTCTTCAAGTTCATCATATTTTTGCACTTTTTAAGTCCTTAAAGTTATAATTTGCTAAAAGTTACATTGTCTCAAAGTTAACTAAATAAAATCAATTAACAGTTTTTTGGCTATTCTACAAAAATCTTCATTATTCCTAGATGCTGAGTTATCAGTTTCTGTGACAATCTGGATAATGCAGAAAAAATCCTCATAATACGCTTACACTTTTGACCAATTCTAGACGGGCTTCTTTGCTCTCAAATCTTTATTTAGTCTTTGTAAGTAATTTTTAATGGTGAAATAATCTCGTAACAGAGAATTTTCGTTATAATAAGATGTCATCACTTTTTTAAACTGCTAGAGGATTTAATCCTATTATGTTAAGTATTTGTTAGACTTCACCCCTACAGTCGTTTTACTTTATTGCTGGATCAGGTAACTTTGTTATATGGGTTCTAAAAATACTTAGGTTTAAATATGTGTGCTATCCTATATTTTAGCAGGAAAGGAATTGTTACTATTTTTGCTAACTAGAAGCAGTGAGAAATAGCTCTATTGAAAGTTGTTATATGGTCAGAACTCGGCTACAATCTGCATCATTATTAAAGCAGAGCACTATTGGCAGATGCCATGCTACTTTTCAGAAAAGCTTGATTTCTCCTGGAATCCATCCTGATTTCTCCTTTCTCAAGCTGAAGTGCCAACCATTAAATATTTACTTAATTGTTGCTTTTTAAAATGCTCCTTCTGTATGAGAAAGGGAAAGTAATGGAAAAGGCGTTGTAGCTCTAGGTGAAGGCAACAAGATAATAGTAGCCTATATTATTTTTATTATTGTTTTACCTAAAGATTTACTTCTAACATATAGTTGAGTAATTAGTTTTTGATAAGGTAATTGTTGACTAAGAAAATTTATTCTCACCACAAATTAATTTTTGTATATTTCATATTGAAGGTCCCTCAAAGTAAATGGTGTTTATTGGTCCACTTAACTCAGGCCTCTACTGTACTCTTCACTATATTCTGTTAAATTCTAAAAAGAGCAGTGTTACTATTTTAAGACACGACAAAACCTTTCATGGTGTAGGAATACAAAATAAGTGATTGTCTATGCAGAACTCCTGAGCGTTTTGAAATCTGGTTAATTCTCAGCTTTACCCAGTGCAGCTTAGGTTTAGACTTTCTCAGGTCTGCTAAATTAGTTACCATTTGTCCATCTACTTCCAGCTTCCAAAATTTTATTACTATTGTTTCATCTCCTATTTTCCTCATTGCTGGGAGTTTGACCTTTAAAAATTCTTTTTACTATAATTTTAGTGGAGTTTGGGGGGTGGGGCAGGTTAGGGTTAGATGTGCATGTTCAACCTACCATCTTTGTCAAAAAATTACCAGTTATAAACTTACCCAGAATTTCTGAAGCGTTTTAATCACCTTGAATGTACTTCATTTTATGGGTGTGTGTGTGTGTGTGTGTGTATGTGTATGTGTGTGTTGCCTCAAATGACCATTCTCATGTATTGTCATTAACTGTGCAAATTATCAGTCAGCATCTAGGAGGTTACCCCTTCCTACTTTTTAAAAATTTTCCTTAACGTAGTTAAAGTTATTTTAAAGACTCCAATTAACTTATTTTAATTGTGTACTTTTTATGTACAACCTGGTGTGTACTTAATGTGGTAAATTCAAGCAATACAAAAGTGTATAAAGTAAAAATCATCTCCTTTCTCCTCATACGCATCCCATTCTGCAGAGGTAATCATTATTTACAGTTTGATATGTGTAGCCTTTTAGACTTTTTTCTATACACGGCATATATATATATATATTTAATGTATATGCATTTAATTGAGTGATACAGTTCTTCTGAGCTTGAGTCTTTTCATTTAACTGTATATAATGAACATTCTTCCATATGAGGATGTATATACTTCATTCTAAGAAGTATAGCATAGTAGCCAATGTCAGACTAAGAATGGTCCCTGGCACATATTTAAGTACTTACAAAAACTATTAGCTGTAGTCATGTTGATATTCTTGTTAAATAGTATTAGCTGTATCCACATTGACATTAGGTTGTTTCTAATTTTTCACTACCAAGAACAATGCTGCAGTAAATAACCTTGATAAGTATATGTTTGTTAATTTGTATATTTCTATAGGCTAAATTTCTAGAAGTGAAATTTTGAATAGAAAGTTACTTATGTATACAATTTTGATTATTTTTGAAAATTTCTTTCCAGAAATGGTTGTACCAGTTTATACATCCAGCAGCAGTATGTGAAAGTGCTTCCTCACAAGTGCTAATTACTTCTCTGACACTTCACTGTTCTCAAAGGCCTGAATTTGTAGTACTACCATGATCCACGAGGTGGAGCTAATTTTCTGGACATCTGCATGCTCAGACAAGGCTTAAGGAACACAGTTTACAAAGTACAGTCACATTTCTCCCCAGGAAGGATTTTTGGGCATTATTGCTCACTACAAATTATTCCTTCAATTTTACAGTACAGTATCTTCCCAAAGATTGGTAAAACGGAATATCATGTGCTTATCAATACAGCATATCACAGACATCTAAATATCTAACAGCTACAATGTGATAAATATGTATCATAGTAGAAGTATGCATAAAATGCTACAGGATCATTGGATTACTGTCCTAAACTTCAAATGAATTCATTGCAATTTACTCTATAATTTATATGCTGCTTTCAAGAGTAGTAAAAACATAAAATACAACCCTTTTCTTTGGTTTGTCTGTAGGATACTTCTTCCTACTCATAGTTCCAAGGCCCAGGTTAGAAGTTTTTATTCTCTGATTATGTCAGGTAAAATAGAATTTATAAAGACAGAATAGTTTTGTTTTAGGGCACGGGTTCTGCAACCCGAATGCCAGGATTCAAATCTGAGCTGTGCTGTTTTACTGGCTGATCTCAGACGTGCTACTTGACCTTGCTGTACCTTAGTTTCCTCATCTTTAAAGTGGAGATAATAACAGTACCTACCTTCCTTTTAGGGTTACTGTGAAGGTTAGATGAATGGAGCGTGTGTGTATGTGTGTGTGTGTGTATGACTCAGAATAGCATGCAATTTAAAAATTGCACATAAATGTTATTAGCTGTTACTATCAATGCTATTAATTTTTTTTAGTTTTTTTAGAACAGCTTTACAAAGGTTTAATTGACATACAATACAGTAAACATATTTAAAGTACATAATTTGATAAGTTTTGACATATGCATCCACCTGTGAAACCATTACCACAATCAAGAGAGTAAACATACCCAGCGATCCCCAAAATCTCCTAATACCCTTTTGCAGCCTCTCCCTCCCACTCCTACCTGCTTCACTCTCCCATCCTCAAGTAACCAATGATCTTGTTTCTGTCACTGTTGATTAATTTACATTTTCTAGAATTTTATATAAACAGAATCATAACTATGTACACATTTTTCTCTGGTCCTTCACTCAGCATAATTATTTTAAGATTTATCCATATATTTTCACATGTCACCAGTTAGCTCCTGTTCATTGCTGAGTAGTATTCCACTGTGAAGATAAACTACAGTTTATTTATTCATTCTTCTTTGTCTGACTTGGATTAATTATTTTTAATGATTCCATTTTATCTTCTTTATTGGTCTTTCAGTTATAATTCTTTGTTTTGTTATTTTAGTGGTTGCTTTAGGATATTGTGTATATCTTTAACTTACCACAGTCTACCTTCATGTTATATTATACCTCATTATGTATAGTATAAGAACCTTAGCAATGACATGCTTCTACTTCTCCCTTCCTGGTCTTTGTGGTATTGTCATCACACATTTTCCTTTTACATATTTTATAAGGTAATAACTACATAGCTATTTTTTTCACACACATACACTGTATTTTATTTTTACAAGAGATAAGTAAACTGACAGCAAGCATTGTATATGGATGACCACAACAAAAGCAACAATGATTGCAATTACCGAACACAAAACACACTCATACTATGTCATAATATTGACATTCAGTCCAGTAATCCTCCACTGTAACAGCTCCTTTACTTTGCAGTGAAAATTGGTTTGTATATTTTTTGCCTCTGAGTCCTTGTGGGATTTTTTTTTTAATTCAAACAGAAAGTCAGAAAATTATAATCATTCTCATCAGTTCAATCAGTCCCATGTAATTAATTTTTTTTTCATCTTGATCTTTTGTTAGCACTTTTATGAATTCATCAGTTTTCCATTAGGGTTCTGAAAATGCTTATTCATTCAGTTCAGCAGTACAGTCAGTTACCAGAAACCTGCACTTCTCAGAGTCTTTTCCATGAATTCCTTGAAGATGAAACCCTTTTATAGGAACATTTTTGCAAAAGCATCAGAGTACACCCAGAACTGTCTGTAAATGACAAAAGACTTAAAAATGACCACGGTTAAAGATTTGATGAAAGTTCATAATAATGCAATTGACAAGGAAATTTAGTTATTTCTGAGATATCCATTTTGCATAGCTATTATTTTTGACAGTCAATTATATTTTTAAAAGATTACTAATAAGGAGCAAAATCTTACTATTTACCCATGTAGTTACCATTTCTGCTGTTCTTCAGTCCTTAATGTAGATTCCAGATTTCCATCTGAGATCTTTCTCTTTCTGCTTGAAGGACTTTAAACATTTCTTGTAGTTATGGTCTGCTGGTGATGAATGCTTTCAGCTTTTGTATGTCTGAGAATGCCTATTTGCCTTCATTTTCAAAGGATATTTTTGCTGGGTATAGTCAAGGTTGACAGATTTTATCTTTCAGTACTTTAGAGATGTTGATCCACTGTCTTCTCACTTATATTGTTTCTGATTAGAAATCTTTTTTTTAACATTTTTATTGGAGTATAATTGCTTTACAATGGTGTGTTAGTTTCTGCTTTATAACAAAGTGAATCACTCATACATATACATTTATCCCCATATCTCTTCCCTCTTGCGTCTCCCTCCCTTCCACCCTCCCTATCTCACCCTTCTAGCTGGTCGCAAAGCATCGAGCTGATCTCCCTGTGTTATGCAACTGCTTCCCACTAGCTATCTATTTTACATTTGGTAGTGTATATATGTCCATACATACACTACCACTCTCTCACTTTGTCCCAGCTTACCCTTCCCCCTCCCCGTGTCCTCAAGTCCATTCTCTAGTAGGTCTGCATCTTTATTCCCATCTTGCCCCTAGGTTCTTTGTGACGATTTATTTATTTATTTTTTAGATTCCATATATGTATTAGCATACGGTATTTGTTTTTCTCTTTCTGACTTACTTCACTCTGTATGACAGACTCTAGGTCCATCCACCTCACTACAAATAACTCAATTTTGTTTCTTTTTATGGCTGAGTAATATTCCATTGTATATATGTGCCACATCTTCTTCATCCATTCATCTGTCGATGGACACTTAGGTTGCTTCCATGTCCTGGCTATTGTAAATAGAGCTGCAATGAACATTTTGGTACATGACTCTTTTTGAATTATGGTTTTCTCAGGGTATATGTGCCCAGTAGTGGGATTGCTGGGTCATATGGTAGTTCTATTTTTAGTTTTTTAAGGAACCTCCATACTGTTCTCCATAGTGGCTGTATCAATTTACATTCCCACCAATAGTGTATGAGGGTTCCCTTTTCTCCACACCCTCTCCAGCATTTATTGTTTGTAGATTTTTTGATGATGGCCATTCTGACAGGTGTGAGATGATATCTCATTGTAGTTTTGATTTGCATTTCTCTAATGATTAATGATGTTGAGCATTCTTTCATGTGTTTGTTGGCAATCTGTATATCTTCTTTGGAGAAATGTCTATTTAGGTCTTCTGCCCATTTTTGGATTGGGTTGTTTGTTTTTTTGATATTGAGCTGCATAAGCTGCTTAAATTTTGGAGCTTAATCCTTTGTCGGTTGCTTCATTTGCAAATATTTTTGTTTTTATTTCCATTTCTCTAGGAGGTGAGTCAGAAAGGATCTTGCTGTGATCTATATCATAGAGTGTTCTGCCTATGTTTTCCTCTAAGAGTTTTATAGTGTCTGGCCTTATATTTAGGTCTTTAATCCATTTTGAGTTTATTTTTGTGTATGGTGTTAAGGAGTGTTTTTAATTTCATTCTTTTACATATAACTGTCCAGTTTGCCCAGTACCACTTATTGAAGAGGCTTTCTTTTCTCCATTGTATATTCTTGCCTCCTTTATCAAAGATAAGGTGACCATATGTAATGCTATTAATTTATAAACTGAAACTTTAATAACTTTCCTGGAGATTTTCCCAAAACATATTTGGAAAGTATTTTCCCCAGGATGTACAAGATAATATATTTAGTTTATCAGCTGGTATCTGAGTTTCAAATGGCATCTTTACATTGCTGTTTTGTAGCTTCTCAATATACATACAATGAAGAAGAATGAATCATTGTTTATTGTTCAATTTGGGGATTGGTTAAACTATTTATTTGTATGGTGGTATTATCTTCAGACCAGGCACTTCAGCACCATCTGAAACTTGTTAGAAATAAAACTTCTTGGACTCTACCCCAGACCTACTAAACATGAAACCTTGGGAATAGGGCTTAGCAAATTGTGTTTCAACAAACCCTCCTGATGATTCCGATGCATGCTAAAGTTTGATAACCACTGCTTTAGGAAATAATTAAGAACTTACATTGTGTTTAGTGTACAGGCCAAGGATTACTCATTATACCATCTGATTTTATGGACATTACTCTGTTGAAACAAACTTCTTCATAGTCCTTTTTATTTTCTTTAGAAATGGTGAGGCTTTAGGCAATAATTTAACTTTTACATATTTAGAGAATTTTTATTGTATATATTTTAAATGCCTCTCGTAGATAGAATAATCAGACCTTGTCTGCATAGCTGTAAAGAAACTTTCCTGCCAAAATTTAAAACATTTTGTTGAATGAAAATTGATAAATTGGGTGAAGCTTGAAGCTAAAAGTTAGTTTAAAACATTAAACTTATATGTACTCATTTTAGCATACCAGTTTAGCAATATTTGATATATTAGTTTATCACTTACTGCTATAGTGATGTGCAAAAAGTAGGTGAGAGAGAGACTGAATGTAAAAAGATGAAGTTTAATAGGACTCCAAAACTAATTAAAATTGAAGCAGGAATGGGGGAGGAGAAAGTGCTGTATCTTACTAAAATATGTGAAAATGTTAGAGGGGGTTTAGATAGCTGCTCAATGTGAATTCATGTGATACAGCCTCCAGAACAGCTGGAATCCTAGATTGCATTAACAAAAGATGAATATATGGACTATGAGAAGTGATAGTCTGCTTGGAATCCTGTTTCTTGGCATCATACTTTAAAAGGAATGAAGAAGAACTGGAGTAAGAGTAGAATGAACAGAATGATAACAAGACTGAAACTATGCCACATAAGGAACACTTGAAGGTACTGAACGCTCGAAGGTACCGGGATATTTAGCTTGCCTCAGAAGGACCCCAAGTGCTAGAAAGGAAAGAATCCTACCTTCCAGCAAAAGTACCTTGGTGTTTATTTTTGCCCCTCCTCTCTAATTTTATTTGCTATCTGCTACTTTTTCACCTCTAAAATCAGTAGGTCTGCTGACTTGGGAGCCTTGCAGCCAGAGGAGTCACTAGCTTGTGCCTTGTTGTACACTGATCATGAGAAGATTAGGGTAGCTACCTGTTCTGGAAAATGGTGATTGGACCCTTCTCCAGGGTCAGAACTGCTTCTTAGAGTATAAAAGCCAAGATTGCTCTGTTAAGCCTTGATTCAAGAGAACATTTTATGATAGAGAGGTAAAAGAGTCAGATGACCTTACTGACAAGTGAGGAGAAAGGTGCTTATGGTGGTACTCAGCCCTTTAGTGCTGGAAGAAGAGCCTAGTTCCCTTACTCCACTGGCTGGCTATAGCTGAGAGTATCAAAAAGCAATAGTGTCCTTTCTACAATATCCCAAGTCTTTTGTAACAGTCCGTACTCATTTCTTCTTTCCCTCTTGTAAGGGGAAAGAGGCCTGAATTTATAGTGGAAATTTTTGGGTACTTGTCTTACTAGAGCATAAATTTCTTGAAGGAAAATATCTTATTCATCTCTATAATTCCTCCGTTACCTGTTAAAGTGCCTTGCTGATGTGATACTTTCTATGTAAAAGCCTCCTGAACTCTTTTCACCCATCTGGTTATCATAGTACTTCATATATAGCTTAGTTGCAGTACTTATGTTGCATTGTAACTTTTTGCTTTTGTTCACCTAACAGATTGTACACCCTTCTAGGATAGAGTGGCAACTGTCTTGTTCATTTTGATATCCCCAGCACCTATTATAGTATCTGGCACATAATAGGTACTCACTAAACTTGGAAGAAATAAATTATGTAGAACTATGATCACATCAAATACTCAGAGTTGGAGGATAGCTCTAAAATAACCCTCATTTTATGAACGTGTCCTTTTCCCTTTCCTTTGGTCTCTTCATTGTTGATCTTTCTAAAATGATTAGACCCTTTTTATGGCCTGCTTTGCACCTCCAGTGTGATAACTGATCAGCTTCCCCTGTCTATGATCTTGTCCTCTCCTATAATATTAAATCTAAGGATAGATTTGGTAACAAGCCCTATATTTTACCCTACTTTAGGACTGCCCACATCTGTACATTGCCTCTCATGAGAAGCTCATATTAATCCACCAACTGAGAAATCACAAAATAGAGGAGTTCACTAGGGCCCTGATCTCTTCTCTTTTTAGCAACAGTGATATGGGAGGAGGTTTTATGAAGCTTGGGAATTTGCTAAGATATATGGGAGCTCTGTCCTAACTAATCCAGCTGGCCAGCTGTATAGCTGGGAGACATTGACCAGATATGTCTTCCAGCTCAATCTAATGGCAACTTGGAGCATGGATTTGAGGGGAGAAGGAGGGAGGAATCTCCCAGGTTTCTGACTTGGATGGTAAGTGTATGGTGAAGGGCTTTCAAACATAATAGGCAATACAGAGAGGTACAGACTTTGAGGGGGAAGACTGATGCATTTAATTATGGATAGGCTGTGTATTAGGATGTCATGAAACGTGCCCACATGAATATATGTAGTAAACAATTGGATAAAACAATCTGAAAATTAGGAAAAAGGTCAAATTTAAGAGTTTTTAAACCACAAGAATGAGTGGGATTTCCTTGGATATAATGTAGCATTAGAAGTCAATGAAGAGCAGAATCCAGAATTTAAATGAAGAAAGGGAAAGTTACGAAGAGAAGACAAAGAAGGAATGATCTGAGAGTAAGAAAAACCAGAAAAACCCAACCCCCAGGCAACAAAAAACATAAGCGGAAAAAAAATTGGAAGAAGAGGGGTTGTATCAATAGTGTCAAATATTACAGAGTAAGATAACTTGAAACTGCCCCTTGGATTTGATAATTAAGGAGTCATATAATCTTACTGTGAACAATTTCATTGGAATGTCAGGAGGAGAAGCCTCATTGCAGTGTCGTATGGTCTAATAGCAAGATGAGGAGCTGGAAACAGCATGTGTAGGAAATTCTCTTAAGTTTAGAAGAGGAAAGATAAGATGGTAGTTAAATGCCTGTAAAGCCTAGGATGCAGGCCTTCTTCTTAATCCCTTAATGCCTGGTCAATCTCCCAAGAGGACAACTTCTCAGACAGCCACACAAGGAACTAGGACTTTTTTAGAAACCTAGGCCATGGCAGATTCAGCAGATACTAGCTTTTCTGATACTTCACATATGTTATATAATATTTACGAGCATGTAAGCCTCCTGTGAGGATATTCCAGATCATGTATGCTGCAAGCTCATATTCTTTCCCTTTGCTTCCCATCCAAAAAACTATTGCCATAAATTACTGAATGGTAACATCATTATAGGGCTAATCTTAATCTGTCTATAATGTATTTTTCAAAAAAACTTAATCATATACAAACTTTGTTATTAGTGAAACAAAAAGATCTCTCCCCTTCCCCTTACAACTAATCATGCTGCATCAGTATGCTCTGAGACCATTGTTGATCATCTGAACTGATCAGTAAGGTTGTTAATGCATCCAAAGTCTTAGAGTGAACCAAATGTTTCCCATTTGTTCTGAGTGTTCACTGGCTGGGAATTCATGACCTCTGGGTATTTACTATCCTTGTACAGTAGCTTTCAGCTTTTTACTATGAGTACTGGTGGTGGGGACCTTGACAAGGTTTTCTCTGTATAGGGATTGTCCTCAGTGAATTTGGGAAAAATGTTTTCAGACCAGAAAGCAGAAAAGCTGTCTGCTGACCTGGTTCTCTGACTTTGCCATCACCTTTGTGTACTCGTAACTCACTTCCCACCCAAGCAAGTATACAAGTGGAAGTCCATAGCCTCCATGTAATTAGGGGCTGTATTCTGACTATCTACCTCCACTCCCTAATGTTATTGCTGCTCTAGCCGGTACTTGGCAAAACCGTAGAGCTTATAGGAGGATATATAGAACACAGGCTGACCAATGGGTTTTAGCCTCTGGACTCTAACTATTGGCTCCCCCATTTTCTTAGAACTCTTCTTCCTAAAGTCCTTCTAAATGCCAGCTTCTTACCAGGAACACCCTTAGGAATCTCTTATTCTCTCCATCTTTGCTGGGCATTGTCTTAGTAAGCTTCCTTTGTTTCTCTAGAATGCTAAGATCTAACTGACTTTAATGAAGAAACTGTACAGATTGGATCAAGCACAAATTTATTCTGCTTTCTCTACCTGGGGCCCTGGGAGCACAGGACTGCAGCCATCTCACTAGTTCAGGAAAATAGCCCTGGGCCTCCAAATCTCAATTTCTGTTACACTGAAAATCCTGTTTTTCTAAAATAATCATGATCCACCTCTACTAATGGTCCCTTTATGCAGCTAAAGTGTCCAATTTCATCCATCTGTACGGGCCATGGATTTTTGCCCTTTTAATCATGTCTTTTACATATATTAAGTGCAACATGGCAGTTTCTTCCTCAATTTTCTTTTTTTAAATTTATTTTTCAGTACCACAATGTCCTCGATTACCCAAGCCAGAAACCTGGGAGTCATACTTGACTTCTCCCTCTCTGACCCTCACCAAAATCCTCACCTCACTCTGGCTCTTAAATGTCTCAAATGAAAATCCTCTACCTTACATCCTAATTGCCACCAGGCAGTCTTCCTCTTTCATTTGGATTACTTTGACAACCTCCTGACTGGTCTTATTGCCTCCACTCTTACTTCTCTTTTATTTTCCAGATCAGAAATGCAAGTTGATAATTTTATTCCTCTGCTTAAAATTTTTCAGTAATCTTTGCCCTTAGGAGAGAATCCAGACTTTTATAACATGTGTCTTATAAGGTCTCTCATAACCTGCCTCATCTTTGTGCCACTTTTTCACTTCACATTCTCTGCCTCAGAACTCTTTCGGTTTTCTGTGCTACCATATTCATCCTCACTTTCATATTTCTGTACTTATAATGCTTTGACTTTCAACTCCTTCTATATTTTGACCAAGTAACTCCTATTCATCCATTCTTTATAATGCAGCTTAAATATTATTCTTTAGAGGAAAATTTCCTGGATTCCTGAACTAGATTAATTGTCCTTACTGTGTGCTGCTGTAGCACCCTTTACTTTCATATGATAGCACTTAGTACATTTTAATTGTTAAATCTCTAGACTTTAAGCTCTCTGAGGGAAGTAACCCTGCCATCTTGTTTGCTGTTATGAGCTATTCAGAGATGAAATGAAATTTCATGGGAGCTTATGTTTCCCGTCACCAGTGTGTGCATGTGTAGGTTGAATAGCTCCAAGTTGGAAGTGAAATAGAGAACCATTGGAGAGTCTTTCAGTCCTTTCCAGTCAGGGGATTGTTCTTTCCAAATAGTCAAACATACATATATATATAGCTGTTTTGAAAGACCGTGTAAGTCAATGTAAATGAATTTCACCTAATTGAAAATACTGAATATTTAATGACTAATGGCATATAGAGGACCTAAGAGATATTTCTGATTTAGAGTACTATATCTTAAGTTCTTGAAACTAATGTTAAATTTTTTATCTCTTATAGGTGAAATGAATCAGAAGTACAAGGAGCTAAAAAAAAGGGAGGAAAATATGGACAGTAAGTGATAATCTTATAGATGTGAAAATATATTCTCAGTTGTTCATTTATACTGAATCAGAGATCTCATTTTGAGAAGATATAATGACTAATAATAGTGCAGAAGTGTGGACATTCAAAGCATTTGCCTTGAAGTATTACTAAATATCTAGCATAGTTTAGATGGGTAGAGAATTCTAGAAAGATTTTGTACATGTGTATGTATGTGTATGACTGTATGTTAGGGATAGATTCTAAAGCTAATATGTACATTTATAGTCTGTATAGTCTATAGACCACTCATTGATTGTTGAATGTTCTCTTTCACATGCTTCACCTTTAATATCTTTCACCTTTTTTTAAGCTTTTCATAGTACTTATCTCATTATTTATTAGCCCTCACCTCTGATTTTGTTTCTTGGTTCTATTACTAACTGAAGCTTTAGTAGCCTTCTATTGTACCTTCTTATTCACTTTTTTTAAAAATCTGAATTTGACTTTGTAAATAGATCTTCACTTAAACTTATGTTGTACATTCATAAGTTTATCAAAATTGACTATATTAACGATTACTGGTTTCCTTTTTAAATTATTATTTTTTAAAAATCTGACATTTTTATAGGTCTGAGGCCAATTGTTACCTTCATAGAAACATGTTATAAAGCAGTAATTACCAACTCTGACTTAACGATATCCCAAGATTTCTTTTAAATCTCAGCAAGTACCAAAAATTATCTCAGAATTAATTTGTTGTTTCATGCTAATAGTAAAATTATTTTAAGTTAATTTTTGGAAGATCCATAGAAATATTTTAAGAATGTAAGTAAGAGCAAATTATGTACTAGTTCTATGTTAGAGAAGAAAAGGGAGGATTTCTTAGAATATTTATTTGTAACAATAAATTACTAAACTTACTTAGTTGAGACTAATTTGGCATTATAAAATACTCAGTTTGCAGGTAAAAAAGGTAGTTAGTAATATTTTCCAAAGTAAAGTTAGTGGCTAATTATAGATGTTAATTGTAGGTGTATCAGTGAGATCCTAGTGTAAAAACATAGGATTTATTCTCATCTCCATTTTATCAACTGTTACTTCTGAGCCTGAATTTATAAATTTTTAGTTTATTTATATTAAGGTCGTAGCAAACTTTAAAAGCCTGAAAGTATGTAGAAATGTTCTTATTGAGTAGTTTAATTACCCTTGGGTTAATAAAAAATTAAACAGTGATAGTTTAAAATTTGCCTTGAATTTCTAAAAAGTACTTTTCACACCTACAAGTCAGAGCTTATGTAGTGTTTAGCTATATCAACAGTAGCATCTCATCATATTTTTCAATTGGCAGCCTTTATTGAGACTTTTGAGGAAACTAAGAACCAGGAACTGGAAAGGAAGGCACAGATAGAAGCCAACATTGTTGCACTCTTAGAGCACTGTAGTCGAGTAAGTACCATGTACCTGTCTTAGTGTCTTCATTATTTTTACTGTGATTACCTTTCTAAATACAACTCAAAAACTGCAGTGGTTCACTATTATGTAAGAGTACAGGATACCTAATTAGTATCTTGATTCCTCAAAAAACATTTATTGAGCAGCTACTATTGTGTGGTACCATAGGAGGAAAAATGCATGGTCTCTTTTCAATATTCTAAGTGTTTTAAAAATCCAGTCAGTTCCTAAAATAGAATAGTTGAATTTTTGCTACAGTAAAATAAAGCAAATGTAAAAGAAACAATTCTGAATTTTAATTTAACCTCTCCTTATTGAGAAAACCACTTTGAATCTCACTGTATTCTTTTATAAAATATATATATAATGAATGATGTATTTCAAAAAAGAATACCCCTTCAAAACATCCAGTCCTTTAGCAGCATTTTCAAGAGTTTTATTGGAAAGTTAAATCAGTGGAATTTTTTCCACTTTTATGTCTCTGCAAATACAGAATATAAATCGTATGAAACAGATATCCTCTATCACCAATCAAGAGCTGAAGATGATGCAGGATGATCTCAATTTTAAATCTACTGAAATGCAGAAATCACAAAGTACGGCTAGGAATCTGACTTCAGGTGAGGAAACAACCTAGATTTTAATATCCTTTTTTTCTGTAACAAACTGGAACTTTTAAAATCTAATGTTATTCTCTTTGATTTTTTTTGAAAGACTGAGGATATAATTTATGACTGCCTATTGCTGCAGTCATTCATAGGCTCAGAATTTTTTGTGACTTTTCATATCAACTTAATAATAATTCATTGGGATATTCTCACTCATTTAACATTTATTATTTGCTTTATGCCTTTGCTGTAACTTGAGTATACAGGGATTAAAAAAAAAAAATCCAGTCTGTTTCCTCAAGAAACTTGCAATCTGGTGGAATGACAAACAATTGAAGTGTAATGAAACAGTGTTAAGATAGAAGGATAAGGAGCAATGGACGTGCACAGGGCTCATATCCACTGTGGTCTTGGGTAGTTAGGAGAGAGGTATCCTAGAGGTGGTAATGTTTTAATTATAGTTTCAGCCATTATGACTAACATGAGACTAGAGTAGCATTGTCCAAAAGAAATGTAATGCCAGCCACATATATATTTTGAATTGCCTAGTAGCCACATTAAAAAAATAAAAAGAGACAGGTGAATTTTAATAATATATTATATTTAACCCAGTGTATTCAAAATATTATCATTTCAACATGTAGTCAATATAAAATGATCAATGAGATTTTACAGTTACAGCCCATCTCAATTTGGACTGGACACATTCCAGTGCTCAAAAGTCATATGTGGCTAGTGGCTGCCATTTGGATAGTGCAGGTAGGGATTAGAAACAAATATAATTGAGCTTAAAGAGCCTAGGATAAAGTCAAGTCAAAATTTGTATAGTGTCTTTGGTTTTTTGAAGTGGTGGATTCTAACTATGATGGTGTATGGTGACTTTGAATTAGCTATGTTTATTTATCTACTGGAAATTACTCTGGCAGTTTGTGAGATCATGGAGAAGGAAGACGCTATTTGCTAACTTAAAAATGTTCAAAGATTCCCAAAATGGAATAGTTTCTGTAATATCCCTTTATCTGGAATCCCCAAATCTAAAAAAGCTCTTTACAGCAAACCTAACCTGACCTGAACTGACATGAGGCTTTTTAATTATCCTACCTAGTGTGACTGTTCATACTTTTTGCTGCAGGAGTATATTGATCTACTTGATGTCGGGTGCTGCCTCAGACCCTGTCATGGGAGTTGTATAATAATCAGTATATACACTATATTACTTTTCTAAAATTCAAAGAATTCTACATTCTAAAACACAACTGCCTAGGAGTTTTATATAAAGGATTGTGAATCCATAAATGCATATTGAACGCTATTAATATGCAGTTGAATTTAAATTGATGATATAGGTGGAAAATTGTCATTCTGTACATTTATTTTATCTGCCCAGATTTGCTTAAAGTTTGTTTGCCATAGTTTTATTTGTATATCTGAATTATATTCCACGTAAGTGGAGCATTCTAAATTTGATTTATACCTACTGTTGGTTTAACTATGAGTATTTTTTTAATTACGATAAAAAACACACGAAATTTACCATCCTAACTATCTGTAAGTGTACAGTATAGTAGTGTTAACTATCTACACATTGTTAATGCAACAGATCTCTAGAACATATTCATCTTGCAAAATTGAAACTTATACCATTGAACCAGCAGCTCCCCATTTCCTCCTCTTGAGCTCCTGCTAACCACACTCTACTTTATATTTCTAAAAGTTTGACTATTTTAGATACCTCATATAAGTGGGATCAGGCAATATTTGCCTTTTTGTGACCAGTTTAGTTCATATCATAATGTCCTCAAGGTTCATCTGTGTTGTGACACATGACAGGATTTATTTTTAAGGCTGAATAATATTCTGTAGTATGTACACACCACATTTTCATTATTCGTTCATTTGTTGGTGGACATTTAGGTTATTTCCACCTCTAGGCTATTGTGAAATCCTGCTGCAGTGAACATAAGTGTGCAAATATCTCTTCAAGATCCCATTTTCAATTATTTTGGATGTATACAACTATGAGTGTTTTTACATCTTTATTTTCTTTTTTCTATAAGCTGAAGAATTTTATGTTTAATTATTTCATCTAAGAAACTTCTGTTTTGTGTTTTAGACCATAGTTTAAAATTTTTCATTTTCTAAGGTCAATATTCAACAAGTTTTTGCCTCCTTTAAGCTACCTTTGTATAATGGCTGTCGAGAAACATACATTTTTTAAAAGGGTAAATATCAATACCAGGAAATGAATTCAATAATCAGGACTTTGTATTCCTTTCATACTTTTATACTTTGTGTTTACATTTCTTTTAAAAACCTAGTCTTCTCCAGAGATGTAGAATTAAAAAAGAATGAGAACTGGCTTCAATGGAGATAAAAATCTGGTTTGTTACTATGATAAGGATTTTACTGAAAGTTTCCCTTTTAAAGTTTGAATTATCTGACCTCCTACAATTAATTTCATTTAGTCAGTTATTTTTAAGTGTTAATTTAAGCCAAGCATATAAATTGTTTTTCCTCTCTTAATACTACCCCCAACAAGAAACTTTTTCTATCTGGAAATCACCATAAGAGGTTTATAATATTCTGGTTCATCTTTCAGAGATAATGAATTTTACATTCCCCTTTTGTGAACTGCCTCCATTTGACCCTTGAAGTTAAAATTGGAACTCACCTGATTTTCTTAGTGTACTCTGTGCTTCTTAATGGAGCAATATCACTCCCAAGGGGGCAAAATTACTTCTTGGGGGGAGGGTAAAAAAAATTTTAGATACTAACTATAAAGTGGCCCTCCAAAAGGTCACTGTACATAAACAGATATACATCTGTAATATAAAAAATTCATGGGAGGTGACTGGGAAAACAATAGTCTACAAAAGGCTCCTTAGGGGGACAGTAATGAAAAAAAAGAAGGTTAAGATACACTGATAAACTGCATGAGTAAAGAGACAAGGAACCTGTCAGCAATAGTTTTTATTTATATTTTTGGAAAGGAAACTCCAGGGAATAAACAAATGCGCTGATGGCAGAATATTTCAGGAACATTTCCCCAGGTCAAAGTGGTTCCTTCTGAGATTTTGCTACTATGTACACACTACTTGGTAAACTTTGCAACTTCATAGCATATCAGAAGGAACTAGTCTGCATCCTCTTCCTGTCTCTTCTCTTGGAGAAGCTTTTAGCTTTTCATGGGGTCCTGCGGTTAAAGGAAGATAAACTTTACCCTGTACCAACCAACCATTTTCTCCTTTTCTCTAGAAAAAGCAGTATATATAGTTTAAAAATGTATTTCCCTAATATATCTTTAAATTAAACTTGTAGTTAGATTTATATAACTTTTCACCGAACAGCCAAAATATACAAAGTAAGTACATTTCCTATTTAGAGCATTGAAACACCGTAAGCTTCAGTGACTTTGATTCAGCACTTTGATTCTCAACTTAACTATTTCCACCCCTAGTAGAAATATTAATCCAATAAAACAAAACCCTCTCAACATTTCAGTCCATATATTGATATATCTTTTAAAATAACATAGAGTCAATGTGGTTGAGTCTTAAGACTCTTTAAAGAGACAGAAGGAAATGTTCACATTTAATTATACTAACTTAGGACAAATTTGGTTGGTAACAACCTCCTTTCTTAAATCAGTGTCTTTTGAAGCTTTTTTTTTTTTTACTATTTGGTATTTTATACTCTATGTGATTTTTGTTATATTCATAAGTAGAGAGTTGCTCGATTCTTGAACATGACATTTTTATTACAATGTCACCTTCCAGGTATATTTTAATCTTTCTGATTTCATAGGTAGAAGAGGAAGGTTTAATAATTAGCAGCTTTGTATTGATTTTTCCATTAGAGAATCTTTATAGGTAATAAAACTTAAATTTATTAAGTCCAAGTAAATTTTGCTAAATCTTACATGAAGAAACCAACTTACTCATTGCCTGCCCTGTATAAGAGACACATCCTGGTAAGAAGGAGTGCCAAATTCTATGTATAAACTCTAACCAAATCCTAATCTGACTACTGAAATGTGTATGCATTGAGTAGGCTTTATGGGACCTAGGAAAAAGCAGCAGCTAGAAGTTGAAAGAACTGAGTACAGAGGTTTAAGATGCTACCCACTCCAAAGGAGAAAAGTTTAGAGATTTATTTAGTTTAGCAAAGTTAATTGCTTATTTATAATATATATCAGCACTTTTCAAAGGAGCAGAATGGAAAGTCTCTACAACATGTCATTTAAAATGTCCATTATACCATAAAAATTTACATTTAGTAAATTTACTAAATTTATATTTAGTAAATTTACTAAATTTACATTTAGTAAAAATGAAGAAAGAAGAAAATGTGAGTCAAGAGGAAAGGCAGTCACTACACACTGAACCTGAGATAATCCAGACGTTGAAATGAAAAGAAAAAGGACTTTAAAAGTTTATAAACATATTTAAGGGCTTGAGGGAAAATAAAATCATAAAAAATGAACAGATTGGAGAATCCCACAAAGAAATGGAAATTACAAAAAAGAACCAGGTGAAAATTCTAGAGTTGAAAATATAACTAAAATGAAAAATTCACTGACCTGAATAGAAGATTGAACACAGCAGAAAAAAAGAATCAGTGAACTTAAAGATAAATAAATAGAAATTATCTAATCTGAAGAAGAAAAAAGAATGAACAGAGCCTAAATGACCTGTGGGACAGTTTCAAGCAGTCTAATTTGCATGTAATTGGAGTCCCAGAAGGAGAGGAGGGACAGGGAATGGGGGAGAAAAGATAGTTGAAATAATGGCTGAAAATTTTCTGAAAATTTGATGAAAAACTTAATTGTACAGATCTAAGAAGCTCTTTGAACCCCAAACAGGGTTAATGTAAAAATTCCTTACCTAAGCACATCATCATCAGACTGCTGAAATGCAGCAATAAAGAGAAAACAATAAAAGGAGCCAGAGAAAAATACTATGTATACACAGGGTACAATATATCCCACTATGAGATTAAATTTTATCATAAAAATCATTGTGAATTTTGTATTTTACTCTGAAATACGTTACTTTAATATAAAAATCTTCTACCCCTAAATCTAAGTAATTTAAGGAAGATGTTCATATTTGGCTTTTGACACTCTGAAATACCACTATTTTTTTGAGGGTATTCATATTCCTACTTTAAACTAGAGGAAAAGTGAAGGTAAAACGTTGTAAGATAACAGTGCATCACTGTATGCCTCTACAAATAAGTAGCTACAGGATGTATTGGGTTATTCCCATGCCTATCCCTGGGAACACAGAAGAGAAGAAACTGGCCAAGGCACGTTTGAATCCAGATTTCTTCATCTAAATATACAGGATATATATTTCAATTCCATTTTAGTATCTGTTTTTGAGTTAGCCGAAATCAGATTTTATTTTGGTATCTATAAGGAAAGCAGAACAAAGGATGGGGCCTGGGGAGAGAAGCCTGAAGTAGCAAAATTGACCAAGTGTTACTGTTCCTCTTCCCACAACTCACTGTTGCTCATTGAGGCATCTTTGGATCATAAAGTAACATTTGCTATTGTAAAATATGAACCTTTCATAAAGGTGATAACAATATCACTCAGCACCAAAGCTTGACTGGCTGTTGACCTTGGGCAGTAATTACTTTTCTAAGCTTTAGTTTCCTCATATAATAAAATTTACCCTCGCCCAGGGCTATTACGAAAAGTAAATCAGATAATATATAAAGCCAGGCACATTCCAGGTTCTTAGTAATGTTGGTTTCCTCTTAAACCTTTCTTTCTCTTTAAAAAAGAGACCTTTAAAGCCAGCATCACAAAGTTAAGAAGTCTCTGAAATAGAGAAGGTAGGTATTATATAATCCTACCAGAATGGAATATTTTTAAAAATACTGTTTTCTGATTATAAATGGAATTCATATTCATTATAGAGGATTTAGGAGATATAAGCAAGCATAAATAAAAACTAAAAATACAATCCCACTATCAAAAGTTTATTACTGTTAAAATTTTGGTATCTTTTTAGTCGTTTTTCCGTATTTTATCACATCTTGGAAAAAAATAAAAAGCCTTTTCCGAGTATTCTCTGCCCAGCTATTATCCCTCTCTTTCAAAGGTTTCACAGTCAAATTTCTTAAACCCTTCCTCTCACTCTTGATTCCATTTCTTTCTGTGAAATCTGTTCTCAGAAGATACATCCAGGTTCTCCTGGTCAGTAAATTCAACACATATTTTGCCATCTTTTTCTTTTAATCTCTAAGTAATATTCTGTACTACAAACCACTTCTTTATTCTTGAAATATCTTTTCCCCATGACTTCTGATTTTTCTCTTATTTCTTTGGTCATTTCTTATTCTATATGGATCCTTCATGTTAATTTATTCTTTAAAAATTTGGTATTCTTATAGGTGCAGTCATGAATCCTTTTCTGTTGATGATTTGAACAACTCCCATTGCTTCAGGCGCCATCTCTATGCTGGTGGTTTCAGAATCTGTATCTTCAGAGCTCACATTTTTCCCTCTGGATTTTAGACCCATATTTCCATATATGGACATCTTTACTTATCTCTGTTTGGATGTTTCTGAGGTATCTCAAACTCAACAAATCCTAAATCGACTTCAGTGTATCATAAATCCCTCCAACAGACAAAAATTTATACGTCCCTCTGCCTACCCTCCCATACACTCATTTATTCAAGTTGGAAACGGGATTCCGCATTTTCTCTCACTCAACTACTGTATCCGGTCGATTGCCTGTTTTGTTAATCCCAAATGCCTAATCTGTTTTGAGTCCCTCCAGATCTCTCCTGCACTGTTTCTTCATTTATTTTTATCTGACATAACTGTATATTTTATATATATAGTCTTTTTCCACTGGAATATAAGTTCTTTGTTCGTTGCTATATTCCCCATGCCTTTCTATTTGCCTGGCACATAGAAAGCATTTATTTAATAAATACTGGGTTTTTTTTAAGATTTTTTTTGATGTGGACCATTTTTAAAGTCTTTATTGAATTTGTTACAATATTGCTTCTGTTTTATGTTTTGGTTTTTTGGCCGTGATGCATGTGGGATCTTAGCTCCATTACCAGGGATCTAACCCGCACCCCCTGCACTGGAAGGTGAAGTCTTAACCACTGGACTGCCAGGGAAGTCCCTAAAATTGTTTAATGAAAAAAAAAATCCCCACCAGTCTAAGATTTCTTGCCTAGATCACTGAATCAACACTTAACTGGTCTTCCTGCACATAGTTATGCTATTTTGATTAATTGTCCACATGGCAACTAGAGAGAACTTTCTAAAATTTAATTATGTTACTCTCTGATTTGAAACTCATTGATGACTTGCCATAGCCCTTAGCATAAAGTCCCAACTCCCTGTCTTGACTTAAGCCCTTCATGAACTGAAATCCTTCAATTTTTCAGTTTTCTCTCATACCACCATCCACTTTGAACTTTGGGTTCTAGTCATACTTCTCTTATTTGCGCAAAGGTACCATGCTTTCTTACCTCTAGACTTTTAGACTTTACCTCGTGCTTTCTTACCTCTAGATATTTTTGCACATGTTGATTATTTTCTCTGGAACACTCACTTTTTCCTTTGTGTGGTTGATTCCTAATCCTTAATGCCTTAGTTAAAAGGCATGTCTTCAGAGAATTCTTTTGACCAATGCCACATGTTCTGTGGTACCCTGTATTACTCTTTTCATAGTAGTTATCCAGTTTACTGTAAGTGCTTATTTAATTTCCTAATTTAACCTCTAGAATATAGCTCCTCGAGTGAAAACAATGATGTCTCTGTTGATTTCCATTATATCCTCAGCACCTGGCACATAGTAGATGCTCAATACTTTTGAAAGAAAGAATCGCGCACACACATACACACACGGGCAATTTTCATTATTTATGGAGTTTGTATTTGTATACTTGCTCTCTCACTGAAATTAATTTGTAACCCCAAATTCATATTTGCAGCACTTTCATGGTCATTTGTGAACACACGCAGAGGTGAAAAATTGGAATTCAAATTTGAAAAATTTGAATGCTCGAGTTCCCAGTGGAGGTTGATTAAGGCAGCACTATGCCTTCCTGCATTAGTTCTCATACTATAAACAAGTATCCTTTTCATGGTGTATTATTTAATGTCACTTTTTTTTTAACCACACTTTTGTGTGTTTTTGCTAGTGCTTTTGCTATTTAAAATGGCTCCCAAGTATAGTGCTGAGGTGGTGGCTAGTGTTCCTAAGCGCAAGGCTGTGATGTGCCTTACAGAGAAAATATGTCAGTTAGATAAGCTTCACTGAGGCATAAGTTGGCCTTGAGTTCAATGTTAACAAATCAATAATATATATTAAATAACATATTTAAAGAGAAACATACATAAAACAAGGTTATGTATTAGTTTGATGATAAAAGTATCATCAAAGTTGATAAAAGTATCGTGACCAGAGACTCACAGAAACCTAATCCTGTATTTCCCATAGGAGTTCAGTATTTGCTAACTCAGTGTTTACAATGACTTTTCGGAATATAACTACCACAAATAATGAGAACTGACTATATATGTACTTATAAAATTTTGCTCATAACGTTTCATAACTTGCTTTTTTCTCCACATAACTGTGTGTATATGTCATGCACATATTAAAAATGATGAATCTTTATCTCATATATTATTAAGTAAGAAAAAGAACTATGTGTGTTCTTACATGTTTGTATGAGAATGGAGACAAATGTGATTAATATACATCGGTTTATGTTGGTTACCTGGGGGGTAATTTTTAAAAAAATGTATCTTTGTATTGTCTCACTAGTTGCAGTGAATGCATGTTTCTTGTGCAGATACTCTTGTAAAAAATGCATGAGTTTTAATGATTGCATTTCCTTTTGTGTAAGGAATAAAATTTCGACTAATTATGGCCTTGAATCTTCCTGCGTTTCAGATAGTCAGCGTCTACAGTTGGATCTACAAAAAATGGAGCTACTGGAAAGTAAAATGACTGAGGAACAACAGTCTCTAAAAAGCAAAATTAAGCAAATGATAACTGATCTGGAAACATATAATGATTTGCCAGCTTTAAAATCATCAGGTGAAGAAAAGAAAAAGGTAAATGGTAACAGTTCTATGAAATTGTAATTCAAGTTGGTTTTTTCTTGATTAAATTTAATAATATATGTATTTTTTAAAATTTATAAAATTTATTATTTTCAATTGACTATTTGATATATAATCTAAGAAAAAATAAAGAAGTTTACATATATAGAAGGAATTTAGAGTGATTTAAGTTTCAAAACAAAAGACAAACATTGAAAAGCAAGTAAGTGCACTTCAAATATAAACTTTGTTAAATGCAAATTTGATTACGATATTTCTGTACTTAAGACTTCTCAGTGGCTTTTCATTGCCATTTACATTAATTTAAAGTAAATCTGGGGCTTCCCTGGTGGTGCAGTGGTTAAGAATCCGCCTGCCAATACAGGGGACACAGGTTTGAGCCCTGATCAGTGAAGATCCCACATGCCGCAGAGCAGCTAAGCCCGTGCGCCACAACTACTGAACCTGTGCTCTGGAGCCCGCAAGCCACCACTACTGAAGCCCGCGCGCCTAGAGCCCGTGCTCTGCAACAAGAGAAGCCACCACAATGAGAAGCCCGTGCACTGCAACAAAGAGTAGCCCCCGCTCTCTGCAACTAGAGAAAGCCCGCGCGCAACAAGGAAGACCCAATGCAGCCAAAAATAAATAAATTAAATAAATAAATTTACAAAAAATTTTAAAAATAAAGTAAATCTGGTGGAGTACAAACACATATGACAGCCCTAATATGTTATTATTAATATAGTTAATATTAATTTAGCTTATTATAATTAAAAGGATATTTTTACAAATAGGTTTTAGAGTAATTATAGCCTTGGTAGAATTTTATCAGAATATTATTGAAATTGTTTAAGTCAAATGCTGTTTATATTGGTTTACTAGGTATCTGCTAAAGCCTGTTATTTACTTCTGTTTGGATCTATCTAGAAATTGCATCAGGAGAGAACAGTATTATTAACCCGCAGAAATGCCTTTAAAAAACTAATTCAGAAACTAAACACAGAATATGAGACACTAAAAACACAACTGCAAGAAAACGAGACACATTCTCAGGTAAAAAGAAAAATAAAAGACTGAAATTCATTTCTGTTTTTAGGCTATCTGGCCTGTTCTCTTGATCTATATTTTCACTCCCAAAGCAATCCATTCCTTTTTTTTTTTTCAACTGCTTTATTTACCTTCCAGATTTTCTGGCTTTGAAGATAACTAGATTCTGTATAGTCTCCACTCAGAATGAATTTACTCCTGCTTTCCTGACTTAGGTAAACTTATATCGAAGGCCAACTCTATGCTAGGCACTGTTCTGGGCACAGCCATTATAGTAATGGCTTTTAAAAATTTCAAAAGTAAAGTGTTTTTAATGCAGAAACTTTGCTAATACATAAATGCTGCAGATAACAAAAATGAGCCGTAATGACTAATATCCCACCACCCAGGAGATGATTCTGTGTATATGAAGACAGATATTTCTAGTCTATATTTCTATGTCATGTGTACACTTAGTTTATACATGTACATATGTACACATTTATTTCTGTATATTTATAGAAATGGTACCATATTGTACCTATTCTTTGGAAACTTGTTTTTCATTATTAACTATACATCATAAATACTTTCCCTTGTCAGTAGATTTTGTAAAAATATGATTCTATATAATATTTGACTATATGGATATAGCATAATTTACTGAGTCAATTCCAAATTGTTGGACATTTAGGTTATTTCTTGTTTTCAAACTATTCAAATAATGCTATAAAGAGCAGTAATGTTCTTGAATTTCTTTATTTACATCTCTGATTATTACACAGGATGCATAGACAAGCCCCCTTTTCATATCACTCATCCTGTTGATAATTACCTGATCAAGGTCTAAGGTCTTCTATATTGAGAGCTCTTTCTAAGGGCAGAAATGATGTCTCTTTCCCTCACTTTCTTCCCAGCACTGTGCTAGTGGTTGGCACATAATAGGTGTTCAATAAGTATTTGTTGGAGGATTAAATGAAGCATGCGTGTCATAGATAAAATCAGTAATTGTGGTCTGATAAAGGTTGGTCATTCTCACATCTAATTATCTACATTAGCAATTTGCAACTATGATTTATTAATGCTAAATGCATTGAATTTTTTCTTCCTTCGTATAGTAATATGATGATGATGATAGACAACCATCATTAACATTTTGGTATAATATCCTTGTAAATTTTTTTTCCTTTGCAGTTATACACCCTTAATTATATTGTTTTTTTACAAATAATGAAATCATTCTATGCATATGCTCTTTAAGCAATTGTTTTCTTAAGTGTTTTCAAGCGCTTTTTTTGATGATATTTTTATGGCATCAGCTATTTCATTGTGTGGATGTACCATTTAAAAAAAAGACAAACCTTATATTCTTCTTGAAAGGGGTGGACTCTCATCAGAGTTTGCCACAACTACTAAAAACTTAGAAGTCACTAATTTACATATTTCAAATTTATTCATCAGTTACTCTGTCTCTACTTTGTAATATACAGGCCTGGATATAGACTTGTGAATAGCAAAATTATCCTAGTCTGTTTAGAGTGGGAATGGATACTGGAGAAGAAACATAAGAAAAAGTTTATGAGGCCATTGTCTTATGGTTCATAGGAAAAAATACTGATATTTCATATGGATTTTTGGCCCTCCTCTTCCACTGAATGGATGATTTAAAGAGGAAAACATTTGACAAACACAATTTCTTAGAGCCAGTCAGTGGCTACCTCATTTATTCCCACATTAAGTACTAATCTTATTTGTAATCCCACGTACAGGAATTTGTAACATAAACCACAACTTACAATGCTTCTCTGTATTATTTGTTGCCTTTTGTGAATCTCAACTGTTTGAATCACATCCTGGTCGCCCTATCTTTTGCAGTTATTTACTCAAAAACTGGCTTTTGAGATTGGTAATTTATACAATAGACCTTTTTTTTTTTTGAGTGGTTATTGATTTGAAATCATTTAAACACATTTATATTGGAACAAACTGTAAAACTCCTAGAAATCATAGGGGAAAAGCTCCTTAACATTAGTCTTGGCAACAAGTTTTTTATTATAACGCGAAAAGCACAAACGACAGAGGCAGAAATAAATAAGTGGGTCCACGTCAAACTAAAAAGTTTCTACACAGCAAATGAAACAACAAAATGAAAAAGCAGGATGGGAGTAAATATTTGCAAGTTATATGTCTCATAAGGGGTTAATATCCAAAACATATGAAGAACTCATAACAGACTTGTAAAATAAGTTGTAGGGAGAAAAAGACAGATGTGTGCTTCATAACATCCTTGGAGCTTTAAAGGCAAGTAACTGAAATAGATGTATAATATAGAAGGAATTTGACCATCTGACACAGTGTTGCTTTTATATCATTATTCATGTAGCACTTAAGGGGTCTGCTGCATTATAAGGCCACCCCTTTGTATGAAACAAAGAGGAAAAATTTGGTACTTGACTTTGCAAAAGGTTATTAGAGATTTATTGTCAAAAAATGCTGACTGCTTCCTTAAGTCCATCTTAACTTCAAGGTTCTATCAGGGGAAGCTAGATCTGATTTAGTAGCATTAAGTCACAGCACATACAGTTCATATAATTAATTAGTTATGATTCATCCTAATATCTAGATTTATCTCTTTGGAGGAAACAATGGGATGGATGCTACATTAAGACTGAACTTATGCCCTGAAAATAATTTTAACATGAGATTAGAAAGAAATATTAATAATGCTGTTTCAATTATCAGATTTTTAAAAATGATTATTACTTCTTGGAAATGTCCAGGCAGAACATTATTTTAATGTTTCATTTTTCAGACTGTCCTTTGTTTAGGAAAAAAACTATGTGCATCTTAAAAAAGAAAGACCATAACCCAGAGTTACAAGGTTAATTAAATCAGAAAAACAATTTAATTCTATAACAGTAAAATTGTCTTTGGAGGAAGCAACCATCAATATAATATCCACATTAGCTTCCTGTTGATGCAGAAATTATTGTAACAGTGCCAGCTTTTTACCAGCCCTCTTATAATCTTCACACTGCAGCTCGGCTCTTATCACAGCCTGTGGAATTAGACAGGAAATTTAGCCCTGGAAATAAGGAAGTTTCTCCTATATAGCTGAACCTTTGCAGTATTAGAATATATAGTACTTTTGTGGCATTAGACCTTCAGGTTTCAAGGAGAGATTCCTATCATGTCCCATTCTTCTGTTTTAAGTTCTTTTAGGAAAGGGAAAAATCATAAATTGTCTTTCAGTTGGTATGTTCATTGGTATAATAAATAATTTCCAATTAAAGTAAACAGAGTAAACCTGTTGTCAAGTTCAGCATTGTATTTATTATTGTATTACTGTTATTTAATTTTTTTAAATTTCTTTTTTGTCTATCATGGCTTTATCTCAATAAAATGCAGGGAGTTGAAAAGATTTAAAATTGGGGGTTTTTTTTTCTTATCATCTCAAAGGGGTGTATAATTGTTTTGAATATGGGCACTGGTTAACATTTTTCTTTTGTGTTTTTAGCTTACAAATTTGGAGAGGAAGTGGCAACACCATGAGCAAAATAATTTTGTGATGAAAGAATGTATCCTTTAAAAAACTGCGAATGAGCTTGACTGAGTGGTTTTTTTTAGGAATTTCTTTAAAGACTGAAATGAAATTCAGTTCAACATCAAATACCTAATATGTACAAAACACTGGCTAAACTATGTGGGAAATAAATGAATAAGACTTAGTTTCCATTCTATGATTGTGTGTGTGTGTGTGTGTGTGTGTGTGTGTGTGTGTACACCAAACTAATAGAAAGCAGACTGTACAAAGCCATAGTGCAGCATAGTGATTAAGTGTACAGGTTTTAGAGTCAGGAGATCTAATTTTAAATATTGACTCTACTACTTATAGGTTATGGACTTTGGACAGTTTACTTAATTGTTTAAACCTCAATTTTATCATCTCAAATACAGTTAATACTTCCTTCTCATAGAGTTGTTGGGAGAATTACATATAACCATATATATGTATATGTATGTATGCATGTATGTATAGTCATTTGTTGTTATTTATAATGCTGTACCTTGGATATCTGGGCAGCAAAGGGAGAGATAAACCAAGTAGTGTCATGAGAAATTTGACCTTCAAGCTCATCTGTGTTTCAGCCAATTCAGCTTCATCTACCAAGACAGTACTTATGTCCCATCTTATTTCTGTCAAGATAGTTCTTATATTCAGTCTTCTTGCTTGTCTTTTTGTATGGACATAGAAGGAAGCAGCTGCTGAGGACAAGTATTGTGGAGTTGTAAGAAACATTTCCCCAAAGGTTGTTTCCTAGTCCCCTTTTGACCTATTTACGGACATCTCTGCTTAGAGAACTAGATCCTGACTCACTGGTTGCATAGGTTCTCCTCTAGGACACTACTGAACATCAGCTCAGGGCAGCATGGACCCCAGCTTACCTCCAGATGAGATGCTCTAAGGGCTTTATTTCCAGTGGTTGTGCAACTTATTTTAAAAGCAGAAGATTCCCATTCACAGTATGATAGAGTCCAGAATTCTGGTTTTGTGCAACATAAAGTAGGTGATTTTGAAACAGAGTGAAGTCTAGAGACTTGCCTGAAATCCTGTGTAGTACTCTAAAGGACATAGTTCTTCTAAACATTGAGTTGTTCTATGACCAGATTAAGATTGAGATGAATAAAATGTTAACTCTAAAAAAGATTTTATACCATAGGTGAACTTTTTTGAAACAAGTTTTGCCTGGCCTTTTAGGTTTCAATTGATGCTTAATCTGTTTTTTTTAATAACTATTCTAATTGCGCTTTTTTGTGCCATCTTCAGTTTTCAATAAGAAAAATACTAGTACAATTTGGGTCCTTTCTGAGTCACAAAATTAGATTAATATTTGTTTTGATACTGTTTCCCCTTAACTCATGTAATTAGTCATAGCAACCAAGAGTCAAGAGAGTGATTACCGGCCAATTATGAAGAATGTGACCAAGCAGATTGCAGAGTATAATAAAACCATCATGGATGCTCTACATAGCATGAGCAGAAACTGAGTCTGAACCAACTACAAGTCTCTATAGAAATATCCTTTTGCTGCTAAACTTCATACATGCCGGCTGAAAAATAATAGCTTACCCTTGAAGAGTTTTACCTAAAATTTTTGAATGTTACAATTTTTGTGGCCTCTTTGAAGTGTGAAATTTTAAATAGTATAATAGTTTAATAAATAGTTTACTTATAAAAAAAGTATCGTCTCCTTTTATACTTGTATTTGTTTTGCGTGGGTGATAAAATGTCTCAAAGAACCAGGAGAAAAACAAACTAAAAGTGGCCATTGTTACTCATTTAGTTGGTATAGTACATCTATGGCAGCACATGAGATCGTCTTTTCATATGTCAAGCCTAGGAGGGGTGTATGGAGTATGATTCTGATTTAGCACTTATCAACCTTGCCAATTTTTGCTTCTAGAAAAAGTGAGAAGAGAAGGGAGATACTTAGTTTTGAGCTTTACTTCTCAAATAGGGTATATTTGATGTGTTTTAAGATATATAAACTCACATATATATTTTTATTTTATATATCACATTTTATATATCAGTTATTCCTAAAGATTTCGAATTAAGACTTTTAATCTTTGCATTTTTAAAATACTTTCTCACATGTAAATATTTGCTAGGAAAAACATGAAATTTAAAAGAAATGTACTTATTGCTGGCTCTTCTGGACTATGGCTACTGCTGTTCATTTCCACCCTGGAGTATACATTCACTCTTTAGTATTATAGGAGGACTTAAGTAGATTAATTTATAAGCATTGCTAGAACATTTGAAAGGAGAAGGTGGAAGGAGTAGAATTGTGTTATAGGAATCTGGGAGACATTATGGTAACTAAAGATGTATCCTCTCTTTTGGGCAGGAATGAGTCACCTTGCATATGCACCAGCATAAAATATTCCTTAAAACTATCCTTCCTTTGCTCTGATATCATGTTCATCAAGTTATTCTTCTTCTCAGTATTCATGAAACACAAGCGTATTAGTTTCTTTTTTAAAAGGCTTTATTGAGATACAATTTATATACGAAAAAATACCCATGCATGTTGCTTTCTTGAAGTAAATATTTATCATTAAATTATTCAACTTTAGTTCTGTGTGAATTTAGGTAGAGGGGTGAACATTGTTGAGTTTGATTCATTCTGAATTACTAGTATGGCTGAAGATCTTGCACAGTGATAAGTTCATTTAGGTGGCATTCATAAAGTGTGCTCTTCAGATCCTGAGCTCCTCAGATTTTTAATAGGTGTTATACCACCAAAGGATTCATAGTCAAAGGAATTTGGGAAACATTATTTGAAACAAAGGTAAATTGTTTTCTTTCTTCTTGACTGCTCAGAACCCTTAATGTGATAACGTGCAATAAGTTCAAGAAGAGTATATACTATTAATATTAGGGTCTTTTTTTCTGAGTAGTGGGATTGTGGGTCTTTTCATCTTTGTTGGACTTCCTGATATGTTCTCAAAATTTTCTGTGATGTGCATATAATACTTAGACATGCAATAAAAATTCAAATAAAGTCATATATACAGTTAGTACTTTAACTTGTAGAAAGGACACATGATAGTTAAGACAACTCTGTAGTCATTGAACTAGAACTGAACCAGTCTTTACCCAGAAAGGAAGTAGGAGGAAAATTGCCTATTCATTAAATATATGCATTTGCATTATAACAACGTGAAGTTCGGCAGAAAAAAAATTTGAAAATTTCTTGAAAATAGCAAGGTTCTCAACTTCCATTCTAAATTACTCATATATGATATTTGGGGAACATAATTGAGCAGGATTTCTTTAAACTAAAACGTGTTATCTGAGGGAAATTCTTGACTAATGTCTCTTCCTTCCTCTCAGAGCTTTTCAACAAATCCAACAAGAATATTCTCTCTGCTAGGATAGACCTGGAGGCTACTATCTGCATGAACCGGCTCTTCCTCAGTCAGCCACGTTGCTCAGTGAGTTTCATTCCTGTTAAAATAACACCTTGTAAGTCATGTGGAAAGAAGCTGCAGACTGAACAAACATGCTGAATAGTCTTACTAATGAACATCAACATGGGAAAGCTAGCAAGTCTTTGTTTTTCCCATCCTTATCTTTATCAGTAAATAAACGTGTGTTCTTTATACTCTTTTTCACTAATGGGAGTCCCTGATTTGGACCATATTCTGGTTTGTGTTAATGTGTAGAATTCAGGCAGGGTGAGAGGATTAGAGCATGGAGTAATGCTGTTCATACTAGAGATGAAAGAAGATAGAAGATAATAGAAGCTCCAGGGGCTCTTGCTGTCCCCCTGCCCAATTTCTCTGTTGTTCTTTCCTTTAGTTATATGATTCCAGCATAAACAACCTTAATAAATTAGAATGTTTAGGCTTGAAGTAAGGAGAAATCAAGATGGACTACTAGAGAGTACCTTTTTAAATAAAAGCAGGTTTTGTCTTTAAATTGCAGGTTCATAGTTTGAGAACTGAGATTAAACATCTTTAAAAAGACCGGTTTTAATACAAAGGTAGAAAAGTTAGGAAAGACAGATAAACAAAATGAAGAAAATAAATTACTTCTGATCACACTAGTCTCTAGATGTGCATCTATATGTCTTGTCACACATATCTATTTTTCATTATATACTTATGTATTTTTAATAAAATTAATATACTGTTCTTAAACTTACTTTTGCTATTTATAGTTTTGCAAACATTTGTTTGTGTCATTATATATTCATGTACAACAACATGTTAAGTTGCGTATTATTTTATTATAGGAATACTTTCTGAAAACAAACGCCATGTTATTGAATGAAGTTTAAGGGGTGGGGTTAAGTGTAAGCTTTGACTAAGGTAACAGTTTGAATCACAGCTCCACTACTAAATTGTCATATGACCTTGGGAAGCTAAGTCTCTGAATTTCAGTTTCTTCATCTATAGAATGAAGTAGTAGTGCTTAACTCATAGGATTGAGTCAAAGAGTATGCAGGGTCCAAGGCTTTTGACACAAAAGGCTCTTAGAAAGGTGGCGTGCTTAGCAGTGTGCAAGAGTGCTTGTTTTCCTGCACTCTCACCACTGCCTGCGTTTTCCAGGTTGACGTTGCACTACCTCATTTGTTTTAGTTTTTTTAAGTAAACCAAACTGCCTCCATTACTACAACTAGAAACCTTGTGTTTTAATCAAGAAAGCACAATGCAGAATGTGTTTTCATACTAAAAAAAGAAAACAAAATATTTTAAAAACTATTAAAAATATTTATTCATTATAACTTTGTAATAACAAAAGCTTAATGCTTCCTGCTTATATTTAGAAGATAAGAGATTATACTTTGCTGCCTCAATATCTTCTCTCATAACCTATTGTAATGAATTGCTGCTCTGAAACCTGACTGTATAACCTTAAGGGGCATAGGAATAACCTGTGTATAAATAACCTAATCAGTAAACAAGGCTGTTCTGCCTGGTCACTTTATCCTCCTCGAGGTCAGAGTGATTACACATAAGGAGAAGCTGTGTCATGGGAGGGAAAATAACACCCATTGGAGAGTCTAGTATAGAAGAGACTTTGGAGGAAGCATGAGTCAGAAGGATTTGAGTGGTCTCCTACCTAAAAGAGGCTTAGACACGCTAGATGAGCACTTCACAAGAAAAATATAAAAACTAAAATGAGATTTTCAAAATTGTTTTATTTCAAAATCTTTTTGTAAAACGGTATTCTTACCATGATAACAACATAGTAATACCATGGAAGAAAGCAAACTTAATTGATTAGAATCGTATTTGGCATAGGGTCAAGAAAGAACTTCTACTAGCCAAACTGAAATATTATTTTTGTGTTGTCACTTTCAACAGATAAACTCACCCTATTAGAGGAAGTCTCAAATGATATGACGGTGAAAATACTTGGAAGGCAGCTATGCTCATCACTATACCACCAACGCTAAAGGTGAAAATATCTGATACAGTCCATAAGCTCAACCTGAATTTTTTTTTTTTATCAAAGGAAACCACAGTTCATTTTTAAAAGCCTCTCTCAATCTTTAAACAGCTTCTTGTTAAAATGAACTTTCCCTCTGTTTACTGGAGTGAGGGAGGGCCACCTTAGAGGCCAACAATTACCACTCCATCCCCGCCCCATCCCCGCCCCATCCAAGGACAAAGCAGGGACCTTGTGTCTCAGGATTAGGGGAAATGGTTAAGAAGGAGAGGAAGAGAAAATTGCTTTTCCAGCCTCTCTGACTTCCCATGTAGCCTACAGAGAAAAGCAAGCATCCCTTGGGAGGAAATAACAAAAGTGCCAAACAGTAGATGGATGGATGAAGCCTAAATCCCTGCAGAGTACCAGAGCTCTTGCCTTTGTAAGCCACATAAGCTCTGTCCCTTGCTCATGGTGGTTATCAGAAGGCCAAATGGACATTTACTACCAATTGGCCCTACCTCCCTGGGGGCCTCTAGCCTTGAAGATGTTCCTTGGCTCAGTTCCTTTTTCTGCCAGAAATATCAAAGTCACAGAAGGGGGGCTGGTGAAGCTGTAGAAGTCCAGCTGCCTTGTCTCTTTTTTCTGTGGCACACTTGAGGTAGCCATTTAGTCCATAAGAGGTATCCATAAGAGACCCTAAGAAACAGCTAATTGAAAGAGGTGTCAGGTAATAGATAAGCAAGCTTCTTACAAAACCACTCACCACTGTATTATCTCTAAGGTGCCCCCACGTCAGCCAAAAAAAATGATAAGAGGCCTCCATAAAGTAAACATTCAAAGTTTCTGTGATCCAGTATCTTTTTATTGAGCACAGATTAGATTTCCAGGACAGGTTTCCCGTATCACATACTCTGATTTGTCAGACTTTTGATTCCTAAGAAATTTCATGACCTCACTGTGCACTGCCATCCCCCTCCCTAAACAATAAGCTCAACAAGCCATATCTCTTAATTATCTTCCCAGTAAGTATTAAGGTATGACTTGATGAAAAGAATTTTTTAAAGAGTATATTGGATTGATTGTCTGAAATTCCATACCAAGCTAATGTTTTGACATTACGTGGTCACAGCCTCAGAAATGTAAACAGAAAGGACATTTCCAAATAAAGACTGGAGAGGAGATTTAGTACTAACACATGGCACCTCAGTAAGGAAAACTCACTGGAATTTTGACTGCCACACAGGTCAGACCCTTTGTCCTGTCATCTGACTTTATCCCTGTTTCATCCATGGTGCTAAAAGCATCCACCATATAAGTATAATTAGTCATTTCTTTAACTTTCCTCATTGAAGCAGCTGTCTGCAAGGATTTTCCTCACTTACTAGAAGAAATAATCCCCCTTCACATAACTCAAGCTAGTCATACACTTCCTGTGGATCTTTCCTTCACCACCTTTCTCTTCTGCTTGTACATAATGATTGAGGAATGCAGCATAATGGAAAAGGCATGGGACTTTGAGTTTGAAGAAGCACCCATGCAGCTCACTAGCTGAAGGACTTTGGGCAACTCATTCAGTCTCCCTGAGCCTATTTCCAGGGTTATTATGAGACTCACATGTATCTAATATGCGTGAAATTACGTTAGTGTATAAAATACTATATAAATAAAGTAGTAGTTACTATATTCCTTTCACTTGTACCACTACCTGCATGCAAACATATGCATCAGTACCCATTCTTCCCTCTCAGAAGCATAATTGTCCCTTCTCAGAAGCATGTCTTAGAAGCATAGTTTCTAAGTCTTTCTAGAAGTCCCCTCTCTATTCAAGACTAGTTTCTACACTGGTGCTCATCATATCCAGTCCAGATTCCTTATGAATCTTCCTTTATTTTCTATCTTTCATCGCCTTCCTTCTATGGCTTTAGCCTTTCCTCCATTGATTTCATCCACTCAGTGCAGAAACACGTTCATCTTCCTCCCATTATTTTCACATTTGAAGTTCTTAAAAGACTAGTTTGCTTCATACCCCAAGCTTTTTTCCAAACACTACTCCCTGTACTCCACTGAAATTGCTTTTGTTAACGTAACCAACGCTATCTTTTTTTTTTAACATCTTTATTAGAGTATAATTGCTTTACAATGTTGTGTTAGTTTTTGCTGTATAACAGAGTGAATCAGCTATATGTATACATACATCCCCATATCTCTTCCCTCTTGTGTCTCCCTCCCACCCTCCCTATCCCACCCTGCTAGGTGGACACAAAGCACCGAGCTGATCTCCCTGTGCTATGCGGCTGCTTCCCACTAGCTATCTATTTTACATTTGGTAGTGTATATATGTCCATGCCACTCTCTCACTTTGTCCCAGCTTACCCTTCCCCCTCCCCATGTCCTCAAGTCCATTCTCTACATCTGCGTATTTATTCCTGTCCTGCCCCTCGGTTCTTCAGAACCATTTTTGTTTTTTTTTTTTTAGATTCCATATATATGTGTTAGCATACAGTATTTGTTTTTCTCTTTCTGACTTACTTCACTCTGTATGACAGACTCTAGGTCCATCCACCTCACTACAAATAACTCAATTTCGTTTCTCTTTATGGCTGAGTAATATTCCATTGTATATATGTGCCACATCTTCTTTATCCATTCATCTGTTGATGGACACTTAGGTTGCTTTAAGTAGTGCTGCAATGAACGTTGTGGTACATGACTCTTTTTGAATTATGGTTTTCTCAGGTTATATGCCCAGTAGTGGGATTGCTATCTTAATTACTAAAGTTAATGGACTCTTAGGTTTTATTCCAGTAAAACTTCTGTGTAGGGTTTAAAATTAGTAACCACTACCTTCTTGAAACTTTGTCTTCCTTTGCATTTTGTGACATCATTTTCACTTAATTCTTCTACCTTTTTGTCTACTCTTCATTCTTTTCCCCAGGCATCTCTTCTGCTTCTACAAGAGGCTTAGAGAATTTTAGCTTGCCAAATTGAATTCTTTCTTCTTGGCTATTAGAATTATCTCAAAGAGTCCTATGTGTCAGGCTGATTTCATACTTTGATAATGATTTTGCGATTAAGATAACTATATAATGAAAATTGGATCATGACTACTTATTTCCCATAGACTTCTAAAGTGTCACTAGATGTAGATAAATTTTAGTACAACTAAGGAGTTCAGTTGTGGCCTCATCTAAAGGTAAAAAAAGCCACAGTAGCAGCAATGAAAACAACAAAAACCCCATTATTAAACATTCCCTGAATGCTATTGTTATTGTAAAGTATTGCAGTCATTTGAGCATCTTGTCCTCATTTGGTACTATTGGGCCACAAGTATTTTCTTCTCTCTTTAAGGTAGGCACCAGGTGGTAGGAAGAACTTCTCACTCATTTCTACTAAACTATGAGGTCTTTCACCAGGCTGTAAGCTCCCTGCAGACGGGGATTATGTCTTAGTCATCTGCATCCTCTCTGCCAAGTGGACCACTTGGCACATAAGCTCACAGTGAATGCTTATTGAATTGAATTAGTTTGGGTGGGTTACACTAAGCCAAATTGAGAAGGCATGAGAGTCGCTTTGGAAAGCAGTTTGAAAGTGTCTTAAAATGGTAAACATAGAGTTACCATGTGACCGAACAGTTCCACTCCTAGGTATATGTACCTGGGAGAGTTGAAAACATACATTCACACAAAATCTTGTATACAAATGTTCTTAGCAGCATTATTCATGATAGTCTAAAAGTGGATACAACCCAAGTATCCATCAACTGATGAATGGATAAATAAAATAGGGTGTATAAATATACACAATGGAACATTATTTGGCCATAAAAAGAAGTGTAGGGGCTTCCCTGGTGGCGCGGTGGTTGAGAGTCCGCCTGCGGATGCAGGGCACACGGATTCGTGCCCCTCTCTGGGAAGATCCCACATGCCGCGGAGCGGCTGGGCCCGTGAGTCATGGCCGCTGAGCCTCTGCGTCCAGAGCCTGTGCTCCGCAATGGGAGAGGCCACAGCAGTGAGAGGCCCGCATACCGCAAAAAAAAAAAAAAAAGAAAGTTTAGATGAACTTATAGGCAGTTCTCAATAGGGATTTATTTTAACAGCATGATTTTTTGGACACTTAGCAAATTATCAAATATTGTTATTTAATAGTGTGTGAAATAGGCTGGGTTACACAAAAAAACTTACATTGCAGTCTGCTACCTCTTGAGCTCTGCATGAAGCTCTCCCTGCCCCCTTCCCAACTACACTCTGGCTCCCCAGGCCTTCCTCTCAACCTCACAGATTTCTGGCACTAGTATCAGTAGAGGAAAGACTGAGGATGAAGGCAAGTGGATTAAAACAATGGGGAAGGGAAGAAGACAGAGTAGGCAAAGTACCTTGTGACCTTAAAATAACGAGCCACATTTTCCTGTGTGTCTGGTGAACTGTCTTTAAAGACAATTCCAAAAAAAAAAAAGCTATAAAAATGTTTAAAGGCAACATCCTTCAGCTAGGAGCCTGCCGTACCAAGTTGGCTGCTTTGAAGCTCAACACACATCTGAATTTAACTGAAAAGCAGATTTCAGTACGTTTGGAAGGTGAGGAATGGGAGTGAGGTGAGGATTAGTCTTACTGTTTGAAAATCATTGTTTATAACTCATATTACAATCTATTGAAATAATTGATAAAAGAAGTAGTGTTCCCCCTGCTCTCAGCTCTTATAAAAAATAATCAGGTCTTCTTGGTTGAGATGGAAATAAATTTCCAATTTTGTTTATTCAGGGTAAAACTCTGCTGTGTGCCTCTAAACTTTTCAAAAACTTTCAGTTTTTTACATGGAAGCAACAACATAGTGAATGAGCAAAGAGTGAAAATTTCATTGCAAGTAAGATTTCTAAGTAGCTGTGGTACACAGAATTAAGATTTTGATATCCTAATCCCCAGAACCTGTGAATATGTTACCTTACATGGCAAAAGAGACATTGCAAGTGTGATTAAAGATTGAGATGGGAAGATTATTCTGGATTATCTGGGTGGACCCAGTGAAATCACAAACCTCCCTTTAAAAGGGAGGCAAGGAGGTCAAAGCCAGAGAAATAAAACATGAGGGTTAGAAGCAAATGTTGGAATGATGTACTTTGAAGGTAGAGGAAGGATCTATGAGCCAAGAAATGCAGGCAGCCTCTGGAAGCTGGGAAAAGAAAGGAAACAGAATCTCCCCAGGGCCTCTAGAAGGATTTAAACCTAAGACTTCTCAGACTTCTGACTTCCAGAACTGTAAGATAATAAATTTGTGTTGCTGTAGGCCATTAAGCTTGTGGTAATTCACTACAGCCCAGATTTATGCAACATATGCCACAACCCTCTGCAATTACTTTTTCACCAATTATAGTTTCCATCCTCGTACTTATTTGTCATAATTTCATTGCCAATAGCAGGAACTTCTAATGGTGTGAAGTCCATCATATGCAGAAAGCAAAACGTATCTGTATATATAAAGCCAAACATACCAGCAAGTAAGGCTGCCTGTTTTCATTTATCAAATTCATTCAACTAATGCTTATTGAATAAAGAAGTGAACGAGACCAACAAAATTTCTGCCCAGATGGAACTTACATCCTAATGGAGGAATAAACAAACATGCAAGTTCATGTCGTGATAACTTTTCCTGGTAAATGTCAATACTGGCTGATACTGGAAATTTAAAGTGTCTCTTTGTAAACCCAACTGCCAAGTTCATGAACCCTTTACTACCATAAAATATGTTTTTCCTGAGGCATTCAAGTAAAACCTCCGGGGGTTCTTCAAGACATCTCATCTATTTCATATCAACTTTCTCAAACTTTATGGGATAATCAATTTCTAAAGTGATTAAAGGCATAAGTGAATACCACAGCTTCTGTCCCTAGGATCCATCTCTAGCCTAAATGCGGTGTTCTGACCAACATCCCAGAATAACCCAGGACTGTTTAGTCTCACATTGGCTCCAGAATGTCTGTATGAGAGGGCCTTAAGGTTTGTAATTTCATTGAAAGTGTGGCTAGGAGACTTGTCTTAAAGCTGTATTTGACTAGCAAGCACACTGTTTATTTGGGGAATAGTGATATAGATTGGGAGTGGAATTCAAAAGCTTCCCCTAAGCTATTCTTTGGTACTGCCACTACAACCCAGGTAAATAGAGAGCTGAAGAAGATCTAGTTACTGCCATGGGCAACTTGGGAGAAGTTCTGGTCCAAATGAAGGGAAGGTTGAGTTCAAGGGAATCAAAAAGCACAGTTAGCTAGACATATGGCATGTACCAACCAAGTTCTCTTAATGTGCTGCCTTTGCATTACTTGGGAGTAGAGCACCTCCCAACAAAATGTGGAAGTATACTTTTCTTACCTCTATGCCTGAAGTAATTAACCAGTAACTATCTCAAGTGACTATAAGTGATATTTAATGGAACTGCACAGGTAGTTTCATACTATCTATGTTTTTGCCCAACAAAATTAAACTCCAAGTAGGAAGTAAGTCTACATGCAAAAACAGATTTAAAATTAAGAGACATCGTTCAGGGACTTCCATGGTGGTCCAGTGATTAAGACTCCACGCTCCCAATGCAGGGGGCCCGGGTTTGAGTCCTGGTCAGGAAACTAGATCCCACATGACGCACCTGAGACCAGCACAGCCAAATAAATAAATAATTAAAAAAAAAAAAAAAAGAGAGACAGCCTTCATTCCTTTATTTCCCTTAACTTTTATATTCAATTTAACAGCAGCTTCTAAAACTTTATCTCCAAAATATCACCTGTTTAGTCTATATATTTTCATTTCTTTTATTATAATCCCCGTTCAAGCCACCATCATGTTTTAGTTAGACCTTAACTTTGTTCAGTTAAGGTCTAAGCAAAAGTTAAGGACCCTTGCCTCTCTACAATCCATTCTTTAAGAGCAGCCATGATAATACTTTTGATTTTGTTGAAAAAAATTTAAAACTCAGTAAATACAAAGAATTTTACAACAAATGCTAGTGTACTCACCATCTGGAATTAGTAAGTTATTAATATTGTGTCTTTACATATGAATGACATTACAAATATGATAAAAATAGGTATTACATGTATGGTGATGTCGTCTTTGTTTCTTTTTTCAGCCCCATAGCCCAGAACTAATCACCACCTTAAATTTGGTGTTTATCCCTCAAGGCTGTTTTTATACCTTTACTTGATATATGTGTTTATAAACAAAATATAGAATTGTTTTGTATGCTTAAAACATCTATATAAAAGCTATCATTCTGCACCTCCTCTTTTTCGACTGAACATTACTTTGTTGAAAGCTATCCATGTTTATTCTTACAAATCTTGTTTATTCATTTTAATTGCTGTGTATTGTATTCCACTGTATGAATAAAATACAACCTACTCTTCAGTTTTGCTACTGATTGATGTTTAGGTTGCTTTATATTTTTCTCTATTACAGTGCTCCCAGTGAACATCCTGGTATGTGACTTTTTGTGCTCATGCATACAACTTTCATTACTTGGGTGTAGAATTGCTAGATCATAGGGTGTGCATGCACATTTTCAGTTAGCTCTTTCCAAAGTAGTAGTGCTGATTTACAGTCCCACCAATCAACTCCTGAACTTGGTATTTTCAAACTTTAAATTTTTTCAAATTGTTGTTTTAATGGGATTTCCATGATGACTAGTGAGGTGAAGTATCTTTTCACGTGACTTGGACATTAATTTTTCTTCTTCTGTAAATTATCTGTTCATATCTATTACTTATTACTGTTTTGGATCCTAATTATTTACACCATATATAGTTTAATTATATCTATATCTATATATCGATATATATCTCCCAAATATCTTCTCTCAGTCTATGCCTTATCTTTTCACTTTATGTAAGATGTTATTTGTATTTCAAAATTTTTTATTAAAGTAATTTTTAAAGTTATTTCATTTATTTTTTTATTTTTGGCCATGTTGGGTCTTCGTTGCTGCGTGTGGGCTTTCTCTAGTTGTGGTCAGCGGGGGCTTCTCTTCTTTGTGGTGGGCAGGCTGCTCACTGCGGTGGCTTCTCTTGTTGCGGAGCACAGGCTCTAGGCGCATGGGCTTCAGTAGTTGTGGCACACGGGCTCAGTAGTTGTGGCTTGCAGGCTCAGTAGTTGTGGCACATGGACTCAGTAATTGTGGTGCACGGGCTTAGTTGCACCGTGGCATGTGGGATCTTCCCAGACCAGGACTCGAACGTGTGTCCCCTGCATGGGCAGGTGGACTCTTAACCACTGCGCCACCAGGGAAGCCCCTAAAGTAATATTTTTAAAACACAAATTAGATCACAGTCTTTCCCGGCTTAAAACCTCCAGTGACCTCCCACTGCTAAACATTTTGCCTTGACCCGCAAATCTGTTCTTCGTGATCTTGGGGAAGCCTTTTCTGATCACCCAGTCGAACACAGCCCCCCTCCTCCCACCCGGCAACACTCTATTTACATCATCCTGTTTAATTCTCTTCCCGGCACGTATGTTTTTATCTCTTCATGGTATGTTCTTAAGTGTTTGATTAATTCCCCCCACCACCACCCCCCGCTAGCCTACTTCAACCCAACTAGAATTTGAGCTTCATAACAGACAGGACTTTGTCTTTTTTACTGTGGTACCCACCAGTGCCTTGAACAATGCTAGTGCACACTTAGGTTTTTATTAACAAAATGAAACAATGACCTTACCATAATTCTGTACAGTTTGTAGTATATATTGGTATATAATAGAATGTGGACCCATCCTCAATAATGCTTAGAATAATGCTTTGTATATGGTAGGTTCTCAACAGATAGTTTTTGATAAATGGATGCTTGTTTTTGTCATTATCATAAAATTCTGAATTAAGAAACTTATGCTCAGTGTTAGATAATAAAAAAAAGTGTTGCATAGTGAACAAAACTAGATGAGCAGCACTCATCATAGCATTTTTCTTGATGGGGTTTCCTTCTTTCCAGATATACTGCATATCGTAGAAGCCCTACAACCAGACTTACATCAGCTAAGAAGTTTGGGATATCACTACAACAGCCTTTCCAGGAGAAGAAAGGGTTACAATACAGAGGAAATCTGGTTTCAGAACAATGGGGAACACATATAGAATAGTGGTTAAGAGCATGGGTTCTGGAGGTAGTCAAATCCGGGTTTTATTCCTGGTTCTGCCACAGGTTAGGGTAACCCAGGACCACCTACCTTCTCTAATTCTCAGTTTTAGCAACTGCAAAATAAGGAAAACAATGTCTTCTTTATAGCATATAGATGAAATGAACTGATAGTAAAGCATCTGCATAGTGCCTGCCACCAAAGTGCTCAATAAATAGTAACAGTTAATATTATTAAATGGAAGTTATTATATATTCCCAGATGTTATATAATGGAAATACAGAGATTTTAACTTTTAATGGCATTTTAAGACTACAGTCTGGTTATAATGTACTGAGGAATACTTTTTCACTGTAAGAACAAATTGCCTTAGATGATTTACTTCCTGTCTTGGCTTCTAGTTTTCATTGATGAATTATTATAGATTTGTGCGAATTTCAAGCAATATTGACTAAGCTTTTTATTTTTAAAAGTTCATTACTTTACTGATACATTTATATAAATATACATAACATTTTAGATAATGCATAAATGTGATCATATACATGTTTTCATAGTGAAGTGTTTTTTAAATATCTCTCTCCCCCCTCTTGAGCCTCTTTACACCCCATTCCCATAGTCGCCCGTGTTAATAGCCTAATATGTATCCATTCATTTTTTTCTCTTGATTTATACAATTCTGTGCAAACCTATTAATTAATATACTTATATACCTATGCAAATAAAGGGTTTTTTGATTATTAATTTAAAAAATGAGACCATATTCTCAAGCATGTTGCTTTTCTCACCCAGCAACGCCCAGAGGAACAATTCACTTGGGTATAATGTGAATTCATATTTTAATGGCAATACAATATTCTATGATTTAGATATAGCATTATGTATTCAGCAGTCCCCCAACTGCTGAGCATTCATTTTGTTTCCATTTCTGGCACTACAGATTATGCTACAATAAACATATTTATATGTCTTTATCTACTGATGTGTTTATTTCTTTGGGACAGATTCCCAGGAGAAGGATTGCTAGGTTGGAGGACATGTTTATTTTTAATTTTAATAGATATTGACAAATCTTTTCTCCCAACAGTAAGAAATGTAAAAACATTTTGTGTCACTTTTACAGAAAATGGCATTTGTACATAGTAGTGTTGTAGCAATAAATGTGACATCTTTTTTTTAAAAAAGAACAATAAACTTCTGGTAAGGAAGTTTCAAACAAAAGAAGCATTCCATTGGGCTATGTCCTCCTTTTTTAATTACTGTAATTGGGAAGTCGAGTTGGGTAGGGGATGGGGGCAGGGAGCAGGAGACTTGAAGAAAGGGTGGTGAAATAGAAATCCTTCCACGTTTACTTTCATCAGTAGGTGACTTTCCCCTCCGCAAGTGGGCTGTCCTAAAACGGGATGTCTGAGCATCCTGGTAATACACGGTCATATGGCTGTTACACACTTTTTCTTGCAAGTTCAGTGGCTTCGTATTCTTTTGACTAAATGTTTTGTGGTGTACAGAATGCTGAAATATAACACTTAAACATTTTTCACTAATTTCCTCTGGTAAGAAGATAGTCTATCATGTGAAAGTTTAGATGATGCTATCAAGTCCTTCAGGAAGTTCAAAGTTAATTGCTCAGTTCACTAAATTTATACTGTATCTTTGTAGGGAGTAGAATAAAATACCATCATTTACTTATTGGAATGAAAAACATCTTGATAAATTTATCAGACTGTTCCTGTTAATAGGAAGAACACTAATAGACACTAGTTAGCATTTTCAAAATTTCTCCTTTAGTAATTGCCATGAGGAAATGTGAGTTCTGTGCATAGTAGATATATAATGAGAAAGAAATATTTATATACTTAATTTGCACATTTACTTTAAAAATATGATAGAAAGATGAAAATTGGCTAAAAAGGAAACTGGTCAAAATGGTAAAAACTTAAAACTGTAAAACCTCTTTCCTACGTATCAGCAGGAAAAGAGCCTGATTAATTCATGGTCAAGTGAGCTAATGACAAAAGATAGCATGAAGATGAAATTTGAAACAAAGTAGATATAAAATTTAAATTATTTCAAGAATAAATCAAACACTCCTACAAATATGTTTCATTAAACATGAAAATATAGTTTTCAACATAATTTTGTCGAAGTATTCTTAGCTTGCTTTCTCAACACATTGAGAAACTTAGGTAATGAAAATACTACCTTAATTTCTTATCACTTTCGTTTTCTGGCTTCTTGCATTATTGTTGTACTTAAGATGAGAGCATTCTGGAAAATACTTATATATATTCATTTTACTGAGAAATTTGTCAACTTTTAAAAGGACTAAGAGTCGATTTTATAGTTTTTAAAAAATATAACATATATTAAGTGGTGATATGTTCATGAAAAAGGCGAGAGATTCTTACTCTGTTCCTGCAAAAAGGGGCAGGATATGTAATATTCTTTTTCAGTACCGTTGGGATTGTCTTTCTTCGTCAGCTCTAGGTTTGGATAAGCTCTAGGCCTGGTCTTCATCAGGTTTCCACTGAGCTGAAGAGAAAGGAGTGAAGGTACAACCAGGCATATCTCACAGAGTGGGAGGGGCTAAGAAGTACCATGTCTCTTCTTTTAAGTCTAAATCTTCAAAGAGGATAATGATTAGAGGGTAGTTTAAACTATCAAGCCAAGGAAATGCACACACCTAATACCTAACTGTCAAAGGGACGATTCACAACTTGGTTGCATAACTGGAGGAGAAAAAGAATATTTGGGATTAGAATAAACAAACATATATACAGACAGTTGTACAAGATCTGACAAAACTCCAAGCGGTTCTTCCCATAATTTGGAGGATTTTTTAAGAAGGGTGCCTAGACATCCAAAGCTTATCTAATAACTCAAATTCAACACAAATCAAGCAAATTAACTTCCAAACCTGCTCCTCTGCTTTTGACGCCTTTTCTGTATGACAGAGCCTATTAACTGTGTTCTATTTATAGTTTGTATTTTGTTATTCTATCTGTTTTTAGAGAAATCAGAACAGGAAAACCTCACTGAATTAACTCTAATAAATTTTATGTAATATAACCTCTCCAAACTTCAGTTCCTCATTTGTAAATGAGGAATCAAGCCATGTAGGTCAAAAGAATATAGAACTTCAAACCAGAAACATCTGTTCATACCCCAACTCTGCCACTTACCATGTGTGTTGTCTTGGAAAATTTTAGCAACTTATCTGCATCAGTCTCCTTGTTTTTACATTTTTTGACTTAATGATTTATCTGATAATGTTTCCATGTTTGCTGACATATTGAAGAAAGTTAAATATTAGCTTTAAGAGAGCCATAAAATTAGTAGACATAGATTGCATAGCTTGTATATACTGTAGTGTTTAAAAAAAAATTAGAGTTGAAAGTGCTTCGATCCACTTGACTCTCTCCACAACCATGTTCCTGACTGCCTCTAGCTGCCTCCACCTGAAATGTCCTCCTCGCCATGTCCGTTATCTATTTTCTAGCCTCACTTCAAAGCCCAACTCAAGTCTCATCCTCTCACTGAAACCATATCTGAATATTTCAGTGAAAATTAAACAATAATTGAAATTTCTGTAATAACAATACTTAAGTTCATTATGTATTTCCACCCTTAGCAATGTATAATAAACTTTGTTTTCCACGTATGACTTGTGCTTAAATTATTCATTCTCTTATTTACTTCCTGTAAACTGATTGAAAGTCTACTACATACTCTGAGATCTAGGACTTTATGTAATGTTTCTTTGTAAAATGGGAATGGAAATTCCTATTTCTTAAGGTTGTGGAAAATTGAATAAGATAACATATATGTAAGTGTCTGGCCTGTGTTATGATTTAAATGTCTTTTTTCTTTCTTTTTTGTCAACAGCTGTTTTCTGAAAATTTTTTAAAAATGGACTTCTTAACTTGTTCTCAAAAATTAAGGATACCCTATGAAGAAAGCAGGTTTCTTTCTTTGTCAAAGGAAACATATTGTAACTACCCCTGTGATTTTTATTAGAGTATTTCGGTATCTACTTGGAGATGTCCCTTGAAAAGGTGTTCTAGCTTTATACATTAATAGAATTCCATGATCTAATGTCTGGAATACTGGGACAAAAATAGTAAGGAGACTCCTTTTTCCCCCACTTCCTTATGTGAGGTTGTTTCATACAATTGTAATACAGTTCGATTCTTTTGTTACATTCTGTATACATTCTGAGATGCCCTGGCCTTCTAAACAATTTTTTAAAATTTGCATGCAGTAAGGTTCACTCTTGGTTCAGTAAAGTTCTATGGGTTTGACAAATGCACAATGTCATATATCTACCATTACTATATCATATGGAATAGTTTCGCTGCCCTAAAAATCTCCTGTGCTACACATATTCATCACTCTCTCCAAACCCCTGGAAACCACTGATCTTGTAACTATCTTTATAGTTTTGCCCTTTCCAGAATGTCATGTGATTGGAATCATATAGTATATAGCCTTTTAAGACTGGCTTTTTTAATTTAGTAATTACGCATTTTAGATTCGTCCATATCTTTATGTGGCTTGAGAGCTCCTCCTTTTTATCACTTAATAGTATTCCACTGTATGGATGTATCTGAATGTTTAAAAAATAGCATCCTGCTCTTGCTTCATGCATGCAGTATCTTTTCATATATTTCTTTTTTATTGAAATATAGTTGATGTACAATGTAATGTTACAGGTGTACAATATAGTGATTCACAATTTTTGAAGGTTATACTCCATTTATAGTTATTATAAAATATTGGTTATAGGCTTCCCTGGTGGCACAGTGGTTGGGAGTCCGCCTGCTGATGCAGGGGACGCAGGTTCGTGCCCTGGTCTGGGAAGATCCCACATGCCGCGGAGCGGCTGGGCCTGTAAGCCATGGCCGCTGGGCCTGCGCGTCCAGAGCCTGCGCTCCGCAACGGGAGAGGCCACAACAGTGAGAGGCCTGCGTACCACAAAAAAAAAATAAAAAATAAATTTAAAAATATATATATTGGTTATATTCTCCATGTTGTACAATATATCCATATAGCTTATTTTATACATAGTAGTTTGTATCTCTTAACGCCCTACTCCTATATTGCCCCCCTGCCCCTTCTCCCCACTGGTAACCACTAGTTTGTTCTATATATCTGTGAATCTGCTTCTTTTTTTGTTATATTCACTAGTTTGTAGTAGTTTTAATATATTTCTGATATTCATATAATCCTTTAAAAATTTTTTGCCATTTCCTTCTTCCTTAGTAGTCTCTGTTTCTGCCAAGATGCTTTTCCTCTGGCCTTTCTGTAGGCCTGTAGTTTTACATTAAAGGCTTTCTGCAAATATCTGTTTGTCCTGGCTGGCTGTTTAAGAGTGGGACATCAAAAAACCGACTGGAAGCTCTGAGCCTGAGTTCAGTGTGTTGCACCTCTCTGCAGCAAAACTAGCGGAATGGTTTTGTTGGAGGTACCCTACTGATACATCCGTTGGAGAAATATCAACATCTTCAGACTTATTCACTAGGGCTGGTCAGATTTCCCAGAGATCTGCTGAACTCCTGTGTGGAGAATAAACTTTTGCCAGCCTTCTGTGAGACAATGGCTGAAGAAAGCCCAAGGTCTAAATTCAGTTCAGAACTTTAGCTTAATCCTACCTACTGTCTACAACTGTATGGTCCAGAGAACCTCTCTTTTATACCTCCTCCAGAGAAAAAGACCTCTTTGACACCCCTGCCCCAGTCTTCTATGTGGTGGAAAAGGTATGTTTACTCCACTGTGTGGAGAGCAAGAAGAAATGCATCAAGGATCTAACTGTTGTGCGGGGTTTTGGGGGGTTTTTTGGAACAGCTTTATTGAGATATCTATGTACTGTACAATTCACGTATTTAAAGTGTATGATTCAATGGTCTTTATTATATTCACAGAGTTGTGCAACCATTACCACATCAGTTTCATTTCATTTATTATTTATTTGAAGTATAGTTGATTTACAATGTTGTGTTAGTTTCTGGTGTACAGCAAAGTGATTCAGTTACATATATCTTTTTTTTCATATTCTTTTCCATTATGGTTTACTACAGGACATTGAATATAGTTCCCTATACTATACAGTAGGAACTTGTTGTTTATCTATTTTATATATAATAGTTTGTATCTGCTAATTCCAAACTCCTCTTTATCCCTCCCCCACCCCCTTTCCCCTTTGGTAACCATAAGTTTGTTTTCTATGTCTGTGAGTCTTTCATAAATTCATTTGTGTCATATTTTATTTTATTTATTTATTTATTTATTTTTGTGGTACGCGGGCCTCCCACTGCTGTGGCCCCTTCCGTTGTGGAGCACAGGCTCTGGACGCGCAGGCTCAGCGGCCATGGCTCACGGGCCCAGCCGCTCCGCGGCATGTGGGATCCTCCGGAACCGGGGCACGAACCCGTGCCCCCTGCATCGGCAGGCGGACTCTCAACCACTGCGCCACCAGGGAAGCCCTGTGTCATATTTTAGATTCCACGTATAAGTGATATCATATGGTATTCGTCTTTCTCTTTCTGACTTACTTCACTTAGTGTGATAATCTCTAGGTTCATCCATGTTGCTGCAAATGGCATCATTTCATTTTCATGGCTGAGTAATATTCCATCGCACCACATCAATTTTAGAATGTTTTCATCACCTCATAAACAAGCCTGAGTCCTTAGCAGTCACCTGCCCGACCATTCCTCTCATCCTCCACTGCCCCCACTACCCCAGACCTAGACAACCACTAATCTCCTTTATTTTTCTATGGATCTGCCTAGTCTTGACATTTCATATAAATGAATTCATACAATATGTGGTATTTTGTGACTCGACGCTTTTATTCAGCATAATGCTTTCAAGGTCTATGCATGTTCTAGCATGTATCAGTACTTCATTTTTTTTTTTGCCAAAAAATTCCATTTTATGGATATATCATACTTTATTCATTTGTCAGTTCATGGTTTGGGGTTGTTTCTACTTTTTGGCTGTTATAGATAATGCTGTTATGAATAATCATGTACAAGTTTTTATATGGACATGTTTTTATTTCTCTTGGGTATATACCTAGGAGTAGAATTGCTGGGTCACATGGTAACTCTGCAGTTAACCCTTTAAAGAGCTGTCTGCCTGTTTTCCAAAGTGGCTGCACCATTTACATAATCACCAGCAATGTACAAGTGTTCCAATTCTCCACATCCTAGATAATACTTGTTATTATCTGACTTTTCCATTATAGCCACTCTAGTGTGTGTGAAGTGGGATCTCATTTTGTCTAACTGGCTTTTAAATATACATTCAACTAGTCCTAATTCCACCTTATCCTCACTTCCAGAGGCATAGGTAGTCACTAACTTACCATCTTTTAGAGGTTCTGCAGTGTATATTGCTTTCCCCTCCACCAATCGCTAAGCAGTAGCATGTCTGTGCTTGTTATATCAGGTGACTCTGGCTCAACAGTTTTCCAGCTTCTGAAATTTTGTGGGTTCTGCCTTCTGTCCCATTTTCTTTGGCTGGTTGGCTTTATATCCTTGAAGAATTCATCTACTCTATTTTAATGATTTTGAGAGGGAGGAGTAGTTCTGCATATGATTAGTTCACCATCTCTAAACTGGAAATTCGTTTTCAATTCTATTTGCCTATTGAAGTTTTTTGTTTGATGTTTTGAGGAGAATGAGGTTTAACAAACATTTCTTGTTTCTTAAAGAGGCAATCAAAGCATAAGCCACACTTGAGTAAGACGTTACGTTTGGGAATAAATGAAAACAGAAGTATACTTGAATTATTTATGATGGTTCTTTTCTCTTATGATCATTTAAAAATTATATGCACAATTACTTATATTGTTTCATCTTTTAAATGAATCACTGAGATACATTATTTCAAGCTTCATATAAATGATGGCTATTAACTTCCTTTTTAAAGCTTTAAGAATATTAATAGTAATATTTACTTTGTACATACTCTATCCCAGGCACTGAGCTAAGCATTGTATAAACATTATCTCATACAGTCTTTATAACAACCTCATAAGGGGAGTACTTTCAAACTGCTGTTACAGATAAGGAAGCAGAGGCTTAAATATCTAGTGTAACATACTAGGAAATGGTGGGCTTAGTCCTTTATGCTTGTTTTTCTTATCTTGAGCCTTGTCCTCAACAATATGCTGTGCTGTACTGGGGAGAACCTTGCGTATTCAACTTACAGACAGTCTAGGTTGGTTAAATCTGCCATAGCATGAATTGTGCGTGGGCCTGTAGGTATTATTAATATGTATCTACATTTTAAATTAAACATATATACATGATTAAATAAGTTTTTGGTTAAACAGGATTTTTTCCTGCTTTGGATTTTCTGTCCTTTAAGCCAGGTTAAAGTATAGACAATTATCATCAATTAATATTATTAACTTAATGTGATGCGGGAATGCCAGTTTCAGAAGTCATTTCAAATATGGGCTTTCCGGTGTCAAGAAATTTATAGCACAGACAGACTCTTATGTCCCTGACTTAAAGCGTATTTTGCCAAATGCAGGGAAAAAAAGACCCCCTTACTTAAAAAAAAAAAAAAAAGTTTCTATTTTGAGTTGTTTTGTTAAATTCCTCATTACAATTTTTGTTTGTTTGTTTCTGTATCTGACAAGAAGGACTATGATTGCTATCTCAGTGGGTGGGTGTGACTGAAGAGATGATATACAATCTAAGGTTAATTTTGTTCTCTTTCTCCATCTCTTTCCCATTTCACTGAAGTGATTAAGAGAAAGAGCTTTCAAGACAAAGGGAAAACTTACTATAAAGGCCCCAAGGCGGGGAATGGCTTATGGGGCTATGAGTTTAGAATATTCCAGGAACAGTGAGGAGGCCATTGTGCCCAAGTGCAGAGGGCAAGGGGAGGGCGGCTCCTATAAAACTGGAGAGGTTGGCAGGATGGCTCCTGCAGGGTATGGCAGGCCACGCCAAGAGTCCACAATACATAGCCGATGAGTAGTCATGAGTCACAAAGGGCAGGGGCCTTCCACGGGGCAATGCCAGGCATAAGAGAGTGCCTCATGACCCCACTACTTCATCCCCAAGGAAGCAAAGGGAGAGATTTGGGCCTGAGTGTCTTGCAGTTTTCCAGGCAGTTTTAGAAGTCAAAGAATTACGATTTAGTTATTTTACAGTGAGATGCCTGTATTCCTGACTGGCCTGGCGTGGGTAACTTCAGTTTCATCTGTGGACGCATAGATGTGGACATTATAAATCTTATATGCCAAAAACAGACTTTTCAGAGACCTTTTCCTGGACATTTAACCCATCAGTGCTAATGGCACTGAATTGAACAAACTTCTGCTTATGTAGGAACTAGTTAAACTACCTTTATTTGGTTTTCAAATAAAGGTATCAAAATCTCTCCAAACTGGAATGTCTCCTGAATAGAGTTTAAAGGCTCTGTATTTCATGTTTCAACTCTATAAACCTTTGTAAAAATAGCTGCTGGAGATACATAGGACATGATTCCTGTTCTCAGGGAGCCCAAAGTCTAGTATAAGAGAAAGATGGGCAGACAGTTTTCTACAATGAAGCATGGTAGATTTATTTCCCAGTAGAGGCCAATTCAGCTTTTTCTACAGTTGTCACATGTGGTTGTTGATGTTTTTAAACCTGTAAAAAGTGTGGGTTATATCTGATGATGATGATACCTATCATCATTTTCAGGCATTATGCTAGATGCTTTACACAAATTAAATGCTATTTCCAAAGCGAGGCCCCTCCCCTACCTTCCCCCATTTAGCACATGAGGAAACTAAACTTCAGAGACCTGAGTTAGCCCAAGGTGAAACAGCTAGTGTGTGGGGTCTGTGTTGAGTCCTAGGTTGGCGATTCTAAAGCCCCGTACTTCCTGCTTTTCTACCAACTCCTTAAAAATTGGTTTCTATGATGTGTATATGGATTGAATCAGAGACAATTTGGTAAGTACTTTACCACCAACCCCCTAAGGACATTTGCACTGGTTTTGTTTTGAATGGTCAAACTGTTCTCTGAAACATGGGCCCTTCTGTATTCATTTACCAAAACTTCATTAAGTATCTGTGAGTGAAGCACTGTGCTAAATACTGGAGATACAAAGATGACTAGGACATGGTCCTTGCCTCTGAAGAGCCCTTAGCCTAGAAGGGAAACAAGGAATTGTAAGGCAGATCGGCAGTACTTTGCTAGAGTCATTGCAAAACCTCTCTTCCTGCCTCTCAGAGGCCTATCACACTCCTCTGCTCATCTCCTTTCTGCATCTACTCCTTATGGTCCAGGCTGCTCTGCATGCCATCTGGGTGAGCTCATTAATCCCCATGGCAATGCTCAGATTCCTCTCATGAGTTTCATACCAATGTATCCACTGCAAACAAAGCATCTATCTGGACTTGGCTATCCCATACCCAATCCAAGCTCATGTATCTATAATAGAATTCTATATTGAATATTTTCTATTTCCCCACAAAAGAGCTTCATGTCCTGTGGCCCTTTCACAGTGAGTACTACCAGGTTCATACTGTTATACAAAACAGCAACCTTGGGCTTATCCTAGTCTCCTCCCTCTCAGTCAACCCCAAACAGTCATTAAAATGAATATTTCTATCACTTTAACACTTGTCATTCTTTCTACTTCTATTGCAATTATAGCCTTAATTCAGACTTAACGATCTTTAAATACCACACTGCAATAGTCATCTATCATGAGTTTTCCTGGCTTTAATCTCTGCAAATGTAACATGTCTATTGCTCTCAGAGTGATCATCCTAAAATGAAAATTTAGTCATAGCGCTCCTTGATTTAAAACCTTCTCTTTCCCTTTGTTAGAGACCTTAGTAGGGTATATCAAACCTGGACCCAGTTTGTTTAATGCACCTTGTCTCAGGCTAAGACCTTTCTCAGCCTTATTTCAGCCTTGCTCAACATTACCTTTCCCCTAACATGGTATAGTATTTTATACCTTCATGTTTTGGCTCAGACCACTGGTCCATTTGTCAGAAATGCCTGTCCTGCCCTCCTCCATGCCATTGTCATGGTTCACCTGGTAAACACCTTAGCTTTCAGTACCTAGCTCAAGATTTCCTTCTTCTGTATGGCCCTTTTAGGCTATCAATAATTAAGTAACTGTGAAGAACAGAGAATAAGTCTACTGTGATAAATTTCAAAAATTACCACAATATCAAAGTAGACTTCAGAACAATATTATCAGAGATAGAGATAGATATTAATTAAATAAAGAGAAGTGAGTCAATTTACAAAGACACATACAATCCTAAATATGAATGAACCTAACAAATAACCTTTAAAATACGTGAAGAAAAATTGATGGAATTTAAAGCATAAGTACAAATCCATAATTATAGTTGGAACCTTTAACATTCTGCTTTCAGAAACTGACATAAGAGGTAGAAAAGAAATCAGTAGGGATAGAGAGGACCTAAACAACTCTATGAACCAACTGGACCTAACTGTAATTTTTGGAATAATCCAACCACCAAGAGTAGAATACATATTCTTTTCAAGTGCACGTGGAGCACTCACCAAATACACCATATTCTGGGCCATAAAACAAACCTAAACAAATTTAAAAGACCTGAGCCCCTACCTAAGGGGCTTATAGTATATCTGGAAAGATGCCATATGTGCCAAGGAAATATCAGGAGAAGAAAATAAAGAAAAAAAAAGCCATGAGAATTGGTGCGTCATGTCCTAAAGGATCCCAAAGCAAAGACTACTACAACTTTTACTGCCAGTACCACCCTTTGGTATTTAACCACACAGTGTCTGATTTTGTTATTTAACTTTTCCTGTTTTGATGCATTGTCACCATGGCTGGGATTGTATAATTGTGAGCTTCCAGAGCAGAGACCACATCTTCTCTATGTGTCTCTTCCTACAACAATTAGTAGAGTGCTTGCCACTTCGATGCTCAAAAAAAAAAAGGTTTAGAGTAAATGGGGTTCAGAGAGGGTCAGGTATTTTCCATGGCCATCAACTCCGCTCCAGACCAGAGTGGGTGTTGCCACTTTAACTGTGGTGTTCTGGCTGAAGACCAGGACTTAATCGTTGATGACCCTTCCTTTTCTTCTAGCCACCGTTAGGTGCAGTGGTTTCACGAAAAAAGTTCACGAAAGCCCTTAAGAAGACAGATGTGATGATTCTGGAGCTTCAGTGCCCACAGCCCTGCAAAAGGCAGAGCGCCAGTGCTGCACTGCCAGAAGTCAACACCCCACCCTGTTTGCTCACCTCCTGGAGGCTGTGGTTCACCTGCATTCTGTTTCGTATTTGCCAATGGGTGTTTTAAGGTACATCCTACTGCCCTGGGTCCACTGTCTCAAGGATTTCCCCCTAATCATCTTCATTTGTACATATATATTCATTTCTATAATGCTGAAATTATAGAAATTATAAAGAAAATAAAAATGATCAGTTTTTCAATAACCCAGAAATAGTAACTTTTAACATTTTGTTGTATATTTTATACATATATAAGTATATAATATATAAATACACACACACACACACACACACACACACACACACACATATATATATATATATAGAGAGAGAGAGAGAGAGAGAGAATGTATGCATGTGTATAAATTTCATGCTGTCCAAACTGTTGTTTTTCCCAATCAATAATACAGCATAAACATCCTTACATCTTTCCATGTCAGTATGCTTCCATCACAACATTTTGACATTTGTATGGGATTTCTCCGTGTACCATGATTTATATTAAGAATCCATTTTTGTTGGCTATTTAGATTGTTTCCAGGTTTTGATTATTATCAACAATACTTCTGTAATGCCCTCATACATAAATGTTGGGCACATCTTTTATTTGGGCTTGGGTTATATCATAAAAGTGGATTTTCTGGGCCAAAGGATATGCATCTAAGACTTGTTACATATTTGTGATAGTGGCCTCTAGACATGTGGTACCAGCTTATAGGAACATTGTATAAGTTATTTTCCACACCTCTTCACATTTTTAATTTATCCATTGCTATTTTGATTAATCCATCTCAAAGACTTTCAATGTTTTCTGTAGATTATTTTTTCCACATATTAAGTGCAAAGGGCAGAGACTAGAAAATGAAATATCAGCCAAGTGCCCTGTTTCTCTGAATATTTTGTTTGCTTGTGTATTGGTTTGTTTTTCTTTCTTGTGCTGCTATAAGTGTGTGATAAATGTCTGCATTTATCAGTGTCATCAAACTTTTCCATTATCTGTCAAAGTTTCATTGCAAATACTTTCCTAAGGTCTGGGCATACCCTGTTGGTGTTTGTGATGTTTGCTACATTTCTCTTTATCTACTTTTTTGCACATTGTGGTCTGAAGATGAACTATGAAAAAAAAGAGCCAACTTTGCAAAAATTGGAGGCCAAGAGACCAGGATTCTGATACTCCCTCTGCTACCCACAGCTGAGCAAGTTACTTAGCCTGTGTGCGACCTTGTTTCCTCATTGCAAATAGCTCTATATAACAATCCAGGGGTAGTGTGGTGGTTGTAGATGGAGAAGAAACCCATAGAAAGCCTTTATTAAATATGTACTTATGCCAGATACTATGTATATATTATCTCATGAATTAGGCATTATTGTCTTCCATTTTAAAGATGGGGAATCTGAGGTTCAGAGATGTGAATTAAATTGCCCTGGTCATACAGAGAGTAAATTACAGCTATAACATGTAATCTAGGTTTGCCTGTCTCCAAAGCGTTCTCAAGGTATGAGTATATAGGTAACGATGGGAGTCTGTTCATTCATTTCTTTTTTTTTTTTTTTTTTTTTTTT